>NC_071575.1:14034933-14345716 GCF_024509145.1 Vidua macroura | reverse complement strand
TAAGATTTGTCCCTTCCCCTCCAGTTTTCATTTGACTGAAGAATTTCACTGTGGGCAGCAGCAGTGACCAGTCTGTCTGGGAAGAAGTGATTGCTATTCTTGGTTCACAAGGTGGATCTGACAGCTGGGAGCACCATGAGCTGAGCTCACCTGTACCCCAAACTAGCTCTGCGACCAACAAGGCACTCATGTAGTTTCACTGTCTCTCTTCTCCCACAGCAGGAGAAAAAACAACCATTGTCCTTGGAGGAGGGCTGGGAGGCTACCCTCATTAGTGTTGGGAAAGACCTATGAAATACAAGTCAAAATACCATTTGGTGTCTCTCACATTAGAATAACTCACAGTCAGAACTTCCTTCTAAAGAGGACAGCAGTTTATTTAAAGATGTGGTTCACAGTGATGTTCTTAACATGGTTTTAAAAGGACTTGCTTGTTCCTGTTGCGATATTTCTCAGAGTGATTTGGTGAACAAGAAAGAGGAAGCTCTGAAAGCAGCTGTATAAAAATTGCCATCAAAGGCACAAAATAATTTGAAAACCAGACAGGCTCTATACTACTCTTTGTTAGCACCTTGTATTGCAATAAACCTAGTTGCTACAACTGGGGCAAATAAAACCATGATACTTGTGTGCCTCTAACACAATATTTCTTTCCCAAATGGTGTCCGAGGGGAGCTGAAACATTTTATTTCTCTTTACTAGATTACTTAAATAGCTCTTTTTTAATAGCAAAGGTGACAGCTTCCATTCATGTATTTATCTGGGGACTGTTTATTTGGTTTGTCATATCAAGTGATCTAGCAGTAAGAGCTCAAACCCTTGAAGATACAGCACAGAATTCAACACAAAAATATAGGAAGAAAATAAAGTATGTACCTCAGCATGTTTTTTTATACCAGATGAAATATTATTTCCATTTACAGGCACAAGAACTAATTTTATGTTTATGCAACATTATCAGTCCACAACAAGGGACGAATACAAACATAACACTGGGGGAAAGAGAAGGGAAGGGGGATGTTGCAGTGGACTGGCATCCTTCCTCATGACACCAGGAGTGCACATCAGCTCAAGTTATTGCTGACAGTTGCTGCTGCCTCTGATTATCTGCTGCCAGTTTACCTTAGTTTAATTTCTTCATGGAATAAAACATAAAGTTAAGTTAATCAAATTTTTAGAGATATATAGTGGACAGATTTTCTTCCAAGAGATAAAGCAGACTTGGTGGCCCTATCACATCCATATGAATTAAACATTAGTCAGATTTTTTTATCTGAAAATCCAAGGTATAATTGCTTTTCTAGTCACCTTATTTTGTTTTATTTTAATTAACATTAAAGTTTTAAACATTAATGTATGATTTTGTTGAGAATACTTTGAATTTTTTGTTTTCCTAGGAATTTAGAAAATGTTTGTTTTCGCTTTGTAAATTCTCATGGGGGGTGGGAGAAAAGAAAAATATCAATCAATTTTTCACTTACCAAGGCATCAAGTCCTACGACAGTGATTATTCTTCTTAGCAAAAGCTGATAGAGGAACAAGTTTTAGAGAATTCTGTGACAGGTGAAGTCTCTCAGTGTCTTTCAGTATCACTGGCCAGAGCTGGATGTTTTGAAAATCATCCCTGGGTTTCTGAAGAGCCTTTGCATGACAGCATTAGGCAGACACCATCTAAGAAAATCAAGATGCACCATGTCCCTAAGATGAGTGTGTCAGCTGCATCACTTTGTTTTCAGCTCTTCACATTGTGTCAGTGGTTTCACTTCCTTTAGGTGAGCACTTTTCAGAAGCTACTGTCTTTGTTATGCAAGTGAATCAATTAAACCTAATTTTAAATGAACATCCAAAATGATATTTCATCTTCAAAGGTAGAGCTCTGGTCTCCCATCAGTGCTTTAACCACAGGCCTGAAGCTTTGGAGCAGCTCCTCCCTTTCCCGTAGAAATCAAGGGAATAAGGTTTTCTTTAGAAAAATGTCATATCAAAATGTTCCTGGTTGTTGTCATACCAAAAGTGTGTTGTTACCACTGTGTGTACACTGATACTAGAGTTCATAAATAGCTTTTGTGGTATTGTATATCTTAGTATGGCCAAACATGCTGCAGTGGAAACACTGCAATAGCAGAGGGGAAGGAAAGAGTGTTGCCTTATCTGGAGTGCAACACATGCAGGCAAACCCTTAGCTGTTTTTCCCTTGTAATTTACATATCTCCCTAGTGTTGAGAGTCACACAATTTCAGTCTTCAATTCTAATTAAGGTGAAGGAAAGAAAGGATGGGATGAACAGCACCATCAAGTCTCTCAGCATAGACTGTACAACATAAGGTAACATTTTCTTCTTGCTGACAGCCAGAAAATAAAAGATATCAGGAAAGGTCTGAATAGAACGTATTGTCTTCTTAAGTAAATTCTCTAAGCATTTTAAATGACTGAAGCTAAAAAATTAATTCACCTGTAGCCTTTCTTTTTTCTAAAACCGTTTTGAACACCTTACTTTTGAACTGTATCATTCCATTTTACAATAACAGAGCTTTCAAATCATTAGTGCTAAGATGTATTTCCTGATGTCTTACTGTATTGTCTTTTGTTTCCTTACAAAACATCTGGAATCCTACCCTGAGGCACAGAAAGAAGGTTGTTTGATTTAAATTTCATGTTCTTTAACTAGTTAACTTGCCCTCTTGCTTTGTCTGCCTTTTGGTAATTACTCCCAGATTCTTGGTATAAATTCTACAAATACCTCAGGAAATAGTAAGAAAAGCCCAACCTGTACCTTGGAGAGGATCACCGTGAGAGACTGATCATGATATAGGGCAGAGTCAATTACAGGAATATTTCTGTATCACTGAAGATGAAGCTATATGACTGTATACTTTTGAGACACTTTGATCCAGAGTTATGTGGGTAAAAATACAGCTCTTAAAACTGGCTGTTTTAAGCTGAACCCATTAAACTTGTATATATGTGTAAGCTTCAAGATATGCACAGAGGATATTCTGAACAGGCAGATATGTCAACAGACCACATTCACTTTAAGGACTAAATTCCTTATTCCTTTGCCTTCTATAGGTTGTTTTTTTTTTTCACATCTACCTGTACAGAGTGACAGTGTTTCATACTGAATTTACCCAGAGCAACACAGTCCAGTCTTTGTTAAAGTCCTTAGGCTGACTTAGGCAGTCTAGATGTGTTATCCTGCTTGTTGTGGAATACTGTTTCTGTTTTTAGACAAGCATGAATTGATCTAGACAAACCAGAACCCATCAGCTGATAGTGGTTTTAAGTACATTTGTACCATAGAAGCTGAAAGGAGGAAAGTCGTTTTTTTCAGCGCATCCAAATTGAATTGTCATGTCTTGAAGAACTTCCAGATTCTACTGATAAATAGCCAGCACCTTCATCACCCTTCATCTCCTCTGCAACAGCAACACTTTTCTGGGTGCCAGGTAACGTTCCTGTGAAGGAAGCTGAAGGAGTAAAGGGTGCTCACTGTCATCTCTCTAAACTACAACCAGGTGGCAGCGTGCCTCAGGATATTGCTGATGCAGCTGGATCTAGCTGGCCATTAGCTGTCTGTTCTCTAGGACATCGTGGGGAAATGTGTATTCTGCATCTGGTGCTGAAAAAGCACCCGGAGGCACTCAGGAGTCATTCAATTATCTGTCTGTGGTAGAATAATGGCCATACCAGGACACACTGTCTCTTGTGGCAATCAGTATCAGATACTAGAACACAAATTTAAGCATCAAGCTGCACAGGTGTGTATACACAGGTACAGTTATAGGTACATATGGAAGGGGTCACTGCTGCTATAGCCCTCATCAGTGTTGTTAGGAGAGTGTCCTGAGCCACAACCTACATCCAAGCTGCCATTCTTACTTGCTATTGATTCTCACAGCCTCTGTGAGATTTCCACATTTTAGCCCCTTTATACTTTCGTCCTACAGGCCATCACTGCCAACAAGTACCACAGTTAAACTGGGACACGCAAGGGGGTAGCTTTTAACCACAGACAGCTGGGGCAGTTGTTAGACACAATAGATCAAAGTGGATGGTGGAGAAAAGTTTGTTTAATTTAGTGCTAAAGTTGTTGTTCTGTATGCACTAAATTAGACCAGCAGGAATCCTAATGTTGCATGTTCCCTCACTGCTGGGAAGAACTGATTTAAATGCCACTGAGGGGCCTTCACACTGATCTCAGCATCTGAAATCTCAGAGCATCTCAGTGTCACATCACATTTGTTCCTCTCATCTATTGCTCACTTTTCCCACTTGCTTACCTCTGCTCATAGAGGAGCTTTTTCCATATCCTCAGCTGAAATCCTGTGTGTGGTTCTACACATATTGGTGCAAGGATGCACCAAGCATGGGGACTTTTGCCTCTCTGTGGTAAGATCTCAGGCAGGAATGGGTATGTTTGTAGCTGTGTATATGCAGACCATGAGTAGTGCCCAGTACTCCATGGGAAAGGAGAGGAGGAGATCATCATGTTGCTTTCTTAATAGTACGTGTTGTCTCCACGTGCATGTTGCTCTGGCACCCCAGCTGCCTCAAGACACAGCCACCAATGTAGCACAACAATCTTCAAGAACTGCTTTGTGGGCACAGATTACTGGGGTGAGATATCCCAGAGACCTCAGAGCTAAGAGGACTCTGATCACAGCCCCCAAAAGGGCTTCTTCATGCTTCTTTCACAACTTCTTGCACCTCAGGGTTGTCTTCCCTGGCTCCTGAAAATTGATTTGTTTTCAGCGAGGTACCTGAGGCGTCTGCTCTGCTGCCCTTCGCATGGAGTTGTACTTGGCAATGCTGACTGTAAGCAAGAAGCTTAGAGCTGGCTCTTTATATCACTGTCTTGTACGTACTATGACAGATGAAGGTCTAGAAAGCTACCCAAGGCTGACACCAAGGTGTGTAAGCACTAGAGAGGTGAGAAGTACAGAAATGTCTGCACCCCTCCTGAAGAGATGTCTTCACCTGTGTTTTTCAGAGACTAAAGTGGTCAGCTGTTTTTTGTACTCAGATTAACTTTGCTTGGCTACATTTAGGCCCAGAGATGTAGTTCTTGAGAAGACTGGGAAGAAATAATAATTTCAAAACAAGGTAACAAGGTGAAAATAGGCATGATTTTAAGAATTGTAAATTTGAGTGCAAATATGCCTTTCATCTTTTAGAGATGATACCATTTCATATTCTTTTGGAATAAATTTTGGTTGTGGTTTTTGTTGTTGTTTGTTTGCTGGTAGATGAGCTTTTTGCTTTTTATTGCATTTATGGGATCCTGATTTACAGCTGTGTGGGAAAGTAGCAGTGACTCTTGGTTAAAGCAAGATTCCTATCTGTGGTGGTTTTGCCTTCAGATTTCTTCTCAGGGTCAAAACATCTTTTTTCCATTGGAACTACATTCTTGTGTTAGTTTCCAGCCTAGTGCTGTCCTCGAAATGAATTTGGCTATTCTTTTGCAGTCAATACAAAAAGTTATTTCTTCTGTTACTTTTTTTTTTGAGATTGCTGTATTTATTTTTCCCCTAGGACAGCACATGGAGAGACACAAACTTCTCAAAAGTACCTTTGGAATGAAACCAGCTTAACCGATTACTTGGTCACACAGGTTTTTCTGATATTTTTAAAGATCTTTCTCCTTAGGAAGGAGTTGTGTGGCTTCAGAAGTAATGACTGCAGAATTGGATTCAGGCTTGAATTCCTTGCAAGGTTATAAAGGGATTATTAACAGCTGCTTCTGCTAGTTGTAAATTCTGTCACAGATGTTTGAGATTTGGCCATAAAGTTGAAAATTTCCTTTGCTAGAGCTATCTGAGGGAGACAGGCCTGGCTGGGAAAAAGGTGAGGCAGGAGCAAAAGGCTGGGTTCATGTTTACCTGAATATTTCAGTAGTTTGCTCTAAAGGGATGCAAAGCAGAATTAAAGCTGTCCCTCACTCCTCTGGGGAGATCAGATGGCAAAACCACTGCTTAACCTTTCTCAGGAGAGGTGGCTGGTTGGTGAGTACTGATTCGCTATGGAGTGGTTTGTCTTGAATTTTGATCTGTATCTGGCCCACTAGGAAAAATAATTGGCTGTTGTCATTGGTAGGTGATAAGAATACGCAATCCTTGACTGAAACAAATATCTGTGACCTGTTTGGGAAGATGGAGAAATCAATGACTAGGTGACAAGCCCTGTGTTTGGTAGCCCCAGAATGTATTTCACTGCTTAAAACTGCTTGCATAACAGCAGGGAGCAGACTCCAGCTCTGAGGTTTAAAGTGTTTACTCTGTAAAAATCCTCTGAGTTCAATTTTCTTCAGATATTTATGATCCAGTGAAAATTAAATTGTGGTAGAAGGTTTATGAAGCATGAGCAGATACATAAGAGAATGCACACAGTTGGATATTCACATCTGCACATTTTCCATTAAAATCCTGACTGCCTGCTTGGGGAAAAAAATAATTGGCTCAGAATTACACAACTGAATTTAGTTACTTGAAGTAATTAGGACAGTGTATGTGGCTTGTGAAGGGGCCACAAGGGTGACTTTTTGTATAGAATCATAGCTTCTAACTTATTAAAAGTTGAAGTATATAAAATGCCTCCCTTGTTTTAATGATCTGCAGGGACTAAAACAACTTGTAGAACTGGAACTACAGCTACTGCTCTGCAGTATGATAGTGGTTCAAAAAGAACTTTAGAAGTAATATTTTGAGTCTATCAGCTTACTTTGGAGATTGTGTACAGCTGTGAAAGAGGGGGCACACTGCTCTGCAGTGGCTTGCATAGAATGGGGTATGAAGGGGTTAAGAATGTAGTTCCATTTTCAATAGTGTTTGTGTACTTTTTTCACAGAGAGAAAACAATTTAATACTTTGTGGCAATAGGTCCTTTTGGAAACACAGAAGTCTCGTATTAAGCCTACCTTCTGTCCTTTTCCACTTGGGGGGCAATGTGTGGTGGTTATCTGTAGTAACGTCAGGGGATGCTGCAGTTTAGAAGGATTTATTTTTACCAACTTTTATTAAAAGCTTGTTGAGTGGTGGGTGGTTTTCTTTGGTTTGTTTGTTTTTAATACTGTGTGAAAGATGCTGTATATACAATACATAGAATGATAGAAGAAAATAAACTGGCCTGGATTGAAAAAAAACAGTCTTTGGAGACATAGAAATGCTAATTTTGGGCAAAATTGCTAGCATATACTTTGTAGTAGACAAAAATTGTAGGGAAGTAATTTCCTGGCATTCAAGTATATATCTGAGAACACCTGTTATTATAATTCCAGCTTTATGTTCCAAGTTAATAGAACTCAATAAATATTACATTTTGTTCTCATTTTCTGTATACAGACTTCAGTTTCAATTTACATAAACTATGTGCTGTGGAGTGTTTTTCTGCTTCCTCTGCTTGTTGTTATGTATATTTTCATGTACATGGCAACACCTTGAATAGCTTTGCTATCTCTCTGAGGCATACTGTGTGAGGGGATGTACTCCCCAGATTTATTCTCCCTATGTCAATTGTTTTACTCTGTAAAGAAATCCAGCAAGTCTAAAGCAGGATATTACATTTCATGTTAAAGGTTATGACAGTCAGGTGACAAACATACAGAGGCTGTTTGTTCCATGCTTGGTGATACTTGTGTTCCCCTGGTATTCTAGGTGTGTCTTTGGTCAAAAAAATCAAAATATTATAAAAGTTTGTTCAGCCCATTCTGTGCTTCTGAATGCCTTGATCTAGCAATCTCTGTAGTGCTGTAACAGGCTGGGATCCTAAGCTAGAGCATGTCTTGATTTGCATATGGTACAGATGGATAAAAAATATTTGAGAATTGGTACTGCTGTATTTCCCCCCTTTCCTGCTGTTTCTGGTTGTTTGTGAATTGTACTTTCCTACTGTTTCAAGTAATCCTTAGTAATGCAAATATTAATAGGTTTAATAGCAGCCAAATGAGATATGATTTTAAAACTGGATTTTAGTTTCTACATTCACATCATAATTTTGCAATTGTAACAGGGAGGAGGAAAATATTAATTTGTTAGCTGTACGAAAAAGAACTTTTGTTTATCTTATGTTTTAAAAATGGGCATAATTAAATCATTGCTAACCAAGAAAACAAATTATAAGTGCTTTCACTGAAGTCTTTAATTTGCAGTGTTCATTTGCAAAAACCCAGGGGATAATGGGGATTGATCCTGTGATGGGTGCGTAATTTGATGCTTCTGGTGCATGCAGCACTCTCATCCTAATGACTTTCAAATGATGGAAAAAATGAGTTGTATTCATCTGCCATCGCCTGAGAATCTTGCTTGCATGTATCAAATGCTGCAATCAGTTGAGAGGACTGATGGAAACTGACAGCACATAATCTCATTCCAGTGAATCTGTGTGCTCCCAGCAGGTTATTACTGGGTTTCTTTCAACACCTGTAGATTTTGCATTTTGATTTTCCTGTTTTGTAGTCTTTCAAACTTTCCTTCCCAAACCCGTATCTCTTATGCAGACACAGACTGGTCTGTGAATAATGTGTTGCTGTTTTGAGAGGGAGAGTTGCAAAATGGCTCTCACAGACAGAGAAAAGATCCAAAATGGAGGGAGATTCTTTGGTCATGTAGCTACCATACCATACAAGCCTCATGGCTGGGCATGATTTGACTAATGGGGAGGAGAACTAGGGAGAAAAGAGTGAGAAGCTTTGTGGTCACCCCCCTTTCTCCTGTGCCCTATGAAGCAAATATTCAGCCTGTAGCCATAAAATCAGAAATTAATTCATTTTGTCCAGTTGATCAGAAGTTTACTGCTGACAACTCCATGTTAAATATGCTGGTTTGTGATGAAGATTGAAACCCTTTTCTTTGGCCTCAATGGCAAACTGAAGGAGAGATGGCTTGTGCTTGTCCTCCCACCCAAGCTTGTCTACAACTAAGGACTTGGAGATGGAGATGCCTTTTTAAGCACAGTCCATTCTCAAGGCTAAAATGATTCTGCTTCTCTTATCAGGCAGCAGTATCTGAAGCAAACAGAAAAGGGCTCCTGAGCCAGGAGTTATCTTATATGACATGTATTCAGACAGAAATTGCCATGACCTGTGGGTTACCTTTGCTTATGTAAGGCAGGGGATGGCAGAGCAGGAGGAGGGAGACTGCTGCCAGCCCCAGGGAGCAGTGTGAGCAGGGCATACTCTGCCTGCTTCCAGTAAGTTAAAAAACTTCCTGAGACAGTGCAGAGTGGCTCTAACTTCCTACTGACATTGATATAACATCATATCTGGTCATCATAGCATTTATGCTGTCTGCTCAGAGACAAACTTATCTTCTTCAGACATTTCTATAGCATTCCCTCTGCCTGAGGAACTGAGGTTCCTGAACCAACACTCCAACTCATTTCCTCTGAAGATAAAGTGTTTCTCAGCACTTAGTGAGCTGAAACCATTGCTATATGGACTATCACACAGTAGGAAAATATTATGGGTATTTGATGAATCTTCTAAGTTTTTTACTTGAGTCCAACAAGCATGGGCCCCTGTGAATTTCCATGCTGCTTCAAGGCATCTGTTGCTTTTAATTTTTGGGGAGGTTTTGTATGTTTGGTTCATATTAACACAAGAGGAAAAGACATGTTTTTATTTCTGTTGGAACTCTTTTGGGTGCTAGAGTTGCCCATGAGCACATTTGGATTTCAGGAGACTCAGGTGCTGAGAGTTCTTCAATTAGCAGGGACTCTCTTCTGCCACTGGCTTTTTTTTCCTCTGTCTCTCTAAGTATGCCACTCTTGCCTCTCCTTTTTTTCCTTCTTAACTGATTTTTTTTTTCTTGCTGTCACTTTACAGTAGAAGTTGTAATGTTACCGAACCACTGCTGTGCCTCTCTGTCCTTTCTGCATCAATCAAGTCATGTGGAACAGAGAGAATGCCTTGAAGGTCGCAGCCTCCCCTTTGTTCTGCCTACACATTGAAATAAAGGGTGCAGGCAAGAAGGAAACTAGCTGTGACCCCTTTTTAGGGGGTGATCTGAACCCTGCACCTCAGTTCTAGTTCTGATGCTGGCTGTCCCATTTATAACATTCATTTCCCCACAAGAGCAGTGCTATGTGGTTGTTAAAGGAACTGGGATTTCTATAAAACAAAATTTCCCATGCTGCGATATGGAAAATCTCATCTGACCTATCTGTGATGCAGGATGAGTAATGTGAATGGAAATCATGTGGAAGTTGTAACATGGTGAGGGATCCTATGCAGTGGCAGAGAACTGAAGCATGAAAATCCTGAACTGAGCACAACCACCCATTATTTCTCTTATTACAATTAATTGTCCGGGTTCTTTTTTGTTCACCCTGCTGTAGTATTTTCAGAGAAGTGTAGTGCCCAGGCTTGGTGCAGTACTCTTTCAGAAGCATCAATATCTACAGGTAAAACAAATGTCCCTAGATTCCAAGGTGAAGTTTGTTTTAGAGTCGTTGTTTGTCTGTCATTTGTTTTTCCAACAGCGTGACACAGAAGTATTTCTGTTACTGTCTAATCTCCACATCTATCCATTTTCCATGTTATGTTTGTGCAACTGATATGTTGCACCTACAGTATGTTCATATGGTATTATTTCAAGCCCATTTCAGTAAATTTAAACTTCTAAGTCTGCTCTCCCATGTACTTGCAGTCCCTTCTAGATGTTGTCTGTACTGTGTGTAGAAAATGCATGTTCTCTTTCTCAGTGTGTCAGTCGAGCCCTAAGTGAGTATCACACAATACAGCCATTCTGTTTGGCAGCAAACTTCTAAGAAGGAGGGTCTGGTTTTCTGTTGTGAAAGAGCATTAAAAAGCTGTGTATTCATTTAAGATGTAGAACATCTACTTCTGTCTTACAGAAAGTCCTTTTATCCTGTCATAGGAGAAAGAGTGTCACAATCTGATAAATTCATATTAGATCTCTCCTAACACTCTGACCTACTGGGTGTTTGCAGAGAGCTTATTTCCTCTCCTGTTTCCATGTTTCCTGTGAGCTGAAGTTCAACAGGGCCAGGCAATCTCTGATCAGTCAGCATTATTTATTGCTCTCACAAAGACAAAATTTTCTGCTGAATGGAAGTTCCCACACAGAGTCTGTCTCTTATCTGGTGGTAACTATCCTCTATTTAATTTCTATTTTCACAGCATTTTTATAGACACTGCATTGTCTATCTATACTTTTGATGGAAAACTTCTGTCAAACTTCCTTTCAATAGTCACTGCTGAATATACAGTCCTTTATTTAGAGAATTACTATGGCAGTGGAAATTGTGGTAGTCTACTTTCTGAAACAGTGGGAGTTAAGAGAGCAGAGTCCTGTCTCTGACGCAAAAGCATTGATCTGCCTGTAGCTGTTACTACTGGGAGATTGAAATACATCAGCCCAAATTCACTCCAAAGAATCTGAAGCTTTTAAATGACAACTCATTTCTCTTTGCACAGAATATACAGAGTGCCTGGGATAGATATTTCGGTGCCACAGATTAAGAAAATAAGTCAGCTGGATGAACTTGGGCAACAGGGAGCAAGTAAATGCACTTTGAATTTAATTATTTACTGCATGAATTGATGCAGTCACTTAATCTCCTGCAAAAAACATGGGGACCTCACTAAAAGTGGAATGGCTGAGAAGGACTCCTTTTGGTTACAATTGTAGTACCCAAAAATGCCGAGATTAAAAGACAGGTTGATGAGACAACTAATTTAGGTTGTGATGCAAATTTCACTAAAATTAATGCACGGACTGCAACTTCAAGAGAGCTGAACTGAGCTCTAAGAGATAAAAAGAATTCACTAAACACAGAATCGGAGAATATCCTGAGTTGGAAGGGACCCACAAGAATAATCAACTCCAACTCCTGGCCCTACACAGGACCATTCCCAACAGTCACACCATGTGTCCAAACACTTCTTGAGCTCTGTCAGGCTGGTGCTGTGACCACTTCCCTGGGGAGCCTGTGCCAGTGCCCAACCACCCTCTGGTTGATGAACCTTTTTCTAATATCCAATCTAAACCTCCCCTGACAGAACTTCAGGCCATTCTCTCGAATCCTGATCACCACAGAGAAGAGACCAGTTCTTCCTGGAACAGCACCTCCTGTTCCCTTCTCAAGGAAGCTGCAGACTGCAGTGAAGTCTCCCTTTAGTCTCCTCCAGGCTGAGCAGACCAAATGACCTCAGCCACTTCTCACACGGCTTCCCTTCAAGGCCCTTCAGCATCTTCATTGCCCTCCTTTGGATGGTCTCTAGTAGATTAATCACAAGACACTACAGAATATTTTTCTTGCTGTTTAAAGCTTTTATTTAGTTTAAAAATTTCAACTCTTTTTCTTAAATAAAAATCTGCCTATGGTGAATTGCAAATGGCTGGTCTGATTACAGCAGAGGAGGAGTTAATGAAAGCTTTGTCTGTTCTCATCTTTCCTCAAAATTTTCAGTTTAAGATTTTTTTCTATATCTGAACTTGACCAAATACAATGTCTTTTGACCTTTACCTTCATTATTTTTCACATTAATATATTGTTCAATTTCAGCTAGTTTTGGGGGAGAGATGAATCACAGAATCAGGTGAGCTGATGCCTCTGTGTCCCCCTCCTGCTCAAAGCAGGTCTTATTAGAGCAGGTGGCTTGGGCAGACCAATGTTGGGTTTTGAGTATCTCCAAGGATGGAGGTTCCATGGCCTTTCTGAGAATCCTGTCCCATTGCCTGGCCAAAACAGATCTCTGTTCAGCAGATGACACCCAAAACAGCTCTGAAAGCACTGTCGTGATCTCAGTGGATGGACAGGTATCCTGGATTTCCTCTAGGAACAAGCAGGCATTCATATTTCTAGAGAGGCCTTATGTGCAATAGATACTCCATCCTACCTTGGGGTTTTTTTAATAGCCTCATAATGTTAGGGTTTAATTGGTATGCACACAAAGTGGTCCTGTTGGAATTCTTCAAACAGGGAGAAAACCTAGTCTCAGCTTGACCACTGTATCTCCCATTCAGTTTTTCTAGCTAGATTTCTTTGTTGGCTGCTACAGAGCTTGCTATTAAGGAGCTTGCTATTGCTCCTTTGAATCAGTGAAGAAGATTCTACCAGATCTTTTGGTGGATGTGGAGCTATCTGAGCTGACTGCTGAGATCTTTACCTCAAACCAGCCACAGTGTCACTTCTGTGAATGTGTTTGATACTGATTTGGTAGAAAGCCAGTCTGTGTGCAGGCAGGAGGGGAATATCACCTCCTGTAGCCTTCAGCAAACGTTTGGGACTGAAAACTGCCGTGGTACTGGCCTCCATCCCAGCTGACCTGCAAAAATCAGTTTGAGGAGACCAGAAAAGCCCAGGGGAATACTAAGGTCTAGGACTAGAATTAAAGGTGACTCTCTTTTTTGCTGACCACCCTAGGGCTTGCTTCTTAAAAGATTTGCCCTCCTGATTTCTTGAGGCTGGGCACACTTTGCAGAGATGGGATGACAGGTAACTGCCTCCTCCCTTCCCTGCTAGGATATGGCAGTACTGCAGCTCATACTTGGAGGGATAGCAGCTGCTTTTTTCCTCTTGGAGCCTCCTGGAGATATGTCAGTAAACCACATGCATTGTGTCATGGGAAATATTAAATGCCGCAACTTTCTTAAAAGATTAATTTTTTTTCCCTTGGTAAACATTATATGAATATTAAATAAAATATTAGCTCAACAAGTTGCATGTATTCCTAGCAGCATGCACTCACAGGGATGCTCATTACACTGCTGGTTTTAAAGGGTCTTGTTTTTGAAATGGTAAAAGTTGGTTCTTGTATTTAAATACCATTTCTAGTTTCTCTCTCTAATATTATCTGCGATAATATTAGTATTGAGACCCATAAACCAGAGGAAAAAAAACTTTAAAAGCATACAATCTTGCATCTCCTGGTTGTTTTTTTAAAGCAAGGTTTTCAATCTTGGATGATTCTTAGTTTTTAAAAATACTGAAATTCTGCTTTGACTAGACTTGCTCTGCAGCCTTGTACTTTCTATAGCCATTAAAACCAGCCTCAGTTTTGGTCTCAAAACTTGAATGCTAAAAATGCTAATTAACTTTTGGCATGGTAAGATGGCATGATTATTAAAATGTTTTTTAGTTTTGTGTCCCTGTGTTGACTGATTGGATTGTTTGGATGTCATTAGGCTACTTATTTATAGCAAGAGTATGAGCAATGCACTATAAGCAGGGGAAGTAATTCCTGGCTGCTTAGCTAGAAGTTCAAATGTTAAATTTTGTTAGTGTTTAAATTGAATGAAAGCATAATTTTGTTCAATTCTTCAGTATTCCAAAGAAATTGATTACACAAGTGCAATTGAGGCAACAACCTTAATCTCTCTTTTTATTATACAAGTTGACAGTGCCAGTATTAGCCTGCAGTCTTCCTGACTTGTTTATGAATGTTGTACATCGCTTTGCAGTCACTTAATAAAATTAAATTTCCTGAACTGGAGAGAAACTGTTCAATTCTTTTTAGAATAAGAGCCCAGATATCCACAGCATGGAGATAAGTAATATTTTATAAAAAAATATCCTCAGTTGAAGGACATATTTTGCAAAAGATCCCCTAATGGAGATGGTGTTTAATCTTTCTGTTGTCTCTGGATTTTATGTACATGTCTGGGTTCATGATTCAATACACACACACCATTACCACCCTTGCCCTCTTAACCACCCCATGCATTAAAAACCCAATACTTCCTGACAGGAAAAAAAAATTAGGAGCAATCCTTCCCTCCTCTCTTACCAGAGACCTCTCTTACAGACTGATGTTCTTCCTGCACCAGAATTCAATAAAAGAACTTTTTTTTTTTTTAAGTCTAGTTCAAGAATTTGACCATTTGTATTGATTTTTACCTTGAGAAGTGTGTGTAAAACTTGGGATCAGCTAGGGAATTTGTTCTGTTGGGTCATTCTGTCATGATTTAATAGCTGTGGAGCTCTTCTAGCCTCTGTGAATGGAGCCTGCAAAATCTCCAGGGCTTTTGTGCAATCTTCATGACTATGGTGTTTATTAGAAATTGTATTTGGCTGCTTAACAGCCTGTGACTGAGATAAGAGCGGAGTATCAGCCCCCATAGTATCATTTTGGCTTTGTATCTCCTATTTCTACCCTAGCAGCTAGGGCAATGCTCATGCCTGGAACTTTTCTAATCCCTGCAGTTTTCTACCCTTCCAGGTTCAAAGTAGGCTGGCTTCAAGCCCAGTGGGACTACTCCTGTGTTTTTCAGTGACTGAAGGAGGACACTGATTTAATGATTCTGCTTTGCTAGATATATGGGGATATTGCTGCATGTTAGAAGTTAAAGATAGGTTTTAAGTTTGGGTGGGTTTTTCTTGAGTTACATTTCTTAAGGTTGCCTACTGGTAATAGGTGGACATGCAGATCTAAGTTCTGTATGAGTAAACAGAAGAAGACTGTGATGCTATCATTGATGATCCATGCTTTGGTATTAACTGGCAGTAGTCTTAAGTGTTTAAAAGAGTGTTCTGCAATGTTAATATGCACCTGATAGAAAACAGTGCAGAGAATGTATTTACAGGTAAAACAGCTAAAATTATTTCTAAAAAGGGAAATTTAATAAAGTGGAAAACAGATTGAAAGTATTGGTGAGCTAAGCTCTACTGGTATGTTGTAGCTGTCCCTCAAATTTTCCTCATTAGGGGGCTAGAGTTTGGTGCAGGTTTGTGATCAGCATACCAAGCAGTGCCCTCAGAAAGAAGATTAAAAATCTGTAAATCTGCTTTTAAAGCATGCAGAGAAAGGCACAACAAAATCATCCTCCTTTGCTGTATCTGTAATAAATAATAAAACTGGAATGGGGCAGGATGATAAAAGGACTAAATGAATGTTCTTAATGAATGCCTGTGTATAGACTTAAAAATAATTTGGTGGAAACAGAAAAGTTCGGAGGTTTACTTTGGCTGCTATTTTAATACAGTAGTCCTGCTGGCCTTAATATTCATTAATTCAAATCATGTCAGTCATCTGTTCTTTTTACTCTTCTTTTTTTAGAAGAGGTGCTCATGTATTTGATCAGTTCTTAGTGAGGTGGCTCCATTTGATTTCTCAGTATAATTGCAGTTTGTGCACATCTGCAAGTAGCGATTTTGAGTTTTGCTTTTTATTGTTTCTTGTTCCAGTAAATCAGTCGTAGAAGAAAATGTGGAGTCATCTGAGGAGAAGATCTAAGTAGCCTGCTGGGCTATCTTCAAATCAGATATCTAGCAGACTGGCCTGGAAAAAACAACACCATCTGGATATGGAAAGAACCCTTAAGATGTTTTTGCATCACAGAAGGTTATTGACAGGGTAAATGTGCAGCAGTAAAAACCTGCCAGAAATCTGTGAGCTGGTCCATGTGCTTTCCAGCAGCAGTGGGTGTTAAAACTTCCTGGACTAACAGCCTGCAGCTGTACTTTAATTAGCTCTCCGTCAATTTCAGCTCTCACTAAGTTCGGTTCCTAGATGTTAGGACTACTTGGGGAAAAAAAACTCCTTGTTTGATTTATTATTTTCAGTTCCCTGGTATGGATCTCTCCCAAAAGTTTTTCATTGTCAATAGATGAAACATAGTGTTTTATCCAATCTAAACTAGTGATAGCTTACAAAGTATGTGTTTATCCATCTAAAAAGATCAGCCATTTTAACTAAAGCTATTCTTAAAGCCAAAAGTCTAAAATTTCTGCTCATGATGGTTACCAGGCTTTTCCCTAGCAGATGTTAAAACCTCTTGTAAGGAATAAGCCTTTGGAGAGTTGCATTCCACCACTAACCTAGTAGAAGCATAGATGATACTTTAGGTTAGCATGGCAAAGGCAGTGGGTGTCACATTTAGCCTAATTACTTATTCAGTATGGATAGCTATTACTTACATGAAGATGCTTGGGAACATGTTTTGGAATAAAGGACAACTAGAATAGTGTGTCTGCTTTTCGCTAGAACCAGCTGCCTCATCAAGTCCACTCCTGTGATCAGTGCTTGTTACAAATCAGTATTTTAGCACCAGTACAGCTAGTGGGACTGTTCTTTCAGAAGCTCTCTCTCCAGGCCTGGAGGAAAAAATTGATCTCATCCCTCTGATTGGAGGAAAAATTATATTGCATCCTGCTATTCACCTGCACTCTCTCAGCACACTTCAACAATGATCTTGGATTTGGGGAGCTGTAAAGGATGCTTTCACTGTGTTCTGTTAAGCAGAACTCTTTCCAGGAGCTGACCCAATCGAAATCAAATTGTGGTGAAAGTGAAGTTGAAAGAAAAATGGCTTAAAAGCCAGCCTGTGCTGTAATCACTCTGTGAGCCTTTCCACTCTCATTTGAGTTCATTATCCTAACCTGAGGAAGCTTAAAATCAGACTGAGTGCAGATGTTATCAAATACTACTCTGCGCTCTGTATTCAGAGCTCTGTGCCGCCTCCTGATTCTGCTCCATTTTTAGCTTTGGAATAATGTAGCACTCGCATGATTTATTACACAAAACATTCTGGCAGCAGAAAGGATCAAGAGTAGGTGGAGCCATTATAGCTGTTATCTAATTCCTTTTGAATGTTAGTGAGTATTAAATAAAAATTAAAAAGGTTTTTTTATGTGTGCTCCAGGGTTTTCATTTTGTGTTGAAAAAGGAGTGGATTATCTAATAGCTAGTTGACCTTCCCTAAACAAGGTAAGATCCAAATGCTGGAAATCAAAAGCAAGAACTCCCAGTAACCTCAGGAGGGGCAGGGGGTTTAACTCCCATAAGTGTGACTACAAAAGAGACTTCTCAGGAGGGTAGCCTGGACATCTCCCTTACGAGCCTGTGTCTGCTTTTGTGAGAGCAGAGGTGGTGCTGGAGGAAAACAGGCACTCCCTCCTGTGTCTCCTCCTGGTGTGTGACTCCCACAGCAGACTCACCTGGATCTACCAGGATCATGGTGTGAGGAAGGAGGAGGTAGGTGGGGACAAACGTGTACCTTTTTAAGAAGCCTCTGCAGGCTACAGTGAATAAAGGACAGCTAAACATGGGAGCATGGGAAGTACTAACAGCTGTCAAAAACCTCATGCTCAATCTCAGCATTGTTTTTTCCCAGTTGAGAAGACAACTCGTGCTTGGATGATGCAATGGGCCACTTGTCATGAGAACAGGGAACAGTCATAGCCCTAATCCATATCTGTGGGTTAGGTAGTGGGATCTAAGAGAGGGAAGTGTGACCATCTGAAATACCCTCAGCAAAGAGATAGCACTGCAGCCCCTCTCCTGCTTCATGCCCTCTTGTATTGGATTTTGTTGCTTGAGGAGACCTTGTATCACACCAATGAGCTGTGTACAGTACAAGTGCCAAACGAGGCAGGGGGAGTTGGCAAAAGAGGGGTGCAAGGGGGAGGCAGCATGGGCCTTGCACTCAGTGCAGTGAGCAAGTGCCGTGCCCTCACGGTTGAGCTCATGCAACCCACAGCACCTCTCGGATGCAGCTAATGCAGAGAGCAGGAATGAACTGGCTGTGAATAACAGATGTAGAATATTTTGGGAAAATAGCACTATAAAAAATCAAAAAAGATGAACTGGTGCTTGCACTGCTTCAGTAAAGCTTGCTCTTCAGTGCAGAAGCAATGAAGATTGCATTACTCTTTTGTTTGATCAAAAAGTGCATTAATAAAATTACTTGGTTTATTCTTTTGCTTATTCTGCTAGCCTGAGAACAAGACATGGGAGAGCTTTAGGTATCTCCAATCTGCAAGCACTCTTGTCTGTTCAACTTTAAGCTTGATTGTGTGTGACTGTGTAGGGAGGAGGAACAAAGGCTTTATTTTTCATTTGCCTTAGTAACCTTGCAATGAAAAGTCAAACCAGTTTACATCTTTTTATAGGATTTTAATGTAGTTTATAAAGAAAAAGTACATAATTGGAAAAAGAGCAAACCTAGGTCCTCCTTGCAGTTTCTGGTTCCTGCAGAGTCTCCAGCCTGTTCAGTGATATTCAGCTATTAAAATTCATCCTGGAAACATTGCCCACATGTCTTTGGTCAGAAAAAGCAACCTTCAGAAACACTGTAAGCACCTCAAGCCCCCCTGCACCTTCTGCCTGTCCTAGACAGACAGGGTGAGTGCATGTTCATGCAGTGCAAGAGGCTTTGCATTCATGAAAGAGGAGGAGTCATCATCTAGTATTGAGGAAGGCTCTCAGGCTATCTTTAGCAGACAGATGACTGCTGGGTTGCACTTATAGAAATAGAAACAACATTCTTGTCTGACTTCAGTGTTGTTGAGGTCCTTGCTGCTCAGCTTATGCTTTCATGTCTCTCCAGGGATAACTCCTACAGCTGCTACAGGAAGGCAGAAACCATCTACCTCTCCATGTTAATGGTACCTACTTAACCCTTCTCACCATGCTGGGAGAACTTTATCACTCTGGATTGCTTAATGAATACTGTTGGCTTCCTGAGTGAAACTTAACTGTATTTAGATAGTGCTGTTATTTGCTTTTCCAGACAGAACTAGGTGGTCAGCTATGGTGGTAGTCTATGAGTAAAGGTGTTTTCCAGATGCTCAAGCACTGTAGCTTGAATTATGTCTTCTGCCCTCTTCACTTCCACAACAGCAAGCTGTGCTGTGCATATGCTAAACAAGTAGTAGTCAGCCTGCAGAGGTGACTGTTAACGTAGGATGGAGTATTTGTATCCTAAATGTCAAGAGTTTGGCAGTAATAACTACCAGTGATTAATTAGATGACATGAGCTGTATGTGATAATATCAGTATTTACTGGAGTTGTTGTACTTTTGAAGTTTATGAAAGATCAGAAAATAGGTTAATCAGTATTTTTGTAGTTCTTGTTTTCAGCTTATACTGTAACCACTATTGTAGTCATGTCGTTCAGTGTTAAGTAGTCATGCAAAGAGCAGGGAGTTGGAATTGATGATCCTTTTGGGTCTCTTCCAACTCGATATTCTGTGATTCTACATAACTTATAATTGTCCTTCGTTTTGGAAAAAAACAGGGGAAGACTTGTATTTGCAGTGTTCCAGGGGGACACTATGCAGGGCATAGTTTTAGTTTTCATTGGTCAAGTTAGCAGTTGATTCAGCTTATGACTTTAATATTATATGCCTGTGAAAAGTTGGCCAGGAAATCGCTTCCACTGTTGCTGATTCAAATGCCCACATACAGAACTCAGTGGTATAAATGAGTCGTATAAATTTATGAGCAGTCTTTGCCTTAGTGAGTATTAATTTTTAAAGCAAATTAAATTACTAAAAGTTGTCATCTTCCTTTCTTTAAAAGTCATATGGTTTTCTTTTCTGATATAATAGCCAGGATGCTCTATAACCATAAGTGATTCTTATTGTATTGACTGTAAGAGAAGGCAACAGATTTCTTCAAAATAAGACTTTCTTCTGGATTTAGTGACCCTTTAGATTCTGAATAGTCGTTGGGAATGCACTAACCTGCCATTTCAATGGTGCAGTTCTTTTGCAGAATAGAAGACATGACATGAAAGTGGAACAAGTTTTATTTCTCATAATTATTCCCTGACTCTGTGGTCATCTGTAACAAATATATTTTGTAGCTAGGGAAAGGCTGATTTTTGTAAAGCAAACTTAATTAGAAATAGGAAGAGTTTACATGAGCAGCACATGCATAGAGAGGACAGAAAAGAGCTGACATTATGTGGGTAAGAGCTGGGAAAACTGAAATGGGGAACAATACCGGAAGTAGAAAACAAACAGACAAGCACAATAAATTTTCTAAAATGTATTTTTGGTCATGTTTTTTTTTGTTATTCTTGTTTGTTGTTTTGGTTTTTTTAATGTGCTAAGCAACACAATGTTGGGAGTTGGGCAACCCAGTGGGAATTCCTGCTCTATTGTGCTGCATTTTGGGACTGACCCTGGGTACTTCTTGCCTAACTACAGGTATCTGAATCTTAAACAAGTACAGCCCAGGTCAGTCACCTAATAGCCACTGGCAAGCAAAGGGTTTTAAATATACAAAAGCCACCATGAAGTGATGTAAATAAGACAATTTACAGCTTGTTTAAAAGAAGATGATTTATAGCCTTTAAATGGTGTAGAAAAATGCACACAAGATAGCTCAAATGATGAAGTAAAGGGGATGTGTATGACTGATTTTCTTCTGGGACTGCAGGATATTTTTCTTATTTATTGGTATCTAAGCATCAGGCTCCAGTTTGTTGGTGAAAACATTAGGCACCTCGGGGTACTTTGAAAGAAGGCCTCTTGCTAATGCTTTAACTGTGCCCTCTCTTCTCTGCTCCTTGGTGGGATCTCCAGGGAACATTTCCTCCCTGTTAGATATTGCTGTCATTAGTCTTTGTTGATATATTGGCAAAATAGATGTTGCTCCTGACAGTCTGGGGCTGTGCAGTGTCTGAACAGTTTGGAGTCTGGTGGGATCTGTCCCTGCAATACAGTGCAATGCTGTACTTGGGAGCACACAGGTAGAGAGGCCCAAAGACAGATCCTAGACAAACTCATTTTTGTCGGTTCATCTATCCTCTTTAATAAACTGGGGTATGTAATGACTGTTGTTTGTTGAGCACACTGTGATGGTATTTTGCACTTTTTCCTACACTTTTATTTCTTCAAAGGCAGCTCTCCTATGGTGCCACACAAGACAGTGTCCTGACAGGACCAGGTGATCCTGTCAGAACACTGCAGAAAGCTCAGGTTCCACAAAATGATCTATCATCATGCCCTTGTTTTAATGATACCCACTCAGGGATTAAATGCCTGGGCTTCAGTATCTTAGACCAGCTCGTGTTCAAGTGACTTTCATTCTTATTCAGTGTATCAGGTAGGAATAACCTGGGAAGTCAGTTCCAGAAGATGGCTGTATGGTGTGGTTTAGTATTTTCTCTATGTGTGCCTGTGGGCTGGAACACAGTGAGACTTGGGTTTGCCTTCCATGTTTCATCCACTCAGGTATATGTAGCTCCCCATCTGTATGTATAAGGATCTCAGGACATGAGGAAATTGCCTTGGGTTGCATCAGGGTTGTCAAGCACTGGCACAGGCTGCCCAGGGAAGTGGTTGACTCACCATCCCTGAAGGCATTCAAACAAATGTGTAGATGTGGCTCTTAGGGATGTGGTTCAGTGGTGGACTTGACAGTGTCAGGGTAATGGCTGGACTTGATAATCTTGGAGGTCTTTTCCAGCCAAAATAATTCTATGATTCTAAGAGTAGAGGTAGTGCACTGCACCTGTAGTAAGGGGTCTTTATCAAGCATCGTGGATGACGTGCTAGGGCTCTTCTACATCTGCCATGCAAGAGGGAATGCTGCAAGGTCTCAGTTCTTTCTTCGGTCATCCATTCATTTTCTTTGTAGAAGGAGATTTAAGAAACAGTGTTTCAAATCCACTAAAAGGGATCATTAACCATAATAGTGGAAAATGCAGCATGTGTGTTAAAAACAGATAGATAAAGGGAGTCTCTGAAATCCTCAGAGACAAACTAACCTGACTTGTGTTTGAACTTATAAGTAATCTATTGTAATACCATCATCATAGCAAATATCAGTGAGCAATTTCTCTTGGCTTCCTCTGACTTAACATGGTTACTCTTGAGAACACTGAGACTGTAGCATTTACTTTCAGTTCAGTTTTGTCAGTCACTTCATCTGAAAGGCAGCAGCTCCCATCTGGTTTTGGAGCCTTGTCCATAAAACTGTACATCTGTTCATACCTCTGTGGGAGATAAGAGGTATGCTGGGTTTTTCGCTAGCCTTCTACTACGCAAAAGTGAGATTAA
Organism: Vidua macroura; assembly: GCF_024509145.1. Classification (NCBI taxonomy): domain Eukaryota; kingdom Metazoa; phylum Chordata; class Aves; order Passeriformes; family Viduidae; genus Vidua; species Vidua macroura. The sequence continues at coordinate 14,322,967 of NC_071575.1, read as the reverse complement.
TGTAATGACTTAAGTCACAAATACCAGCATACTGGAAATTTTACCTTCTCCTTGCACTTAGCCCCTTGGAGAATCTGTGTAGAAGAGTGAATTACATTTAAGAGAGTAAGAGGTTGTACCACAAAGCATCAGCTGCCTGCCCAGAAAGGACAGGAATTGATTCTTTCATCTTCCATCTATCCTAGTGGGGTAAAAAAAAATCCTGAATGGAGGCCAATCTTAATGCAAATCATAACCAGGCCTGGGATTTGCTTCTTCTATAAACTCCTGAGGTCAGTGTTTGTTCATGAGGCTCAGAAGTAGTCATCTCTCCACTGTCATTCCTGAATGACTTCTGTGTCTCATATGGTACAGGAGATCAGAGCTGTGTGTTGTGTTTCCTGACCTAAGATGTCTGTACTTCAGTGAACAGGAAAACACCAAAAAATGGAGCAGTTGCTTGTCAGAAAGGCCAATGGACTGTTTCAGCACGGAGTTTAATGCAAACCCTTGTTGTGTCAATTAGGTGTTATTTTGAGTTCAACAGGGGATGCAGTATTAACAAGACCTTTGTTGTGCCGTTGTTTCTTTATACAGTTAATGTGACACCAAATCCCACAAAATGGTTCACTCCATTATTTATGGCTTTCAATGGCTAAATTATTTTTAGCCTTGTCAGAAAATACTTGAGAAAAAGAAAGTTATCCACTGGCAGATAAATATGAATGCTTAAACAGGGCTTTCACCACAGCAGTTTCTTACTTCATTGTTGGCTATTTTGAGTATGTGTAGGGAAATACCTCTGAGTGACTGTGTCCTTGCTGGTGGCATCTTCCTGTGAGAGAGGATGATCTGGACTACTGAGGAAGAATGCTCTTTTTTTTTTTTTCTGTTAGGACAGGAAAAAAGTACATAAGACTGAAATGATGAAGTTTCTACCTCTGACACCCACTTGCATATGTATCTGTCTTCTGGAAAATGAAAAACCTAATGGTGTCAACCACTTAGGCCTTGTGAATTTACACCAGTCCTAAGCTATAGAAAACACTGCTTTCTTCTTGTTTGCTGGTTACAGGCTTCAGGCAGTGTTGCATGTAGTTGAGATGACTTGGCCAACTGATTGTAGCATTTGTTAAACAGGGAGGCAGAAAGAGAGACGTTTGTAAGAGGAATGGAGTCCACCTTTTGGAGAAGCAGAATTTAGTTGATGTTGCTAATAACAGCGACTTTTTGAATTCCTTGTCCCTGAAAAAAATTTCTGTGCAGTTTTCATTATTTGAAAAAATGGAAGCAACAGTGTGGGCACTTGTGATCCTTCCAGACCATCCATACTTACAGTACTTTGACCCTTTTGTGCCTTCTAGATAAACAATTTCTAGAAGGTAGTGGTAACTGTATGCACTTATAATTTGTCAATTTGATATGCTATGAAAGTGTTCAGGCTACATTAAAAATCTCCTGTTTCTAGAATAGTCTCAGATTATGGGGTTTTTGTTTAGTTTGTGTTTTTTGTCTGTGGTAGCACATGAAGGTACCCAAAACCTTTAAGAAATTTGATTGTATCTTTTTCTTTTAAATACCAAATTATATAAAGTGACTTACTTCCTGTTTTTTCTCAGTTTTATGACTATTGCTTTTAGAGATAGCTGTGTCTCTGTGTAGTGGTGTGGGTTGGGTATCATTACCTCCAAAAACCACCTCTGCCACGCACCCTTGCTTTCATGCGCTGCTAAGCTGAAAGTTACGCACAAGTACTTGACGTGAAAAATAATAATATACGTGGCCTGAGGAAAAAAAGAATCATATTTTTTCAAAATTTGGAACTATGATTAAAGTATTTTGGTTACTTTCTTATGTTTTTTCTAGACTGGATTCTATTTCATGATCCTTTTGCCTTTACCAACTGGTAGATTATACGTTAGAGATGTTAAGAGATGGAGAAAGGCTGCTGGATCATATTCTTCATCACTGTGAGTTCACTGTGAATTTTCCTACAGTATTTGTGATTCTTTTCACGTTGCTTCAGCAAAGAAGCCTTCATCAGCTGCCTAAGGAAAGCGTTCCACCGTGGTGTTATATTTTAGTTAAATGGTATGTTCTGTCTCACCCCTCAAAAATGTATGGTTTATTCTGTGATCCTCCCCTGAAGTATCATGTGTCTGTAATCCCATTGGCCCAATCTTATTCTGCACCCACTTTGAATCTCCCTGTTAAGTGTGCTGGGGGACAAGGCTCTCGCTCTTAGCCGGCTCTCGTGGCTGGTGCTCTCTCGGCCTCTCTCTCCCCGTCCCCTTTCCCCCCTCACTCCCCCTTCCCCCCACCCCCCTCAGAAACCATGCTGCCTCCCGGGGGTAGGACCCCCAATTAACCCTCCTCTAATGAGCACCCTCAGAAGCCGTGTGGAGTCTCCTTGCCTGCCTGCTGCTACTGGCAAACTCACAGCTTAGGGGGCCCTCTGGGGACACCCTGGAGGGTCCCCTGAAATGTGCTGCAACATCCCACATTTTGGTAGAGCTTTCTTCCCCAAGGCTCATGCTCCCTCTCTCAGTTGGAGCCCTCACTCTTAGTTACATTCTGTGCTGACAGATTGCACTACATCTTATTTGGAAAACTTGAGCTGACTTTTGGGGACATGATATTATTGCATCTCCATGGAGTTTGTTTCTTGGTTTTATCCCCTTCACTTTCTCAGGCTAGCACAGGTCAGGGTCTGCCCTTGCTGCTTAAAAAAAGCAGTTGCCTTGTGTATTGGAGAGAGGGTGAGTTCTGCTTTGATTTTCCAGCAATACTTGCCTGAAGTGAAAACCTGTGCACCAGCTATGATGCTTTCCTCTTGTATTTCCATCTTCTGGGCAGGGTGAACTCCTAGAAGCACAGAGGGGAGAAGAAGGGATCACACTCCCAACCTGCCTTCCTTCTGGCAGTAGAAATAACTGCTCCTGTTATCATTGCTAATTTTAATATAAAGATAACTTTTACTTGCATGTTTTAAAGAGCAGCAGTAGGATCAGGCATTAGGCCACAGCTCTCTCTCTCCCAAAGAGAGACACTAGATTATGTTTTGTGTTCAATGCATTGTGCCAGGCACAGTGTCTTGCCCTAGACTGGAAATGCCACTGTGTTGTAACTAACAAGATCTAACCATAATTGTTTCATTTCTTTAAGAGTCAGACTTTTACTAGGGGGTTTGCTAATTGACAAACATGTTGTTCAGCTCTGCATTTCTATTAAGAAGCCTGCACCAGGCTTCTCTGTGTCTTTGTAGTGAGATGGAGACTAGAAGTTATTACTCATCATAATTAAAAAAAAAAAAAAATAGACATATAAGCTAGACTTCTTTGCTTAATACTTTGTTTTACAATTCTCTTCACTGCTGCAAGCAAGATAATTAGGGATTTCCCATGCTGGATGCAGCCTGTGTCTCTAGGTGACAGGAGAGGCACAAGTCAAAGGGAGGGTGAAGCAGGGATCAGCAAAGCTTGGCTTTGACTTGACAGTCCTTGCAGGCACACAGCTGTTCTCTTGCCTTGGCCACCTGAGACTGCCTTGCTTGTGCCAGGGGCATGCTCCAGAGCACTGAGTAGTTTTAGACTTAAACACAGCCATAATACTCTGAAAATGGAAATTCCCTTCCTGGTCCTTACACGCATTTCTGGTGATGGGTGATGTCTGGGGCAAGTTGTTTCTCTCCCAGTTTCTAAAGAACTATGGAAATACTAATTTTTCCCCATCTTTCTATTTCTCATAGAATCACACTGTGGTTTCCACTAGATCACATTGCTCAAAGCCTCATCCAGTCAGGCCTTGAGCACTTCCAGGGTATGGGTAAGGACATGTTTTCCTCCCACAGATGTTCTTACAGGGACTTTAGAACAATTCTGCCTTTTACTGGGTATAATATTTGCTTCACCTTTGCAAAATGACACTTAATCCACACCAATGTCCCCTTGTGGAGCTGTAAGACCTGTCAACCCTTCAGCAATGCACTTCTCAAGAGTTTTCCTCATGAGTAAGAGGGGCAGTGAGTCTGACTGAATTGCTAGGCTTGTATATAGTACATGCTGTATTAATTTCTGGTTCCAGAAATTATTTTGACCAGCTTGGAATTTTTTTTTCCTGTTTTATTAATAAATCCTCTTTTGATAGAGGAACATCACTTTTCTACATAATGTTTTTCCATTTAGTTTTTATCTTCCATTCTGATCCTAGGTTTGTATCTCTTTACATTTATTAATTGGAGTAATTGGACACTAATTTGATGGGTTAGTCATTGCTATTAGTGTGACCTGACTCTCCAGCAATAAACTGGATGGCATAGAATATCGTTTTTCACCTCGGAGATATGAAGTGGAATGAAATGAGAGTAAATGGTGCCTTGTGGTGTTTGTATTCCATAAATCACATTTCTTACTCTGCTAGCTATGAGTCCCCTCATGTGTTGAGAGATGACTGCTGCAGACAGTTTTGAATGTGATTTGAGGGCAGGCTATAACCCAAGTCCTGACCACAGCTGAAGAAACACCATACTCTTCTAACACTGGTCTTGGCATACAACAAAAACATCACAATGTTCATTTCTTTCCTGTTTCAGCAGTAGATAGGACCACATAAATAATTTCTGCTTATGAAAATTGCTACACTAAATTAATTCAAACTAAGTCTCATAGATTCAAGAATATTTGCAGGACAGTGCACAAAAGGAAAATGGCTCTGCCTCCACTTACAAGATGCAAATATCCTACTTTGTAACAAAAAAAATTGCTTTAATTGAAGCGTGACTTTCACTGTCAAGTTCCGATTTTGTTTTCAATATATGCCATTGTGTTCAGTGAGGAGAGAAGATTTTCCACAAGCAGAATTCAAATGTATTATTTTAAATTCATGTAATGGAAAAAGGCCTATTAAATATAGTACAGAAAGGACCACTAGGCATATTTCAAATTTTAGTGGGTACAGGAAGGGGGGGTAAGGTTAGCATTTCTTCATTATTTATCTACTTTTTCGTATTATGACTAGCTCCAGCTGTACTCTATTTCCTTTCTAATTTTTTAGAGTGCAGGTGTAGTTACATTCTGTACAAGTGATATTTTGGGGTAAATAGCAAAATTGCTGATGTCAACTGTTTGAAAATTGATACTGATCCAAAGAAAATGGCTTTCCTCATTCATCTTATATTGATTCTTGAGCTGTTGGATATACTGAGATCCCATTTCACATATTCTCTAGGAGAGCTAAAAACTTTCAAGTTTGGCATTGTCATTTTTCCACTGATGGGTTGCTACCGTGCCCACCCTGAAGCCTCCTGGCTTCGCCTGCCCGGCAGAGGCACGGTCAGCGGCAGGGGACACTCCCCTGTGTCTCGAGGAGAGTCGGGGAGCGGCTAAGACAGAGCACTTTGCTGTCTGCCTTGTATGGAGGAGAGGCGACGTCCGAGGAGGCAATACGGGAACCGACTCGAGGCTGGGAAAAGTCTCAGCTTTAATGCAAGCTCCGGGGAGCCCCGAAGGCCAGAGTATCCGACAGCTGAAAGTGCCTTAGAGGCTCTCGCAATATGTTAAGTACCGGGGTGGTAACAAGGGGGAAGGGATGCCCATTCACAGTGGGGGTATTTGGGGGAGTGGAAGTTGGAAGGACAGACAGACACACAAATCAATGGGGGAAGTTTAAGGGAGGGACCCCTGGCCCTTATCCACTCACTCAATGCCCAAGGTGGAAGATTCTGGGAGAGTGGGATGGGGAGCCGAGTGATGGACAGGGTACAGGGAGGGGACAGGGGAATGACTGAGCATTTTCAGGGAGATTGGCATTGAGGGAGAGGCGGGAAAGCTCGAGGTGGAACCATTGGGAGAAAATGGGGGGTGAAGGGTCAAACCATTACAGAACTGTTACAGAGATATGAAAACACAATACAGAAGTTATGAGAACTGGAATACTGTGTTGGAAGGATTTATAATAATAAGTTTACAACCCTTTAAATGTCTGAGTGGGATGACAATTCTGCACATCTGACTTGGGCTGAATTGTTTGTCTAGAATTTGAGGGGGGGAAAAGGGTTGATTTATTTTGAGGGCAAGATTAAAGCAAATAGTTTGGCCTTCTCTGTTTGCTGGACTTTGACAGTAGGCTGGTGGGTAGCTAGGACCTGGTCTCTTTTGAGGAAAAAGAATAAAACTTTGTAATACATGACAAAAATCATTTTTGTTCGTATAAGGAATGAAGGATGTGGCATGTGACTGTGATTGTTTTGCTTTCCATCTGACAAGCTTGGGGAAGGGATTTGGCTGCCAAATTTGCCTTCAGACTCCCCTCTGCTCTAAACATGAATCCAGAAACACAAATATCCATTCATCCCTTGTCCTTTGCTGGCCTATGTGTTAAGAAATTACTTACATAGTGCTGGTAAGTCCCTATTCCTATGGGAGCAGCCAGAGATGCTGGCTACCGAGAGACACAGCATGCTGTGCTAGTGTGCCTAGCCTGGAAGGAGGAGGGCAAAGATGCCTTTTCTTTGGGCATGCAGTTACCTCTAGACCAGCTTTGAATGCAAAAGGCGAATGGGTGGGAGCCTTAATTCTGGGAAAAGCTTAAGCATGAAAAAAATGTTTGAACGACTTAGGTCAGAGCTGATAATCACAAAGACTTTCCACATATGAGACATGGGAATTCAGTAGGCCAGATTACTCCTGCTTTCCACAGAACTTTCTGTCTCCCTAGAAAATTTATGTAGAAGAAATGAGTGATCCAACTAGAAAGCGTATTGATCAGAGATGCATTTTAAATGTATTAAGTGCTATGAAAGTATGAATTTCTGTCAAAATGAAACCAAAATTGGTGGATATTATGGTGCTGTTATTTGTGTATCTCATTTTCCCTCCTGTAAAGTCATACCCTGCAATTTTCTAATGCATTTACAATAACTTTAGAAAAGCTTGAGAACTGTGGGATTCTGATGATCCCACAGTAACACCCTTGCTGAAATGTAAGGTACAGGGGCTGGAAAGTGACATTATAAAATAAGAAAAACACAACTGGAATGTTAGATGGATAGTAATGGCAAGTGCCATTTTCTTCATTCAGGTGAATGCAATAATTTTTTTTAACCATTGTCCTTTTTTTTCCATATCTTTCAGCATCCACCAAAAATACTGATTTAGTAGTATCCTATGACCAAGTTCCATGCAAGAGTAAGCAGAAGTCCAGGATGGTTTTTTTCTGTTGTTTTTCTGGGAAGCATGGCAGGTCCTGCTCACATAGGCAAAAGCATGTGGCTTTTCAACACAGATTTTATCTTGCTGTTCCAGAGAGTGAGAATGGCAGGCAGAAGTATGGACAGCCCAAAAAAAAGTGTATTCCAGGATGTGCCTCTTCCTGGGTGCAGCCAAGCATTGTAGAAGCTTACTTGTTTCAGGACATGATTTCTTGCTTCCTTCTCACCCTTTGATTTTCCTCTTGCTTTTCCTCTGAGAGGGCTGACCATTCTCTTGTGTTTCAGGAGCACCCTCTTTCCCTAGTTTCCTGGTAAATGCACTTTGCCATGCTTTCCCATCTTTGATTGACCTTCAAGGTCTATTCAAGTCTCCTTTTTCATTCCCACTCCTCCCTTGCAGGGTCTCTGCCTGCCCATGGTACTCCTAGCTCTGTTCCCTTCATCTCCTGTGCAAAGAGTGCTAAAGGGCACTTTTAGACCTTTCCTCTCTGCATGCTGTGTTACCATGATTCAGTGCACGGTGATGCGGTGTTTTTCTAATTACAGACTACTCTGACCTGTGTTTGCTGAAGCTCTGTTGGTAGTTAATGAGCAGCTCTGGGAAGATGATCCCTGATGTGTCAGGTGAATCTGTATTATGAGTTATTAACTGTGCTTTTGAGTTAGCCTGCCTGATCCTGTAAATGGAGGTCTAGCATTGTGGAGCCCAGTGTTGGCCCCTGAAAATCACTGAGTAGTCTTATTTATAAGTACTTTGGTGTTCATATCAAGGGCTATTAAAAGTAATTAGGTACTGCAGCTTTATTAATTGTTTAAGAGGTTCTCCTTGCATCTCAGTATGAGCCTGATCTGATGAGCTATCTTCTTGATAGTATCCAAGAGTGTTTTGTCTTTCTGAGTACATCTTGTTCTGGCTCATTTCAGAAATCTTCTCTTAGCTCCAAGGTCTGCAATTGGTCTGCAATCTGTTCGCCTGTAATTAGTACCAATATTAAGTGCTATTACTCCACTGGTCTGAACTGCTGGCTATTTTTAGGTATGACATTGTTCAGGGTTTTGTTGCACAGCTTATTTCTCTCATCATCAATCATACTCAGGATGCTGAGTATAAAATAATGCTGTTTTTCAGAATAGTTAGTGCAGACTTATGGAGATACCAGTTAGCCAGTATCTACACAAACTTATCTTTAGGTGGTGACTGTGGTCCAGTCCCAGGCTGAATGGTTCTGGTCAATATCTCCTTCTGGAATCTTGAAATGCTAAGTTCTTGCCTTGCCTGTGGGCCAGGGAATGGATTTACACTTAATCTGCAACAAAATCAGATATTCAGCATGCAAACAAGTCATGCACGTAACATCCGCCACAGCGGAAACTGTGAACTCTTTGTCAGTAAACTAAATACTCTTAAAATCTTATTGAGAAAGAGCCAAGCTTATGCCTTATGTAGGGCCAACAACAGGAAGCTTGATTTAATGAAAATTTGTGTAGAAACTAGGACATGTGCTGTGTCTGAATCATACAGCTAATGTATGAGGTGTCTCAACCTATATCTTCTCTTTGAATAGTAAAACTTTAGCCCTCTGGTGGCAGTAGTATCATTGAGTCCCTGTTAATATTAATCACAGATTGTGCAGCCTTTCTAAGTGAGAGCTTCATATTTCAAAGCTCTTCTTTGAAAGCCATTAGATTTTTTTTCACAAATGAAGCTGTTTTGTCTTTTTCTTTCTCAGCACTATCATTAAAGAGAACTTGCTTTCTTTTACACCTCTAGATGTACTAGATTCACTTAGCCTGGTGAGGAAAAACCATGTAGCTATTGAAGATACAGTCCTTGATTCTGAAGGAGAAACTTTTAGTACTTTAAAATCCCAGAGAGCAGACTGGTCTACTTATAGATGCAGGTTGAATGAGAGGTAATTAAATCTAAATTAGAAACTTTGGCAGTTTTCATCTGCAATGTTAGAATCTTAAAATCTTTAGAATCTTAAAATACTTACATAAGAAAGAAAAGGATGAGGGAACAGAACTAGAAAAACAGAAGTCAGAAGGCTACCTACAATATGGATATTTGCTGCCTATGCATACTAAGCAAGTCATCACAAAGTAGGATAGAAATAGGATCAGAAAACAAATGGGAATTCACCCTAAAATAAAGCTAGGTCTGGGGATAAATTTTCATAGAAAAAGAAATGCTTGAAATTTTATTTTGAAAAAATTCTGGGAGTGAGAGCATGGTGTTAACCAGTTATGATGTTGCAATAAATTGTAATTATTTTTAATATTTGATAGCATTCAGAGGTGTCAACAACAAATTAGTAGGTTTTTTTCTATGAAATTTGTTGTTTTACGTATATTGGCTGGCTAATTTTTGCTTAAATCTCAGGAGTATTATGAAGCTTAATTCATTCCTGGGAAAAGCTGGTTTTTAGAACAGTTAGTGCAGATTTATGAAGATACCAGTTAGCCAGCATTTATGGCTGAACATTGTGACGTTCACTCATAAAAGCCAAATGTATTCTAAGAGATCTGGTGAAAATGCAGGCAGGACCCTCCTGAGCACCTCCAGTTACAGCGATCACAGTCTCATTTCTCTGGGTGTGGACGTGAGCCTCCTCCATGGGTGAATGAGAGACACTTATACCACTACTAAAAGTGTCCTGTGGTCACTCATGCAGAGGGCTGAAATACTGATGTGGTTGTTCACCAGAATGAAAAACTGCCTTTCTTCAACAAGGAACTGAAGCTAACAGAACAGAAACCTTTATGAGGTCAGTTTTCCACTCTGATTACTGAGCTCTCTGCCTTCCACAGGAAAGCAGAAGAGAAACCCTCCTACAAAACTTGGCTAATAACTAAATTGAGCTTTTTTGAGTTAGTTTTGGAAATAGCTCTCCTCTTTAGGGAAATAAATAACTTATTATTAACTTTGTTAGGAAATACTGCTGCAGATCATAATCTCTTTATAGTGTTTCATTTCTAAATTGCATAAATGTGAAATTTCTAGGCCTCGGTGAGATGTCTCAGTAATTAATATAGCTTCTTACTTCTACTGCACAGCCTGTTTACCATGTGTGCTGAATCTACCATCTTCTTTCCAAATTTCTGGAAGCTGTGTACACCAGCTAGGGTACTTGTATATGTATGTACATAATGTATATGTATCCCAGCTGTCAGATATTTCCATACCTCATGTTACCTCACCCCCATCTTGAATTGCAGCTGACTGGGCTTATATCAACAATAGTGTGGCCAGCAGGACCAAGGCACTGATCACCCCTTGTACTCGGCACTGGTGAGGCCATTCCTCAAATCCTATGTCCCATGCTGGGCTCCTCACTTCAAGGACATTGAGGTGCTGGGCATGTCCAGAGAAAGGCAATGGAGCTGGTGAAGAGTCTGGAGCACAAATACCATGTGGAGTGGCTGTGGGAGCTGGGATTGTTTAATCTGGAGAAAAGGAGGTTCAGGGGACACCTTATTGCTCCCTAAGGCCACCTGAAAGGAGGGTGTAGCCAGGTGGGGACTGACCTCTTCAAAGTAAGTAGCAATAGCTTGAGAGAAAACAACCTCAAGTTGCACCAGAGGAGATTTACATTGAATATTACAAAAAATGTTTTCAGTGAAAGGGTTGTCAAACAGTGGAACAACCTGCTCAGGGAAATTTTTGAGTCGCCATCCCTGGAGGTGTTTAGAAGACATGTAGATGTGGCACTTTGGGAGAGAGTTTAGCGGTGCAGTTACAATGTTAGTTCAATGGCTGGACTTTATGATATTAAAGGTCTTTTCTATCTAAATAATTCTATGATTCTGTGATACAGTGAGTGCCTTTGTTCCCTTTAATCTCCTTGTATGTGTTCTTGGAAGGGCTGAAGGATAATGAGGAGTTCATGGGTATCACATGTGCATCTGTCCTTCCTCTCACTGCCCCATGTCCTCTGCTTCCACCTGTATGAGAAGGTGGATAGGGCAGACACCTCTCCTGCCACATTCCTGCTGTGGCTCTGCTTTGAGCATTCAAAATAATTTTAAGCCAGATCTTGCATTTTGGGCTTGCATTCTTGGCTTTCTTAGACATTCTTGGACACCATGAGAAGGTGCTGTGTATGAGGAAACCAAGAGCCTACTGGAGTGTTTTAGAAAGTGAAAGGCTGGTAACTCCTGTTGGGGTCCTCTAAGCTCCAGAATTGAGGACTGGGTATGGCAAGTCAGTCTATCTTTGTTCTGTGACAAAATACAATTTGGGGATTAATATTGTGCAGGGAGACAACTCCAGCTGCTTCTAATTTCCTTACTAGGAGCCCATCTGTCTAGCTGCCAGGATATGATAGAGTTGTATTACTAGTTGCATTGATTCATATTCTCTTTTTCTAATGATGCATAGAGATCTATTACCCATATGTTCTTTCCAGCGAGTGTATCTGCCTTTCATGCAGTCTCTCCTGAGGGATTACTGGGAAATGGATAGGACTCCTGCAAGCAGACTACTAATCTGTGAAGAGATCCTGAGGAGGGAGCTGGGAAATTGTTTCCCTTCCCCATGATATATGTGCATTTGAATTCTCTCTGAATGGGTTTTCACTTCTTTTTTTATTTTTTCATTAAAAAATGTGTCACACGTCTTCTTCCTATTTCTTATGGCTAATATGCAGCTGAGCAAGTTCTTCAGTATCATGTCAAGACTAGAAAATAATGTATTGGCTAATTCTCAGTGCAGATTAAAAAAAGGCTTGGGAAAATATATTGAATATCCTTGTCCCATTTACATGAAAGCAGTGGCTGCAGTCATGGGCCACTGGGGCCTCAGTTAAACTCTGAAATATGGCAAAGAATCGGCATCTGCTCATTCTTGTATTTATTTCTTTTGAGTTCACTTGCTACCATTTGCTGTTACTTCCACATTAGAGATGTTTGCAATTAATTGTATTCTGAGTTGCTCCTTAGTTGTTCCACTATGGACTAAGCAATGTCAACACTGTCAAATGGAGCACCTCACTTCAATCATATTATACTGTGTTTTGCTTTCTTACTGAAGGATCTTGACTCCTCATTAGGGTTTTTTAAATACTGATGTTAACCCTAAGTGGACTAGGATCCACACGGTGAGAGAGAAATTCTCTCTCAAACTATAATACCACAGACAAAACATAAATGTGCTTAAGCTCACTGTTTTTATTGTTCAAGACAAAAACTGGCTGGATCTGCTGGATCATTTGCTTGCACTGGCTAGAGCAGGATGGTGTGTGATGGGATCCAGATGTGGTGTTTATCAGTGGGGCTGCTCACCACTGTCACACAGCCTTATGTCTTCTGGTTTCAATAACCTGCTGATTGTTAGATTAGAGAAAGACTTCATTACACTTGTGACTTTTAGTGTGCTTGTTTTAACTGGACACATTGACATGATAGCAAGTAGCAGGACTTTATGTACAGAAATGAAACGTTAACATTCTTTATCTTAGTTTCCCTTGCCTAAGCAGAACCATGACACAGAACTTACCTTTTACAGTACTTGGACTTTGAGTATTTATTAATTCTTATATACATGAAACTTCTTTATGTGAAAATGTTCTCCCTTATTCTGAGCAAATATTTTAAAATCTTTAATTCTTCCCTGATTTCATTTTTCCAGAGTTCTTACCATGATAGAATCGAATACTAAATTTCACTGGCAGTGTTGCAGCTCTCTTTATGGATATATGTGGTTTCCAGTCAAGTAGGAGATGACATGACACTCACTTACTAGGCTGGTTAGTCTGTTTTAAAAGAACTGAATTACTGTCTGAGGCACACACAGCATATCAATAAATAACATTGCTGTCTGCAGATATTTCTGGGGTTTGGTTTACTTGCTCTTAGTTGGTTTTGGTTTGGGTTTGATTTTGGTTTCTCTTTGGTTTGGTTTTTTGTTTGTGTTTGTTTGTTTTCTGTATTTATTACTTGTACTTAATGAAGGAAGCAGACTACTTAAAGGCACATAGGAGTTACCCATTTGGATCACACTGGTAGTTCACTAACTCTAGTTTTGATCACAGCTAAGGGCATCAGAGAAAAGTATAGCAACATCTACAACATAGAGTGTACTTCATAACTTGTATCTACAAAAATAAGCCTCTTAATCTTTTTTGTCTGCTCCCCTTCCCCCCTTCAATGCTGAAGATATACTTTTTAATATTACTTTCAAATTTTCTGTTTATAAACTGTTGTTGTTCCTGAACAACAGGAGCAACAGCAGCTCATGCAGAATCATTTGTGTCCTGCTCATTCCCCTGTATGAAGCTATTTCCTAACCCTGCAGGTTAGGTCCTGACCATCTGGGCAGGCTTCAGGTGGCAGCTGGTCCCCAGGGAATTGTGACAGATATAGAAATCTGTCCAAGAAATATCTGTGAAGGGAAGGGGAAATGTCCTTAGGACAGAACAACACCCTGCAAGAAACCTAAGAATAAATAGAATCAACATAGCATAGCAAAAATACCAAATAACAAATTGGGCAGGATAGAAACTTCTTTGTGAGTTTTATATTCTCAGAGTATAACTCTGTCAGATGACAGAATGTCTCAGGCTGAGTGGAAATATCTTTGCTGCCTGTTATTCTGTGGGAAATCCACTGACCTCTGGTGAACTTTTTCTGGCCAGATCCTGTTTACCACTCCTTGCTGCATTACCTGTGAGTCAGGAGTTCGCAGCGCACTGTTGGCATTTCACATCATCCAAGTAAATTTAACAGGCTTTAAGGTGCTTGATCTTATCCAGACCATTCAACAGCTGAACATAGAGGTCATGAGCTTCATTTTCTCAAGGCATCAGATCTCTCTTTACACAGATGTCAATAGATACCAGCAATGTGTTGAAACATGTGCAGGAAGGCATCTCTGCAAGAGATAAGCCTAGCTGCACTGTAGAGGCTGTGCACTTCAACTAGTCCAGCTAGGAGAAAAAAAGTGCAATGGAATCAGATATTTTTGTAGATTATTGTAAATAAACAGCATTGTATCAGGCAGTAACCAAGGGCAGTGTCCTTACTCACATCCCCAACACTTTGGGTGACTCCCCAGTGCTTCCTCTGAAAGCTGCTTCTGTCACCTCCTGCTGCGCTTGTTCAGCTGTGCTCAAGGTTTCTCAATGCGTGGCTGGAGAGGTGCAAGCCATCCCTCCAGAATTCCATGCTGAGCTGTCACTCATAAAAGCCTTTCTGACCAAAGCATTTCTCTGCAGAGCTTTACCATTCAAGGTTCAACAGCCTTTGGCTTTCCGCAGTCTGGGATGGAAAGAGGGAGGAATACATACATCTCTGTCAACAAACATCTGTCAAGCTTGCTGGTCCCCAGGGGAGCACTGTGTCACTTTAGCTCCTTCACGTTTTTTTTTTTTACATTGATGTGAATTTTGGGTTTTCTTTTAATCCTTTAACTAACTATTTGGTCATAAAGGGAAGTGATACTACTGTCCTCCGACTGGTTTTGTGGAAGGTGTAGAAGTTTCTTCTGAATTTATCTGGAAGATTGAACACTTCCAGCCATAAATACTTTAACCCAATTGCTTTACAGACACCTGACTTTATTAAAGTCAGTGAAAACTTTTCAGATTATCAATTGATAAAAAAATGATTAATTTTATCAATTTCTCATCACTGTTATGGAGACACCATTCTGGAAACATTAAAAGCATGAGCATCTGTCAGAGTTTTGGTTTAATTAGAAAGGTTGAGTATTATCTGTTAAAGTGGAAGTGGACACTCATTAGAAACTCAGGAGCATTCACTGAAAGGTTAAATAAACTGGGGCACACTATGTATTTCCCTTTCCCCCCTGCTCTCTCCTGACTGGTAGAAGAGATGGATGTTATTTCCCAGGTGTATATTGTAGATGAATGTCTTTAGAAATATTTTAGAGTAGAAGTGTGGCTTACAGTGTCTTAAATAACTATTTTTCATAAATATACAAGACTCTGCTTCCATCTTTGCTAAAGATATTTTCTAGTGTCTGCTAGAAAATGGTGTTGCTGAAAGCTATTTTCATTTCAATGGCCTTAAATGAGGCAGTTTGTATAATGACCAGAGAGCAAGAAAACCAAAACAACGTGCCATTAATGCATACCCCAGACACATTGATATAATCTAAAGATATTTTAAGGATCTAGTTCAATTTGACATCTTTTAATTAGAAGCTTAACATTGATCTGTATTCATGCCACAATTAACTTGGGCTGTTACTAATGAACTCTCTACATAGATTTTTGTGCAAGTTGTTTCTGCCCAATGGCTGGGAGCAGGGGAGTGCTGAGGAGCTAGACAAGCAATTACAATAATAATGTCTGGGACTAATTGCCTCTTAGGACTTGATTTTGTCAATGGCTTTGTTTCCTTCAGCTTCACTGATTTTATTTTTTTTACCAGAATCAGAGCCAGAAAATATGTAAGCACTCAAGTAGGTTTGCTTTTGAAATGCATCATCTATAGCAAGAGATGGCTGTGCTGAGGTAATGGTATCTTTGGGCTGCTGTAGAGAGAGTCCAATTCCTGCTGTAGTTGAACCTTATTATTTGAGTGAATTGTTTCTGCCAAGACACTCCACAATATTAATTAATTTTTAGCTACATCAAAGTTTGGGGGCAGGATGTACAACTTCAATGCTGCATTTAACTGTATTACATCTTCTCTGCCAATTTTTATATGTAGCAGCCATGAATCAGACCTTCCTAAGTAAAGAGATTAAAAACAGGGACCTTTTTCTCTTTGCCCTCTTTTTTATGAGGTGTCAGATGACATTCATGACAACTTTTAGCTTTGTAATCACAAATTTACACTATTGAAGAATATGGAAGCTGAGAACTTGGTTTTATCATTGCAGGACTGGGAGCTTTAAGAAACACTAAATGTCAGGGAATTTGGCTAAAATCATGATAGTTGCTAGGGCTATGATGGGACAGTAGAACCCTCCCTTGGTTCTACATGCAGGCCTGCAGGAAGGCTTACACACCTCTCCCAGTGATATAGAGGGGTCAAAGTCTCTCAAGTGATTGAGGCCTCCTGACCCAAGAACACAAGAGGACACAAGCCAATGTCACTAAGGAAAGCACACACCGTGAGCACGGTCCCCTTGGAAAGGCTGTGTGGGATCCCAGCCATGGCTTACTCTCATCTCTCTATTAGCTAGCTGTCGATGGATGGGGAGTTGAGGAAGCTACCTACTTCTCAGCTGTACACAATCCCTGCCAAAAATTGATTACTTAGCCCATGTGCAGCTGCACTGTAGAGACAGCTGGTGCCATGAGGACTCTTACTCTAGGTGTAGGGAAGGTCATTGTCTGGCCAAACCTTTGTCTGAACAGAAGTGCAGTGTTTATCTGCCCTTCAAGAAGACAGAAGAAAGTAGTATCTGAATGTCCTCTCTGGTAGCGAGCATAGGGATTTACTTGTTCTTCACAGAGAAATGTGCAATGTTAGGAAAACAGTGTTTACAAGGCAGAGCTCCTGGTGGCATTCAGAGAGTTCTCACCTGCTTGTTGGAGTGTTGGCAGTCTGATCTATGGGGGCACAAGAACAAAACCTAAAATTAGTAATAGTGGTTTGTAGTTGTACATTCTGACCCACTAGAGATTTCATAGCTGCCTACAATAAGGAATTAAAATCAAAGGGATGCTGTTAACATTGCATAAATCTTATGCAATGGCCAAATAGGCGACTGATGGATTGATTAGAGAAAATGTCGAGTGAAATTACTCCTGCATTCCACAGAATTAAAGTAGAATGTTGTTGTCTTTTTAATTTCCATGTTTGCATCACACTTGAAATTGGTATTTCCTAACATGATTTAAATAGGCTGCGAATATTCTTATCTGATTTTTAAAGCCTGATTATTTTATCCCAAGAAAGAGCTGTGCATCATTTGAATGACACATGTTTCAGGAGCTGCCTGTGTTCTGTGGGAAAGTCATTAGACTAAGGATGAGGAATACATTAGAAACTCATGCAGTCTCTCTACTCTAGCATTATAAGTATATGCATGAACTCTGCTGCAGCCTTTGATGCTGAACTTCAGTCTAGATCCAGTTCTTGAGGATCCTGACAGTTTTATGTTGAGTTACTCAGCCTGACACATTGCTGAGCCTCTTTTCTGTAGTCTAATGCTGTGCAGGGTGCTCCTACCCTGGGGGAAATGTGAAGGCAGTTGCCTAAAGAGCATGTGTGCGATAAAGCCATTTCCTTTATTGCTATTTCAGTCTCACTTCTTCTTTAATTTAGTTGCATACAAGTGGAAATTGACAGCGTTGTATGCAGAACTCAAATGTAATCTCTTCAATCAAACAACCTAAGACTTAGTGATGTGTACTAAAAAATACAGCCCCAACAACCAGGTATCTGTCAGTTTAGGCATTTTGGTTATGATGTCCTCTTTGGTCTATCAGGCATGTGGAGTCCACAAGCTGTGTTCTAGAATTAGGAGAAGTTGAGAAATGAGCATTTAGAGTCAGATGTGTTTACTATTCAGAAAGTTTGATTTCCCCACCCCCCGATGACACTTCAGCTACGTATCAGCTCTCGCTCTTATCAGAAGGTATGTGCCCTTCCTAGGGCTCTCCAGCAACACTCAGCTTGCCAACAACCAGCTACTGTGTGCTGCTTGTGGAAGTGGGTTGCCTAGAGGGGAGGATGTCAAAGAGAAGAGGCACAAACTGCACTTGACATGCAAAAAGGGCTTGAAAGGAAGAGGCTGATCATTGTCTTCTGCTTCTGTGCTGTCAGATGTGCCTGCTTAGATGTTAGGTTTTTTGTTTTGTTTTGTTTTGTTTTTTTCAAAAGTACTAGATGGGTAGAGATGTACTCTATGATGTACTAGATGAAAGATTTAATATTACCAAGAAGCTGAGAAGATCTGGGCCTCTGCTGAGATTTGCAGGAGGTATTATATTAGGTATATGTCTGGAAGACATTGTGTACTGTCTGTTCTTCATATTGGATCCAGTAGGAATGCTTGGAGAAGACAGTTGAATCTGTGAAGATTAAAGAAAATCAAAGGGAAAAGAGGAGAATTGGGCAAAATAATGGGAGATGTATCAGTCTGAATGAAGCCTCTTTTTCTCAAAAAATTAGGTATCTTCAGGTAAAACGAGGAATCTCATACCAAATGTGTTACAGGTAACTGATTATTTTTGATGTTTTATCTGACATGGATTGTTTTTAAAAGGTCTGGGAAAGTTGTCTCTGTATTCTCTGAGTTTTGCTCAAAAATAGATATAGCCAATGACATTCAGGTAACAGTTTGTTTCCCTTGAAAAAATGCAAAAATACTTAGGTGTTTCTCCTTGTGGATTTGATTTGTTCATGTTGAGTGCAAGCCAACCCTCCTTGAGGCTGCTTATTTTGCTAGAAAGGCAAATACTCATCTATGGCTTTCATCAGATTAAGATACTGGGAAAACCTGGGATACTACAATCAGTGAAGGATGCTGGTCATCTCCATATCCATGCCTAATTTAAAGACTCAGGCAACTGGTAAGCTGGTGACAACAGACACTTCAGCAATGCAGATTCTAGTTATGACTAGAATAATTTATGTCTAAGTGTAACATCAGAGAGGCACTTTGTGTTTGTGTCAGAATCTTTTTAACAGGTGACACTGGGCTGCTCTGGTGGTAAACTTTCCTTTTGTAGCAGCAGTCCCCAGCATGTGGCACAGAAGTAGCCAGAGATGGACAGTGGGTTTGTGGGTCCTGAGATCCCTGAGGAAACAACTGAGAAGAGACTGAAGGCAGGTTTAGCTGCTGTGGAACCCCTTGTAGCAGCCATTTGGCTGCTTCTGAAGGATGGGTAGAGGTAATCGTTCAGCTGGTAGAGGACCAGTAGAAGTAATCTTTCAGCTCCCCACAGATCTCCATCTATAGTTACCTTTTATTTTTTTTTGGTGACTACTCAGGTAAAGGAAATCCCTTTGTGTGTGTTTAGAGTTTTGACATCTGAGTGAGGAGCCTTACAAATGCTCTGTTTGCAAAAGACTGCTTTGTATACTCCAGCCTTCTGCAGATCAGCTAAAATCTATCAGTCTATTTTGCCTACATATTTCTGCCTTTCCTCATGCCTGGAAGGGAGTTTTTAGTGGATAAGAACCCAAGTCACAGACTCAAAGACTTGCAGCTGAATTTTGTCATTGACTCATCACATGCCTATTGATAATCCATCTGCAAATAAGTGTCTGTAATTTGGGGTGTCTCATCTAAAGACCTCATTTTCAGTGCTAAAAAATGAGACTAATGCAGATAACACAATGATACTGAGTAGAAATAGTCACTGTATCTAACTATTGAAGAGCTGTTTGCAGGTGTTGTGTGCTTTTTAATGGCTAATTAATGGCTAATAGCATTATTTAACAATACTTTCAGCCCTAAAAATTCCACTGTCCCAAATCAGGCTTTTATTCTAACTTCTACATAGAGATTTGTTTTCCAGTTATGACTGTAACTTGCCACATGCTCTCATCTGACCCACTTATTAACTCTTGACGGTGAACTGAGTTTAGTTTCATTTGTCTCAGTAGCTCAGATGTTCCTAGACTTTATCCTGAAAACCATTGCACAGCGTTAATGTAGTAAATCCCCACTTTACCAGAGCAGTTGTCCCATATCAAGCAGTTGAGGGCTGAGAGCCCTGCTCAGTAAGTAGGGTGAAAGTTTAAAAAACAGTGTTTGCCATATTCAGCAGGAAGCTTTCTCGACTGGTGGAAAAGGGACTTGATTGATTGACTGACTGCTCAGGGAATGGGTCACCCTTTGCAGGTATCACAGAGGGCCTTTCTTCAAAGAAAGTACCTTCTTTGTCAGTTCAGATTACCCCATAATGGCATGTGCTTCATCTCTGCATATATCAAGACACGGCGATCTAGGATAACACAGGATTTTCCTTATTCTTTGTTTCACTGGCTGGAGAAAAGTTCCTTATTAATTTACTTAGAACAGAGCAGTATGTGGAAAGTAGCACAAAAATGCTGATCATTATTTGTAATTTTCCTGTGCTGTTTATCACTGTTTCACAGAAGTGATTTCCTTTGTGAGACAATTTCATGCCTTGCTAATTTCTAACGTATCTTGCTGCATCTTCAAAGGTACAATTTTAGCAGAGATTTCTACAAAATCCTTCTCAGTTCCCAAATTTTATAATATTCAATATACTTCAGTGTGAATGTCATTAGGCTTTTGAATCTATCAATGTGCTGTGTTGCTTCTTAAATTTAATTTTCTAGAAATACTCAGTTCCCTATACCAATACATGATTGATGATACTTCTGCAGCCTGGCAGAATCCAATTACTTGGTTTAGCAAAACCTCACTTTTCGAGGGGGGTCACAGTGAAAGCCCATACTGTCAGAAGAAGTTTGGGGCACTTCCCCATTTCCTTCTTCTTGCACGTATTTAAGTGTTTCAGCATTTGTTGAGCTGTGCTGAAACCCTGTCTCTATAAGAAAAATTCCTACTCCAACTTTCCCCACCCAAAGCTGACACAGAACACGTTACCATTATTCCTTTCATCCTCCTGCCATGTTTATTTTTCAGTTCAGTGTGAATGCCTGTTGTCTGATGTTTCTGCCATGGCATGTGTGCTTTGGAGTAAACAAGATTTGTTCGTATTTCTCCAGGATAAATTACCTGTAAAAAAAAAAAAATCATTGTTTGAAAAAGCTAATTGCACTTAGTCTAAAATACACTAGTTGTCTTATTTCAGAGCTGGAGACATGTCTGAGCCCCTTGCTCTGCTCACATGTCAAAGGCTGTTCCTGGTGAGCACCTCTGGAAAAGCATATCTGTATGCTCAGATCTGATACTAGTCAAATTTCTTACTAGTTCTGAATGATGGTGACTGAAAAGCTAGAACCTCATAAACCGAAATGTCCTTGTATCATGGGTAGTGCTGCCAGATGTACCCTTAAATCCACTAATAGAATTTCTTTGTTCACAGATGAAAACATACCTGTGTAAATCCTCTGACACTTTCCTGCCTACCTGCACAGCTTGAACTTCTAAGTAGGAGGAATCAGGAGAGACACTATGTTGGATTTACAATAAATCTTGGCCATGCATGCATGGTGCAATTATATGTCAGGCCAGACCATAGCTGTATTATGTCACCCTCTTTAAAAAATTGACTGCCTATCATGATGTCAGTCTGCACAGTGCCATTGATTTGGCAGATTTTTAACCTAAAGAATTATAACCTCTTTCTGCTTGATCACTTTATTAAATCCAGATTGATCTTTCATCCAAAATGTCAAGGAATCTGCCAGCAGCTTAGCAATTAATGAAAATAATGACCTGCTGTAAAACCAACAGCAGTGAATTAAAAGTACAGTCATGTCTGCATTTGCCAACAAGATAGTTAGCTTTTTTTTCACCTGTTCTTAGTGCTCTTCTTTTAAAAAAGACACTAAAGAGAGTCTGTTAATTGCATTTGAACTCAGGTTCCTTTTCAGTACTTAGAATTTTGTCTCATAAATAGGGACAGCTTATGTAAAGTCTGCTGTAGCAGTTCTGGCTCTAAGATTTTTACTGCGTTCTTCAAAGATTTCTGCCCCTGCTGCTAGGATTGCTTGACTAATCATGGAGCAGTTGCAGATCTGCTTAAATCATAGCTGGAAAGACCACATCATTGCTAGAAAAGACCAGAACTGATACCGGTTTACATTAATATGCCACAGATCTACAGCATCATCTTGCCTAGAAGCTGACCCAGTCCTGTAAGGAGGGAGACAGATACTTAAATGGGCAGATTGTCAGAACAGAAAATTATTTTAAGCTTTTTTAAGCTCATCTACTAATGAGTCAGAGCTTTAATTCCCAATGAATTAAACAGATAATCTGAGAGAGTTTTATACTTAACCAGTTAGGGGCTAAATTCTTAAAAATACTCAAGTTATTTTTACAGTAGAACTGAAGCCACTGAATCACTCAGACTTTGCAGTGCTGGACAGAAAACACTGTATGTGCATTAAAAATTTGATAAAACTCAGACACTATCTGTAAAAATATTCAATCAAAAAAGTTCATTCTCATTGAGAGTGAATGTACTGTTTCCACTTCACATTTATAATCAAAAGGATTTTAACGGTTAAACACTTTACATTTTTGGACAAACATGGAAGTGAAACTTTTAGCAAAATTTTACAGCACTTTTATGTTCCTTTCGTGTTGACACAGGCCACAGGTCAGATTTTATCTGCATAAAAGATAAGAAAGATCCGTATTACAGTAGCAGAGAAAATAGGTGAAATCATAATTTAAGCCAGAGGCAAAAATCTTGCTTAGTTTAGTGAAATCAGACTTTTCCTAGTGTGTTTAAGAATATATTAGTTCTTAGCAAAATAATTCTTGCCCTTAGGATAAAATGGCAGAAAATCTCCCACATACAGGAGGAAAAAGAGTCACTGTACTAGCATAAGCCTGTAAACACCACTGGAAGCATTATTGCTTGAACAATGTGGGTTTATTAGCTTGCATTATTCAACATCTGAAGATACACTTGGTTGTTTATCTTATGTGTATTAGTAGCAAAGGCAAAACTAATATATGTTAGATCCTATGGGGGAGAACCTTGGAGCTCTTTGCATACAAGCTGCAGCTTCTTGCTTGTTCTCCAGGAGGGCACATTAAAAGGCCTTTTTTGCTTGTTTTTGAAGTGCTGGGCCTTTCCTGTGTTATCATCTCAGACCTTCCAGGTGGTGGCACTGTCACCATAACCCTTGGCTCCCAGCTCTTCTCCCATCTCTCACTCCTGTTGCCTGGTTCCTCTCTTGTTGTGCAGAGGACAGAAGCTGAGACTCTTAACACACAGTTTTTTGGTCAGTGACTTCATACCAGTTCAGAAAGATCACAGGATGGTTTGGGTTGGAAGGGATCTTAAAAATCATCTGGTTCCATCCGACCTTCCTGCCATGAGCAGGGGCATCTTCTATTAGACCAGGTTTCTCAGAGCCTCATCCAGCCTGGGCTCTTCCAGGGATGAGGAGTCCACAACTTCTCTGGGCAGCCTGTTCCAGTGTCTCACCACCCTCATAAAGAATTTCTTCCTAGTATGTTATCTAAACTTGCCATCTCTAAGTCTAAGAAGGAATTAGGAAGATGTTATTTTCTAGGATTGCAATGGTCAGTAGCTGTTTTGGCTGTGATGCTGGCCCACTTTAGCTCGTGTGCTGTCCCAGCTGTGAGATTTACAGGGGTTTGTGACCATCTTTGGATTTCAGATGGTGCTTTTCATGCTGCTTGTATCTGTTAAAATGCTGTATGTTTTCTGCTCTGAGACATTTCCTGACTACTCAGTAGAAATATCTGATTAATTAGATATCATTAGGTTAAATATAGTTAAATACAGAAACACAGGTAATTGCTTCAAGGATGATGCTTGCATAAATAATTTTTTCCTGTTGTTTTTCTTTCTCCCTAGTTCAGCTGTTGAAATACAACCTGTTCTTTGTTTTGCCATGGAAAGACCCCATACAACAAGGAGACATAGCTAGAAATCAATCATGCACAAATGTTGCCCAATGAAAGTGTGAGAAAGTGAGGAAAATAAAATATTTTTTTCATTAACTTTTTGAAATCTAGTAAAGGGTCTTGAGTCTGGTAAAGTTCAAACTTGGCCATTTACCATAGAAATAGAATACTGGAAAAGGTACCTCTAGCAAGGAATTTCTGTCATTTCCCTTTGTACAGTATAAACCTGCTTCTCCTGAATAGATAGGATTTTGGAGATGTCCAGCAGTAATTTATGCCTAGTTTGTACCTTATTGCATGGAGTTTCTAATCCAGTTGGGTTTATCTGGTACATTGTATTTAAGAGGTATCTGTGTTTCATTTGTCAAGTCATAATGTTTTATGCACAAAAGCATGGTGAAAGTCATGCCAAAAGAAATATTCACATTTGGATTGAAATGATCCATCAATATGAAAGACTAAGATATATCAACATCATTTGTATTCACGCACATGCTAAATAATTGTGTTTTCAGAGTGGGTATATTATGGCTTCCTGATTCTGAAATAATTACAAGCCTCAGCTATAGCTGAATTATTAGTTGCAGCGATTTAGCTCTGCCAGAAATGTGAATATATAGACTGTTAACATGGTGTGGGGCAGCAGTGGTGAAGATAAATCTGTCACTGTGCTGATTATTCACCTTTCCAGACAGCAACATTCATCTTTTTGTCAGTATTTGCACCCATGCACCTCTGTAAAACTGGGAAACACTATTAAAATCAGATCCTTGTTTTCAGTATTTTTAAAATTGAAACCATTATATTATTTAGCTTTCTGATATCTTGTGTGCCACACCTGTGCTCATATACCCTGGTGTCCTAATGCTTTCAGTGCCAATTCAGTACTGTGCTTAGTAGGACTAAAATGTGCCAAAAGCAGTTTGTTTGATTATTCTGACTATTTTGCTAACTATTTGGTTTCTTTGGTTTTTCTCAAAATGGTTAAATGGTTAGTACTTACATCTTCTTTTTTTTTTTTTTTTTTTTGGTCTGAAAATTGTAGTGCAAGTAACTAAAATAGGAATTCAAATAAGCTTAAGTACTTCATTTGGAAACATTTGTGACTGACTCATTCATAGGTGATAATCTGAGCAACAAGTATTGTAGTCACCACCAAAAACTATGATAAAATTACCTTTTATTTTTTAAAGAACAAAAAAAGTATGTTTCCAAATAAAGATAAAAACAAGTGTAGAGAGGTTGTTTGGAAGACACTTCTCACCATACCTTAAAAAAATGAAGGCCATTGCTCCCTGTCTTAAGCAAGGAACAGCGAAGAAAGACAATATCCTTGCATTTTGTGTTCTCAGCTGCAGCATGGGGTCAGCAAACGCACTAACCTGCCAAAGAGCTAGCTTTGGCTACAGGGTTTTTGCTGCCCCAGACCAACCTGAACACTGGCATGTTCATTGCCTGGACTGTACCATTGAGCATGTCCTCTACAGCTTTTTACCTTCTGCAGACAATATCTAAGATAGTGTCTGATCACACAGGACAAGTCTTTTTTCTTATTTTTCTCTAACTAAGCAGAATTTATATTTTTAGTCTCTCTACCACTGAATTTATTAACATTTTTTCTGTAGATGTTCAGCTGTAGCTTTTACCCAGAATCAGTGAATTACATGGTAGTGATTGAATTTATCAGCGTATAATGCCAGGACAGCATGTTTCATAGCTTTTTTTTTTTCCTTTCACTTTTCTGTAATGAAGGATAAGAGGAACATCTGTAAGTGGCAATAGCACTGAAGCTGTAGCCATATGCTGTTTGGGGGTTTTAATGGGTAGGTTACCATCAAGTTAATTTTCAAGTTAGCCTTCTGCAATTCTGATTCAGTAAACTGCTTAACTGATGCTGTAGACTGGGGCAATGTGTTCCCTAATGTCTGACTGCAAATCTGAGTGCCAGATTCTCCACACCACCAGCAGTGTCTACAGTAGGCAAAGTCATAAATGGCTTTCAAAATTTCAGTGTTTGTCTATGTAACTATTTATTTATTGATTTTGAACCACTGAGTGCAGACATGGATTTCTAATGACAGTACTGTGACATTTGTATCATTAGCATGATGTTAATGTGCAGTACAAGAAGCTGTAATAATAGTCACAAATTACAGATCTTTTCAAGGATAAAACGTGGTGTGTACCCAACATAAAAGACACCAACTATATGAAGCCCAAGTTCTAGCCTGCACTTGCTTTTCTGAGATGAATTGAAGGTGCTGATGGGTAACAGCAATATCTGGAGAGTGTCATGGTACCTGTGCAGCTTTGAGGGCAGGCAAGAGAGAAGGAGTGCCATGAGCATGAGTAGCAGCACAAGGCACCCTGCTGGGGTTAGCTGTTTGTGGGCTCGTGTGCTATGGGTTTCAGTTATGCTCAGGACAGACCTTAGGCATCTTATATTTTGGGCTGCTGAAACATGGAATTTCTGGAAAATACCCTTGGAGGTGCAGCTGGGATTTGAAGCAGCATGCCAGGTGTTTATGTGGCATTCAGTGGATTGCACAATGCCTTTTGCAATTTTCTTCTTGAGTAGGAACACAGCTAAAGTGTCAGAAGTAGCTACTTCATTTGGTCATTGCACTGTGATACACTGGATTTCCCACTGCAGTGGATAAAGACCAGCTAGGATTACAGAAACTTTGCAAATAACTGTGCAAAGTAATAAACAATTCTTAATTTGAAGTCTATAACAATTTTTCTTCTGCTTCATTATTACTTGGGATATTGGCCCACTGAAAATTAAATAAGGTCTTTCTTTGACACACATAGTTTGTTTTAGATGAGGCAATGCTAACTGAACAGAAAAACTTAAGTTCTTTTTATGGTCTATTATCTGTGGTGGCATTTTTATTCCACAAAATGGGGAAATGAAAAATCACTCAAAATTCTAGTTGCCACTAGATTAACTCTTTATCAAGAATATTATTTTCTGGGGGAGTCTAATTTATACAGTCCTACTACTTTGCTGACTAGCAGTAGTTCAAAATAAAGAACATTTTGGCAGAAATTTAATCATTACATTTGGTTGTGAATGCCCATTGCTCAGAGAAAATTGTCCCTGTAATGATGCTACCATTTGAACTGGTATTTTAATTATGGCTCTTCTGCTTATCCGGGTAAATCTAGGGACCATTTGTTGTGCACCTGAATCCACTGACTAAAATATTGGAAAAATAAACTCTGGGTAAAATGTAAGAGTTATTTGAAATAATGAAATAGTTCCAAGTGCCAAACTAACATGTGAAATCAAAGCAAAAGTGAGTCAGCCTGTTGTGACTCTGGGAGCAGCAGGTGAGGTGGGGACTCTGTGACCTACTTTGCTGCTCTGATCTATTGGTATTAGTCATCCCAGTAGCCAAACCCCAAAATTCCACATCTGTTGGTATTGTTACCCAGGTGATATTAAGAGAAAGTCCATTTCAAGCACATTTGCGATTTCTCATGCTGTGATTCACTATACCTGACTAGACTTGTTGTTCTATAAGGTTAGCATGTTGTTGTCCTCAATATATTTCATCCTGTTTTTTTAGTTATTTTTGTTCTGCAGCTTCAAATAGTCCAAGCCTTCAAGAAAACTTTTATGGTAGTGGAATTCAGTAGTCATGTAAGGAAAAATCTAGCAAAGACTAAGCCTCTATGTCTTTTATTTAATTTTTGATCCTAAATTATCTGAGCTACCTTGTACCAAAAGCCTTCTTTCTTGGCAGACTTAGAGTTCAGCCTTGTGAAGGAACCACAGCAAAGGTTAAGAAAAATAAGCATCCAACACACATAAAAGGAATTTTATAACAGTAGTGGTGGGTGGAAATGAGGTTTAAAAACCTTACTGTGAACCAAAGATCAGACACCAGTTTCTGTTGTCAGGATTCAAACTCAGTTATAGAACTATGACCTCAGCTGCCCTTAATTACCTTGTTGAGGTAATAAAAAAGGGAGAGTCTTAAAAACACTGCCTTTGCTCTCATTGGTGGGCAAGGATTTACTGGGTTATTTAGAAGTTGAGGCTGATGTCTTTGTGCGTATGTGCATGCTTCAGACCTGTGCTATTGTGTTTATGGGATTTTTAATATGATGACTTAAAAAGGTCATGAGTCAGTTTAAAATCTTGGCTGAATGACACAGATTACTCACCCAGGAACCTGAGTGACCTCCAACCCATGTGAATTGTGCTGCACAATGTAGATAAATGGTTCACAGGCCAGCAGTAATGTTCTCAAAACTCATTGCACCTTCTCAGTTTGACAGCATGGGCTGATCATACAGAGGGTTCATAGGGGACATCAAAACATCTTTCAGCAAGTTATAGACTTGTGTTTGCAGTGCTACCACATTCCAACTTGCTGTCCTGCAGCTCTCAGAGAGATGGTTTTTCCTGGGCTGTGGTGGGGACTGGGCCCAGGACAAGTGCACTAGGAGGTGTTGCCTCAAGCTTTCTCCATGACAAGCATTTGTCTTCTGCCATGCCCCAGGTCATCTAAGGAAAGGATCAGGAGATTATGTTACAGCTGTTGGCACAGTCCCCTGGCAGAGCTAACCAGCCTGTGACACAGCCACTCAGCACCTCCCCATCTGATACATCCTCCAGGTCTGGCGCTGTCCAGCCAATGGAGGCTGCAGCCATGAGCGCCGGTGTGCGCCCTGCGCAGCCCCACTGCCGCTCCCAGAGCTGCTCGCTCTGCAGGGCAGCCAGAAGTCACCCTTGGTGCTGCTGCACGCTCCACGCTGCGCGTGCCATGGGCTGCTGCCATGTCTCATGGGCTCCTCTCAGCAGCCCAGGGAGCTCAAAACAGTGATTGTGTACTTTGCCTTTTGCTCTGAGGAATGCAAGCATAGAGCCACTGCTTGAGTTTTCCTTCTCTCTTCTCTTGCTCTTCCCATACTGCTGCTGCCTCCTCTGTGCTATTCCATATCACTTTCTCCTCCCCATACTTCCAGATGATTGTACAAGACGTGGGTTAAAAATAGTCTTCCAGAGGAGAAACATGTGGAACATCTTCCAACAATGGCAACTAATGTAAACAAAACCGATAGAATGGTTTTCTGGTTCACGGTTTTGCTAATGTCTTTAGCTTTAAAGGGATTTAAGATTTTTGTGAGGTAAATGACCTGTTGCAGGCTACACAGACATTTCAAGTTAAATAAAATATTTAAGGCATGATACAGTCTTCATGCATACTCCTGTTGCTTGGGATTGGAAATGTTACTGAAGATTTCCTTTCCTGTTGCTATGCATTTTATTTTCATTGTTGGGAAGCATAGATGAAGGTGAAGGTAGCAGCTATTTCAGGAGGCTGCCTGTGAAGCAGAAAAGTGTTTTAGATACCTTTTTCCATTCCTGTTCCCCTGTGCACAAAAGCAGACGCCAAGTACCACATGCTCCCCTATTTTGTCTGTCAGGTGCTTACGTAGGATTCATCTCTGCTTTTGTATAAAGGCTTCCAAGGAAGTCTCAGATGCCGAGCTGAGCTGGTTCCTCTGTCACCATCCCTGTGTCCATTTTGTCAAAATGCACCTGGAGAAGCATCGCCAAATTGTATGTGCCCAAGTAGCTTTCTATGACAGTCCCTGGGGTCCTGTAATGTGAAAATGTTTGAAAAACATAGCAGCAGTAAGGTGGAGCTACCTGTGGTGCACCTTTTTTTCCCCTGAGATGAACTGGTGTAAAGCAGTTCTTACTGGGCATATATCCAGAGTAGCTGGTGTTAGAAAATAAGTCTACAGGCAGATTTAAACAGATGAAAACTGCTTAAAAATTTATCATATCTTATCAGTGGAGGCAGCAGTGTCTCTGAGCAGAGTTTTCACCCACCCCATGACTGGACAAAGCAGGATGTGCACCTGCAGGTCAGTTCCCTGAGTACATGGTAAGTGAGATCTGCCACCCCAGCCCCCTCATCTTCTGCTCTTGCTGGCAGAAAGATAAGATGTGTAACTCCAGAGCAAATGAAGCCATGTCAAACTGAAAGTTTGCTGTCACTTGCCTGGGATAAAAAAGCACAGAGTATTTTTTCCCAGCACTATAGCCAAAATATGCACTATACTGGTTTTCATTTTTTAGGCTTCCAGTGATTGATATACATTGAGAAATAAATTTTCACAAATATAAGCCGATTGTTTACATTGTCTTTTCATCTCAGAGCAAATTTAAAATATGGCACCTTTACATTACAGCATGCCAACAGCTGGGGTGGATTATTTCAGGCGAGCTTTTGTGTGTCTTGCAGTATCACCTACACAGCAGATTGCTTAGCTTTGTTCCCATGTTTAGCATCAGTTATAACTTTCTCAAAGCCCACATGCTTTTAAGTTCCCTTTAAAACTGGCTGCTGCCACAAACTAACCCCATTTCTGTTAATCTTACAATATTTAAACAACATAGCATGGCCAAAACCAATCTGGGCTGACAAGAATTTCCACCAGTACACAGCTGAGGCATCAGCCTTCAGCAGAAGAGTCCAGTTAACAACACCTATCTTTCTTGCAATTTATTTCAAATTCAGCTGTCTCAGGCATCCATCCGCTGTCTTCCGTCTTTTAGAGAAATTGACAGAAATTAGATTAGTTATAAATTGTCTGGGGAGTGAAATTCATTCTCTTCTGATAGTGCAAAAACACATGACAATATACTTGGTGGTGGTATAGAGGCCAGCACACTGCTCAAAAGTTTCTGCTCTGAGGAGGGTATGATTGCAGATATGCTTAGCAGTATCACTTAGCTGCTTTTGTTTAGGTTATACTAAAGCCCAACTGCTTAAAAGAATTTATATATATAATTAAAAATATCCTTCAGGCTTTATTTGAAAGATCCATGTATGTTTCAAATCTTTCAAGTAAATCACAAAATCCAAGAGTGTAGAAAGATTGAGGTTGAATGTTAATTGTTGAATGTTGTTGCTGCAGGAGGTAGGCATTTCAAACTCCCTGTTTATCATATTAGTACTGGGACCATGTCTGAAAGTTAATTCTGATGGGTTTTTTTGTGTTGTTTTGCTAGTCTCTGATACTGATACCCTGATACTCTCCAGATGTCTCTTGAGGAAAGACAGATTAAAAATGACGTGAAAAGACCAAGTAGATTTTCCTGGAAAAGTTAAGTTTTAACAAATGGTGCTTGTACTATAGCCCTGAGTGATGGATAATTTAGTAAAATATCAGTGTGCCTTTGAAATAACCTTATGGAAGAGCCATTGGCCATAAATTAAGTCAATGACCTGTATGCGCGCATTCCTAAATTCTTGAAAATAGTTTCTGTGTTCTACCCATGTGTCACATGATCTGAGAAGGTCATCAGATTCTTCAATGTATAAGTGTCTGAATAGAGGGTGTCAAGAGGGTGAAGCCAGACTCTTTTTGGTGTGCCAAACAATAGGTCAAGAGGCAATGGACAAGAAACTGATGCACAGGAAATCCCACCTGAAAATGAGGAAGAACTTCTTCACTGTGCATGTGACTGAGCACTGGAACAGGCTGCCCAGAGAGGCTGTGGAGTCTCCTTCCATGGAGATATTCAGAAGCCATTTCAACACAATCATGAGTAATGTGCTCTAGCAAACCCTGGTTGAACAGGGAGGATGGACTGGATGACTTCCAGTGGTCCCATCCAATCTTACCCATTCTGTAATTCAATACTTGCATAAATACATTGGTGTCTTTGCAAATCTACGTGAAATTTGAAGTCCAAAAAAATTAGTCCTGAGTATACATTGCAACAGGTGTCTCACCGATGCAGTAAGTTCTGCCTTAGCTGCTTCAGAGGCTGATGCTGACCAGTCCTGACAGCATGATCTAAAAGGTCTAACTAAATTGTGATGTGTCAGGGGTGGAAATCCCCATTTGTCAAAGCAGCAACACTATATGCTCATCAAACCCTAGATGATCAAAATCAGTTTAATTACTGTTGTTAAATTTGAATAAGGAAGATAACATACATACAGAAACCTAGAGACATATTTCTGAAATTTCTTACAGCGAACAGACTGTCGTCATGGATATAAACCTTAGGAAGATTTTCTGCACTTACTCAATTAAATCCTACTAAATGGAATTAGGGAAAGCCAGCTAGAACAAATTATGTATTTCTTCCCTCCTCCTGAGACACTGTTCTGATAGAAGTGCTCCTGCTAGCTTGCAGCCCAGTTAAACATATCATCTGCTCAGTCTTAAAACTGCAAGACTTCATATTTCTGATTCAATAACTGATGCTATTGCATATTCTTGATTTTGTATGTAGCTATCCATATATGTATTGGTGTGTTTATGTGCACACATATAATTTATGTATATAAATTCTAGCTTGATACACACAAGTGTAACTGAGAGCTCCATATCTAATATTCAGAAGTATCCAAGTGCCACAGAACTTGTAGTGAAAAGCATTTCAAATTTACTAGTGGATGAAACCAGGATTTTAATGCACATCTGCAGCAGGACAGTAGTAAACTAGAGACACCAATGTTGTGACTGCTTTGAATGGTTCTGCAGAGCAAATGAAGCACTTGCTCATTCCAATTACCACTGTTTTTTCTTTGCTTTAATGCCTGCCCGCAATTTATAGAATTAAAACCCTTTTGCCATACCAGAAGTCATTTGAAAGGGTCCTTAGTTGTTGAAAATTGATAATGTTCACAAGAATCTGAAGATTTATCACAGCTCCATGACATTTTAAAAATCTTTTGCAATAATTGATTACTAAAAATCAGCTCAAAAACCTCTCTAATCAACCTGTAACAAGCAGAACAAGTCCACTTACTTTTTTCTTTTTGGGGTAGAAATATACCAAGATTGGTATTTCTCAAAGGAACTTCTCGCTTTCTTCCCACTGCCCTGTTTTACTGTCCATCCAACAGAGTACCCAGCCAACAACTGCCCAGCCTTTTGGAAGACTGAAGTCAGGGCTGCATGATGTAGGTATTCCCCCTGCCCAGCGTGCAGTGCCACATGTAAACTGCTTGCTATACCTATGAAATACTGTAAGCACTGGGGAGGTATAAATTAATAATGTGTGTTTATACATATGCATGTCTGCAGAATATCTAATGAACAAAGAGAAGGGAGCTTGAGCAGTATATTTTAAACCTCAAAGTTTTCTGTCTAGTGTTATTCTTTCTGATTTTGCAGTACAATATGAGAATGTTGATGATAGGCAAGAAGGGATTTGTTTGCTGAAGTGTCACTCAACTGCTGAGGAATATTGGGAAACTAGAGGAGTGTGAAATGCTCATGTGCATGTATTTGCTGACACAATGTTTGTATGCATGCAGGTCTAGAAGTTACAAAATGAAACAAAATCACAGAATGTTCTGAGTTGGAAGGGATCCATTGCGGCGTGGGTTTTTGCTCTCCCCGGCTGCACGCGGCTCTTGGGAGCCCGGCTGTGGCGTAGCTTCCACGTGCTGCCGGGGTTTGCTGCCGCGGGTTCCCGGACACGGCTCCGTGTCTCGGGCGCGTGGGCTGGCCAGCCTCTGTTACCGTGCGCTAGGGACCCGGCAAAGAGGTAAGGAATTTGTCTATTTACTCCGTGCTTGGCAGGAACGGTTTATTGGTCACGCGGCGCGGTTCGATGGAAAGACGCGACCGCTCCCGGCACTCGCATGGGAGAAAATGGCGCCTGGGTGCCGGCGGGATAGGGTTTTATGGAGGGGTGGGGCGAGAGGATCCACGGCCTGCCGGCCAATAGGGGCGGCTGCCGTGGTGGTGACGCCAGCAACAGCGACCAACCAGAGAACCCCGCAGGGGCGGGCACCGAGCCGCGGGCTGAGCGGGATCGTGTGGCTTGGGGTGGCCAGCACGGGGTTTCCCGGGGCCGGACGGCAGGGTGGTTACAGGAGCGGCAGAGGGGTAAGAGCCGGCAGCAGGCAACATGGGGGCAGAAACCGCGGGGGGGAACAACACGGGGGAAACGCGGGATTACAGAACTTGACTTATTTTAACATAAATTAAAAACCCTAATCTAAACCCAAACTCCAGGATGCAACAATCCACAAGGCTTATCTCATCCAGCTCTCAAGTGGATGGCCCATATGGGGATGGCACCTGTGACCTTGTCATTATTACACCACAGTCTGACAACAGGGTCAGGAGGGTTACGTCAAGAAGTTTTGGGGGAATCAAGTAAAATAAAGGTTTGTCATAATGCAAACAAGCTACAGCAAGTTCAGCTCTGTGCATGCAAAGAGGATGTAAAAAGCTATCTGTAAATACAGAACACACCTTGTAGGGAGAAAACCTGATGATGTGGGATCAGTTAATCTCTTCTGGTTTTAAATTGCTGTATATTTTGATAAATGGCTGAAGATGTCATGCTGAGTGTTACTGAACATTTGTTTGTTTTTATTCTCATCTTAAGATGATTATTCACTTCAAGCTATTTAAATGCTTAGGGACATTGTTTAACTTTTTAATGTTTATTTGCTGCTGTCCCATTCACTACAGAGGAATACAAGAATTCCCTGCTGATTTAGTTGAACTTATCTACTTCTTTTCTCCATAAATGAAGCTGAGTTGTGTATACATGCACCCTCATTTCAAACTATTGGACGCTTTAGAAAAATAAATACATTATCATTTTGGAGATTGACCATATGAAGTTCAGATAACTAAAGGAAATTTAGCAGCAGCAAACTTACCAGTACCAAAGGGGAAAGCTTGTCGAGATTTAGTGAAACATCTCCTGGAGATTGCTCATTCTTGGAGAAGATAAGCCGATTTCTGCTGGTTCAGCTATTTAGTTATATAGAAAGTTTTTTTCTCTTTTCTTGAAAACCAGATGATTGTTTATGTATGATGCTTTATCTCCACAGATGTTCTAATGCCACATTTGCATTTTTGGACCTTCAAGCAGTTCTGCTAGTTTTCATCTTTCCCTCATCTTAGTTTCAGCAGCTGGTATTATGATATTCAGATATAACTGCTGATCTCAGCTCTACCAGAAAATTCACACTGAAGCTTCCTGCTAGGTTTTTGCTTAGATGAAGCTGTTCGTTATTTTTCCAAAGCCTAACTGATTCAAGCTGTTATTGAAGTTCTTTTAGGAAAAAAAAAAAAAAAAGAGGAAAATGGTTCAGTATAAAGGTTTAATAGTTCCTTTTGGGGTGTCCATGATATCACAAATTTTCATAAGTAATAGGTGACTTAAGATTTGACTCGATGTCTTTTACATTAAGAGTCTTTGGATACACATGTACCCTATGTGCTATGACACAATTAAATCTTTGTCAGCTAAGAATGCAATGCATAATTAGCTTTTTTTACTTCTGACGTCTGCTATGTTCTGCCTTCTGCCCCCAAGCATGATTCCCTCCCCACTTTCCTGAGTTAACACCACAGCTTGAGTAGATGTGCCAGTAGAAGATGAGGGAGCTAATAAAACTTAGACATATGTATTTTTGCAATGTAATAATTTATTTTGTTTTGACAGAAATAGCTCTCACCTGCACCAGATCTCAGAGGAGCTCACTATTGTTGAAACTAAATTACAAGCCAGTTTTAAAGGATAAGATTCTAGACTAAACATAGGCATTAAAGGTACATCTTTCTGCCCTGATAATGCATACACATGTAGCATTACATGCTACCAGCCATCAGTTCTACATACTAACTGGAGCTGTGTCATCCAAGCAGTCAGTGGTTTTTGTTGCAGCTTAAGTACATGAATACTCCTCTGCCCAAGTTACTGCCTGTGGACAGCTTGCATGGGTTGCTTCCATACTGATATCACCAACCAGCCATTTATTTTTATGGCCCTGAGGTCTTGGATCCCTTCCCATGCCCATAAATTCAAGGACACTGATGTCAGCTAGTGGCTGTGCTGGGGAGGCCCCACCTGGAACTGGGATCATCCTTCATCTAGGAAAGGGGCGTGTGGAGAGCACCCTTTTGCACCTGCTGGCTGCTGCTGGCTGTGCACTCTGCAGGGCTACAGGCGTGTGACCAGCACGGCTTTGCTCACCAGCTAAGGCAGAACCTTAGCCTTTCAGCATAAGCAAATCCTCAAGCCGTGCCTAGAGGTTCAGTGTAATGAAACAGAACTGCTGAAAAATGGTAGGTTATTTTTGTGGAAACTTGCAGTAGAAATGAAAAATAATTTTTACTAATATTTTCCTGTTAGTTTTCAAACTGGGTAAGGTTTATGATCTGATATCTGAAAGGATAGAAAATGTGAGAAAATATACTGTTTAGGAAAAAAGACAACCTTTCATTGTAAGAAATGTCAGATTTTGGTGAGAGTAAATGAAGAATACACTCTGTTGTTTTGTAGTTGTATCAGACCTCTGTGATTGAAATGCTGAAAATCATTGGAATTGGTAAGGGTCAGACTGAAGGGTTTGTCTTAATTTATGTAATAGGACTTCTTCTTGGCTGTGTTACTTTGTTGTAACTTTTGTGTGCCTGTGCCCTAGAAATCTTAATTACCATTGATATATGCCTTGTTGCTTTTATGGTCTTTATACTGCTATTAGTTTATACATTGCACCAATACTTTCTTCTGAGACTCCTAATTTACAAGTGTTTCAAAACCTATGTGAAATAATCTATATTAGCACAATGAACAAGCTGGAATATTACATTTCTCCCCTTACAATACTTAAAGTTGTTGATAAGGTTGCGAGATATACACACACAAACACAAATAAATTTAAGGGAACCTTGTAAAAGACCACTGGTAGGCCTATAACTCTAACAGTTTTTTCTTTTCTTTTGGTATTTTTTTGTCTATGAGATTTTTGTTGATAACATCATGCCTGGGCTTGAAAATTCTGATATCCGTAAAATTGTGAGCCTGAGGTGGTTACAAAACAGGAGTGGGGAGCTACTTGTAGCTCAAGCAGAGGCAACTACTTTACTACTTTGTAAACCTCCATATCAGACCAACCCAAACCCGGCTACCAAAACTGATTTTGGTTGTTTGTTTTTTTTTTTTTTTAAGGTGAGAAGAGGGGCAGCTTCATTTAGCAGTGACACTTGAGGCCAGCTGATGATGAGTATATTGATGGGCACTGAAAGGGAAGAGGGTTTCAGTTTATTCCAGCCCCAGAGCAGCCTGTCTGCTGCAGGGTGTCTTCTCCTGTTCTGCCAGGTGTCTGTGACATTGAGGTTCTCTTTGCTTTTGTTGGCTTAGGATTGATTTATGTATAAATGCTTCATAGACATAGCTGTATTGGTAAAGAAAAATCCTGCCCTTCATACATATAATTCTAGTAAGAAAAGATTGGTTACAGTTATGCTGGGGATAAAGGCATTAATTTTGTTCCAGAAAATTGCATTGCTATATAGCAGATTAGGAATTTTTATTGAGAGATGTTGTGTCTTTGCTGTTCAGTTCTCTAGTGATCTCATGCTGTAACGTTTTCCAGTAGTGGAAGTTCAGGCAGAACTCCCCCTAAGATACTAGGACTCTACTGTGTTGATACAGCTTCCAAAAATATTACAGAATAAGCTGCTGCTTATATATTCTTGCTAAACTCAGGTCCCAAGGATAAGAAAATGGTACTGTGTGATATCTCATAAAATTCATTGATTGTGTAAGAATAAAGTAGAAGACTTCAATTTGTCAAAGACTGCCCCCCAAATTTTGTAATGAATAATGCCTTACTAAATCATGTTTTTAAAGCCCCAAAGAATCATTATGAATATTGTTTAAAAAACACATTTATTTGTTTAAAATTATATAGTAATAACCCAGAAGTAGCTTCTTGACATATTACTATATTTAGATATGTAAAGGGAGTGTGTTGCTGGATACTTATTAAAAATGGTTGATACCAATGGACCTAGCATAATAGAAATATCTATGCTCTGGGGTTTTTTGTTTGCAATTTCTTGCCTTTAAAATATTTGTTGTTAGAATCAGGCACTTGGAAAATTTTCACAGTTAGATGAATTGCAGGTGATCATCTTTTACATTTGTGAGAGAATTTGAACTTCATGTCCCTGTAACTTGCATCTCGGTAGATAGAAAGTCACTGTAATAAAACTCAAAGGGCTATGTTGCAACAACTCTTACCAGGATAAGGTGTAGGATTACATGTATAATCATTAATTTTTCTGTCCTCGCATAACCCATCTGTGTTTTCTGGTTGACTGGCAAGCGAGTCCTAATTCTTTATTTGACACTGTCAATTCATATGGAAATAATTGATGTCACACATTTAGTATGACATAACTTATACAGAGCCATCACCATGCAATGCACCTAATAGATGAATAAAATTTGACAGGTTCCTATCCAGCACTGTCTGCTATCTCTGTGTGCAGCCCTCAGCACAAACTGAGCTGGGATTCTGTGCAGCTATGGCCATAGAGCAGTAGAGTGAAAGCTGCATGTATTAACTTACAGAGCCTTGAGGAGCTCAGATGTCAGCTACCCAGCTACATGCCACCTCAGGGGGACTGCAGGCACTGCTGCAGAATGGGTTAGGGTGGCACATTCCAAGAGCAATTCTTGTGCTCCTGGGCTCTGTCTACTGTGCTTGTTTTAATTTGGGATAAAATATGGCCCTGATATAACCACCAGAATATGAAGTAATAGGAGATTCAGGCTGGGTGTCTTCTGGCAACAGCCTGAATAGTTTGGATGCAAGTTCTTATTTGTGTTTTGGAAGGGGGTATACCTTTATGTGCCAGCAGGCTGCAGCTGTTTGTCCTGCATGCCTTGTGACAACGTCGAAGTGGCTGATTTGGGACTAAGGGACTGCGTACATTCATTCTCAAGCAGCCACAAATCACATACTATGAGGCAGAAGAAAATTTGTAAGCTGATTAGTAGCAACCATTCACGTTGCTAGAGGGAGAATTCTCTACTTGTCTCTGCAACATGGACTATCTTTAATGTAAATAGCTGGGCTCCAGGCAAGTTCTTGGATATACAGAACAGTTGGCATTTCAGTCTGCTACAAAGGTGGCTCTTATTCACAGCATTTGAAATGCAAAATACTGCCACCATCCAGTAGGTACTGTTTGCACTATCGCTGTCACTCAACAGCAGCAGTGAGAAATTATGTAGCTGAATTTTCCTAGGTTGTATGAGAATGAGGAAAGGCCTTGAAATTACCTCTCATCACACAGCAAGGGACACACAATAGTATGCAAGGGAAGGGAAAAAGAAGGAGAACTCCTGTTTCCCTGAACTGGAATTTTTCACTCGCTTCTCTATACTTCACTCCCTATAAGTGCATCTCACTAATATATGAAAGTCTTTGTTTTGCAGTTTTTTACTGTGTAGAAAATGCATACTCACAAAGTGTCCAGAGGTATTCTATTGTGAAAGCACATAAAACATTTCTTAATCAGGAGAGGATAGGGGGAGAGGGGTTAATTTAAAATTTTAGTTTGATATCTGAAAGTTTATCAGCATCTTCTGAATGCTTGTCACAGCTTGGCAATACAATCTGCAAGTCTTAGTGTGATGCCATGGTAGCTTATGCTAGGTACAAACAAGCAGAGTATCTCCTTTGCTGTGGGTGTGAAAGGCTTATGCTTTGGCAGAAGAGCTGAGAACTGTGACAGTGCACTCAGGGCTAACTGTAAGACCAATGCCACTCAGCACTATCCCACTTGACCTCAGACTTGGAAATGACTAACAGTCTCTTTTCACGTAGACCCTTTCCCTGGAGGCTGGTTGATGAAAGTTTTTGGAAAAAGATTTGGCGGACAAGTTAAAAAGTCTCTCAAAAAAAGCCCCAGTATCCTGTTTAGAGTACAGATGTTACCATTGTGGGACAAGGGACCTTCGTCTTCTTCCTGTTTGTACCTTTGCCAACATACCTTTGACATCAGATATTTAATTACTCCCCATGAACATCAGAACACAACATTCAATAATAGCACTTTTAATTCTGAAGGAGTTCAAGGTTCTCCACATGAGAAAGATGTGCCATGCTTCTCCCTTTGCAGATAGGGTAGTAGAAGTCCAAAGAATTAAAGTAAATTGCCAAGACCCAGATTCATGATAAAACTGGAAAGAGAATTGGGGCCAGAACTTGAGCCAGCCTCCAAATGAAAGAGTTTCCATGTTTTCCACCTCTATAAAGGTTTGTTTGGGTTTTTTTTTTGTTACTTCCCAGTGTGTGTGCATGACACCATCTAGGTGATTGTATTGTGTGGGAGCTGGGTTTTGTTGTTTGGGTTTGGCAATCCCAAAAGTGTACTGGCACTTCTACTCCCTCCATGGCCTATGCATAAGTCAGTATGGAAAATTTATGGCTTGTAGGTGGGAGTGCTGTGTCTGCTGTGCAAGCATTACACATAGTCATGGGGCAAAAAATGGATGACAAAGATGCAGTCTCTGAAGAAAAGAGTGAGACAGGAGTCATATTGAGAAAGCTCAGGCTCCAGCTGACAGGCCTCCTTTGGAGAGTGCCTCTGCTGCACCTCCACAGATTTGGTTTTCCTAAATCATGGCAATACAGACAACTGCAATATTGATGTCTGACCCTCTGAAAACCAAATATAGTAGTGAATACTGGTGTGCAGTGATCATAAGTTTTTACTAGATCTTCTGTTCCTAATAGGCATCACTCTTTAAAAGGTCACTTTAATAAGGTAGGCAAAATAATGTAAATACCAAGAGTTAAGCATTGTGGATTATGCCAGCATGCTGAAGTGAGGGAAAGCACTGGAAAAGAATGGGCACTGACAGCTGGGCACTCAGTGAGGGATTTTGAAGCATTTGAACTTTAAAACTGGCAGAATGGATGGCCAGAATGATTTAACATTTTATCATTAATTTAAGCCATAGAAATTAATGTTTAAAATACTTTTTGAGAAGAACAAAGGATAAGAGAATGGATCTATGGACTACCATTTCTATCTAAGTCACTGTGAGTCCAGCCTCATGCTCCTGCTGCTGTCTGGAAGAATTTGCTCTAGTGGAGTTAAGGCTCAGAAGAGAGCAGGTGCAGTGTGTGGGAAGAACATTTATTTAAACTCTGTGGGCTTTTGAAAATAAGAGTGAGAAAAGTACCCCATGAAGCTCTCAGTAGTACTGTGGTGTGCAGTATTCTGCCACGTTCAGGGTGTCACGTCTCTGTTTTGGAGTGAGACTGGAGAGCTGTACAAACCAGCTGTGTGTGCAAGAGGCGGTTAGGTGGTCTTTGTTCAGCCAAGCCAAATGTAATGCATTCTGCAAATGTGCCATAAAAAAAGAACATGCTCCTGCTCCAGCTCAGGAAGGACCTAGTGGCCCATGTGTGAGAAGGAAAGATAAAGGGGGAAAAGAGCAGCCTTTGGTCAGAGAATTGCATTGCACCACAGTTTGACATAAATTCTGAAGACACAGACTATTTAAGTCCAACATATGAAAAGAACCACTTCTTTAGATGTGGCACTTGCAGATACTGTCAAAATTACAATGGCTCCTAATTCAGCTTGTGTGGAAGGACTCTCCTGACCTGTGAGACCAATGCCTCTACCCAAGCAGCTGTTTCTCCCCCACTATAACTTGCTGCTGCGTGAAGCAGTGGTTCCTAATTGACTTGGCCTGCTGTCCTGTGGTCACAGCTCCTCCAGGAGCCGCCCAGTGCTGGGGCTTTCACTGCTGGCACAGGAGCCAGGAGCTGTTGTTTCTGGTATGCACTGAGAGCAGTGCCCAAGCAACAGATCCAAAGGCTTGGAAGCCTGTTGGAAGGTGTGACTAATGCAACACTGGGGTCTTATGAGACCAGCTAAATTATGCTCTCTTCTTAGAGGCTACATCAGGACAGAGCTTTCTTTGTAAATGTAGTAGTATGTATGTTGATACTACCTCTAATTATATATTGCATATTCCTTCCTCTTCTTATATTGAAGAGAAGTTTCGCCATTTTGTGGCTAGTCTGCTGGTACTATTTAAATAAGGCTGATATGTAAATAAAACTCTTAATATTTTGAATAAAGTATGATTTACAATAAGCCTTCTATTACTAAAACATCAGGCAGTTGCAGTGTTTTATGTGTCCCTATTCCAACTGCTTACCCTTTCTATGCTTTGATCAACTACCTCTGGCAAGTCTTTAAAAAAACCCTGAAAGTTTCTGAGGAAATAAGAGTGTTTCATCCTAGGTCCTGAAAACCACACATTCTTGTTTGGGAATGTGCAATTATTACTTCAGTGAAAACCCCAAGCCCCACAAAATTTGCCTATTTAACTTTTTACTCACCTTTACCTCCAGAGTTCCTCACCCTCTGGCACATGAATTAATGTTCATGTCTGAGCTGAAGGACTGAAAAAAGAGTTCCTATTTCTGGTTTTTTTCCCAGCAGCCTTTTAACTTCAGAAAACTCATTCGGCTTCATAAGAACTATAGGAAGGGTGGCAAGTCACCATCCATGTGCAGTATCTTGTGTTAGTTTGGTACTTTGAATACTGCATTAGGAAAATGGAGCTTCCTTTCGTAAACCCACTCATTGCTTACTTTGGGATAATTTTGTTAAAACTGATGTTAGAGTTGAAGAAGAAACACCTGCCAAGAAGGTGAGGTTTTGTATTTCTTTTTATTTTAGAATTCCAGGTCTTTAATTTATGAAGACCTCATTACTTGAAAACACTATCGAGGTCCTCATGTCAGATAATTAATCCCTGACAGTACTGCTATGTTGGAACATATGATTCCAATTAAAAAAACAAATGGTGACAGAGAAGTATTTTTTAAATCTACCAGGTCCTCCTAGGGTACTTAACTATGTTTATATACACGCGTGCCTCGGGACTGTTGCTGTCTCCAGCTAGAGAAAAAAAGCAGTGTGACCTGTGCATGAGCATGAGAACAGCTGTACCTAAAAGGCGAAGTCCTGCTATTCCTGCAAGGGAGTTGGCCTGAAGGAATTCCAGATTTACTTGTATAATAATTAGAGATCATAACTCAACAAGTCTGTTTCAGAAAGGAAAAGAAATACATTTCCTCCACCACTTACTGATTATAAAATAGTATTTTAGTTGCACTTTTCAGTGGGTTAAAATGTGTTAAAGTGTCACTTAAATGCATTCCTCAGCATAGAAAGTGTGAAGATAAATGTGCAGATCAGTCAGAAACTCCACTCAACTCTTAGGAATTTAAGTGCATTGGCATACTCATGCCCTGGAAAACAAGTTTTCCTGGAGCATTCAGAAGTATGGTTTGAAGCTCCCCCGTGCCAGGATATTTAAGGATTTATCTCACATAGGTAATGTGCAGAAAATGGGGCTGAATTGGTTGCTGTGTTCCACTGACCACTTTGGAAAAATGCAAGCCCTGATTATTTAGTTGGTTTGACAGAATGTTGATACCATTTTATTGTGAAAATGTCTGGGCATCAAGGGCTTTTAAGCAGCAGTGCTCAGTTGTGTCCAGGGCACCTTAGGCTACCAAAGTCAAAACCTTACAAGTGAGTCTGCCCAAAACTGACAACACGATACTTCTGGTTTCTTCCTTTCTTTCCTCTTTGGACTTCTGAACCTTTAGGATATGCTGTGCTTTTGTTTCACTGTAGCAACAGGGTTTAGATTTGTTTTAAGGGAAGTCGAGATTGCTTGATGGTAACTCCCTCCAAGACCTGTATCGGACCCAAACCAGCGGCGGTCAACAGGAGGAACTGTCATCCCTCTGTCATCCCTCCCTGGTCGTGTCCCAGCTCCTGCTGTCCCCTCATACACGACGGCCTTGAAAATTAAACAAACGAAGGGACTTCTGGCCCAGTCCCTCTGGCTAAGCTCTCTCCCCCTTCATCCCCTCTGAGGCGTCCTTCCTTTTTCGAAGGAAGGGGACACCCCAGCTGCGGCCCCCTCGGGACCCGTGCGGCGGGACGCGGAGCGCCGAGGGGCGGATCCGGGTGTGTGCGGGCTGGGGAGCAGCGGGGCGGCCGCGGTGCGGGCGGGGCCGTGCGGGCGGGCGTGCCCGGCGCTCCCGCGCGGCGGCGGCGGCGCCGATCCCGATCCCGATCCCGCTCGGTCCCGCGGCCGCGGCTTGGGCGGCCCTGGGCGGCACCGCGGCCGGCGTGGGGCAGCGGGCAGGAGCAGCAGCAACAGCAGCACAAACGCACGCACAAGCATGCCGGGCAGCGACACGGCGCTCGCCGTGGACAGGACGTACTCGGACCCGGAGCGGCACCGGCGCCGCAAGACGAGGGTAAGGCGGGTGAGAGCAGGCGGCCCGGGGAGGCGGCGGCGCTGGGGCTGCCTGGGGGATTTGGGTGCCGAGCTCCGACAGGCAGCCGCCAACCTGCAGCACTTTCCCCGTGAGGTCTCCACGTTTGCTAAGCTGACGATCTAAAGAGAAGGTTTTTTTTCCTGTGTGATTCTTTCATCTTCATACTCTGAACATTTTTTGGTATAGGAAAATGAAGTGAAACTGGATATTGACTTCATAGAAACCAATATTCGAGGTATCCCCGCAATCGAAACTAGAGGGATACAAGTGTAAT
Source organism: Vidua macroura (assembly GCF_024509145.1). Classification (NCBI taxonomy): domain Eukaryota; kingdom Metazoa; phylum Chordata; class Aves; order Passeriformes; family Viduidae; genus Vidua; species Vidua macroura. The sequence goes on along the minus strand of NC_071575.1, from coordinate 14,278,889 downwards.
AGAGAACTTACTCACCAGAGTCAACTGCGCCGATGATTTAATGCCGTGACTCTGTCTTTATCACAGTGGTGAATACTAGGGTTTGGTTCTGTTTCTCAAGGTTTGTTTAATAAACTCTGGAGCAGGTGATTGTATCTGGCAGCAGAGAATTATTATGGTTCCTTTTATGAAGTTAAAAGAGGGCTGTGGCAGGAATGGAACTTGATAGAAAAAGTGCACCTGTGTGTTCTAGGGATAAAGTAAGAATATACTATATGTCCATGATGTATGGCTTTATGGAATAGTTTTTCTTAGTCTCCTGCCAAGTTCATCTTTCTTTATTTTTGTGTTTTGTTCATATGATATACATAAACATGTATAGGCAAAGCTTGTGATCCTTTCATGTGTTTAGTGGCTTTTATGGTAAGGGTTCTGTTGATAAAGGCACTTTGCTTTTTTGTTTAAAATTCTTACCTAAATGTTCAGCTCAAAGACGTGTAAAAAGTGGCCCTTTCTTCCCATGCACTGCAGGAAAGGAAAAACGAGCTGACTTGGGATATTGGCAGAAATTCTGTTTTCTTTTCTGTGCTGAGATCTTGGGTCTGACAACAAATTAACTTTATGGTTTGAAGTGTAAGGATCAACTACTTGTGAGGCAAGATCTTTTCGGGGGAGGGGGGTGACTGGGGTAAACGTTTTGGGGTTTGGGGGTTTTATTTTCCAATACTGCGCATTTGCAGTATTCTCCATCCCTCCTGCCCATTAATTCACAGTGATGAAAAGGAGATGGTGTGATTCAGATTGCTTCAGAATAATGAAATATTTTAAAAATAGGTAACCCTATACACTGTAGCATTACTACTAGAATCTACAATCTTCTTCACACTGTAAGGTGGTCACACATGCTAGTCATATTGGAGTTAACAGTGTTATGCATTTCCTTTGTTCTTCTCTGTTGAAAGTTGAACTGATTAGTTTCTCCTTCATTGATTGTGCTGTAAGAATAATGACTATCTACCTAAGTGTGGCCATGGGGAAAAGTTGCATATCTTCATAATTTTTGGCATATTTAAAGGTTAAACTCTACTCCCTACTCTAGTTGATTTGCTTAAAAGTATAAAGCATCATGGCTAATGCTGTGTTGTTTATTGAACTTGTATATTGACTTTTTTTTTAAAAAAACTCATGTTTAAGGCAATTTTATAAAAGCATTGGTCTTCTGTCTGATTTTGGATTTCTTTTAATCAGAATTAGTGGCATCTTCCCTTCCTGCAACCATGAGGACTGGAAATACAACTGTATACAAGTTTAGAGTTGTATGTAATTGTGATGCTCCAGTATTTGGGCTTTACAGGTTGTGTCAAATATCACAGAGCTTCATGGTAAGACCTTGTATGAAATCTGTTTGTGCTTAGTCCAGAAAAATTGGAATTTTTCCAGGGTAAATTGCCTGGATAACTTCAACATTTCTCTTACTGCCTTAGCCATAGGGGTAGAAATGGTCACATACTGGAGCAGCAAGAACTGGTGGTATTATGTAGAAAAAAGCAAGAAATTAGAATGCTGGTTTTTATTTAGAGACTGAACAAAAATCATCAGAGAAGCTGAAGTTAAAGCTGCCATTCCCAAACACGGATGGAGAAGAATAAGGTAGTGCATGAACACAACAATACAGAGCTGGTAGTGGGGTTCTCAAGAGCCTGAGCAGACTAGGGAGGCTTGCTGTGTGAAGAATGCCTTGGAGCTGGATTTGGTAGCAGGATAGGACATGTTGTAAGTAAGGTGAGATCCATTTAATAAAGTCTGGGGAAAAGAGAGGTGTTAAAGTAGAAGCTGGATCTCCTAGTCTGTATAACATAGGCTACTGAGTCCAGTTTTTAGGGACTCAGTTTTTAGGAACTGGGTGGGTTTTAAAGGAATTCTCCAGCCTGTAGGTTACTGCATGTGTCTTCTAAGCCCAGCTAAGGATTTTCCTTATGAGAATGGAAAGGTAAAATGACAGTTCCAGAATATTGTGTATACTGTAGGAAGGCATCATTAAATTTAGTTTGCAGAAGTGCTGGAACAATTTACTGTAAATATAGCCTTTTGGAGTTTGTAAATGATGAGTCCAAGGGGATTTAAACATTTTTGCTGCAGCCAAAAAGCTTCCTTAGTGTATAGCAACAGGTCTGCTCAATACCTTCTTGAGACTGTTTGAAGTATGAGATATTGTGGGTTCTGCTAATAATTCTCCATATGTCACATTTTGGGTGACATTCCCAATGGCTGAACAAGTGGAAATACTTTATTGAAGTATAGTTGGATCATTCTTAACTTAGAGTCAGTGTTGCTGCTGAAGGCCAAATATTGAAGGAGAGGCTGTTCTCTCTTCTTGGATGTTCTCTTCCTTGGATGAATCACGAGAGAGTCCAGCTATGCTGTGCATGGCAGTACTGAGTGGGCATAAAACCACTATTACATGAAGTATAATGGAATTAGTGCCTTACAGTTCTGCTTTCACGTGGTGGGTATAGATTTATAGCCATGTGGTTGCCTTAGTTCTGGAAAATCATCCATCTCCAGATTTAGAAAGGGTGCCCTTCAAGGAGACGTTGCCTGCCTCTCCTTGCTAATAGTACCTGGTCACTATAATCTGGATTACTGCAGATCGCTCTGGTGGTGCAGGTGAAATCTGTGGACAGTGCAGCCATGCAAAACGTTTCCAGTCTTTTCTGCTAATGTCAGTTGCTGCAGCTTCACTGTGCTTAACATCCACTACTAGCTGATTCCTGCAATACTTCAAATATAAATCTTTGAAAAACTTTCAAAATCAGGACCTAAGATATGAAGTAGACCAATTTGGGAACAGGAGTTGCATTTTTAGGTGTCATGAACAAAGTACTACTCTTGCTGGAATGTAACTGGCAGGATAGTTAAAAAAGTGTCATAGTGCTTTCTTAAGGGACTTGATTTTGCAGTAAGCATTGTGATGATCAGTAAGCCCATGCAGATGTCTATGCAATTGCAATAGTTCATATTCCTGAAGCTCAAACTAGCCTGGCTATGCTAACCCATGCCTGTGGTGACTTTTGCTTCAAGAGCACTGTGTCAGGACTGCCTTTCAAGGTTCTATAAGGGTCTGTTAAAGCTGCTTTTTTTTTTTTTTTTTTTTTTTTTTTTTAATCTGTTGATTGGGACATTGCTCTTCACTCTTGATGTCTTACCCATTACTGAACAAGAACTCTCCGCATTTCATCAGGAATATAAATTTATATGCATGGCTTTGGAGGAGAAAAATCCTTTTCCAGTACAACTAAAACACACAAATTCCTTAACTGCATCCCAACAGAAGTCTATGTAGAAGTCTAGTTGCTTTTAGTAAGTACCAGATGGGTTTGAGAGAGACACAGGAAAGCCCAATAGATTTCTTGCACACTGGAGCCTATTCAGAACTTTCTCTTTATTAGTGGAAAACAGAATTGTAAGAATCTTTATTTGAAACAAACGCAAAAACCTTACCTGGAACAGGTGTGGTTTGTTTATTAAGAAATAGAGAATTTCAAGCTTCTTGTTCTTTCAGCCTTAGTGAGACTAGCAGCAGAATCAGTGGTTTCTTGGATGATTTAATTCTTACACGATGACACATATAAAAGGCTTACACTAAAAAAAAAAAAAAAAAAAAAAAAAAAAAAAGCCCAGAAATCCACTTCCTTTCTACTGATGAAAAAGCATTCTGTGGAATGTCTCTTCTCATTTTCCGTGTCTCTCTTATGATCCCTCCCATTGATCTTGTCTGTAGGCAAGGCAGACTTTAATAATCCCTTCTCATATGTGTGTCTTTCTAAGCCTCTAATCACTTTCATCATCTGTCCTTGAATTCCCTTTATTTCTTAAAATCTTCAGTAGGTTTGGAGGAAATGACATAAAGGAACCTAAAAGGATTAAAAACAAACAAATAAAAACCCCAAACAGAATACCCCACCAAAGCAAACAAAGCAAACAAATTGAACAACAAAACCCCACCAAGTCTAACCAAAACAAAAAAGCACTCCACCCACAGTTTTACGAGACAGGGAGATTTAATCTCCCGGTGTTCTTTTAAATATAAAGATCACTGTGGAAGACATGCCTGTTCTGGGCTCTTGTAACCTGTAACCAAACCTCCCAATATTTTGTGCTCTAAGACCTTACACACACTTTTCCCCACAGTTCCCTCAGGTTTGGATATAAGATGAAAATAATTTCATGAGACAATTTTGCTAGGACCTCTAAGCTTTGGTTTTAAATCCACAGTGTAATTAGAAATGTGTGAAACCTATCAAAAGGTAGCCTGCATGATCCAAGGGAATTGGAAATAAAAGAGAGAAGCCATAATTATAATATGAACCCAAAAAGACTGACTACTTTGTTAGAAATGAAGAAGAGCCTGGTTTGTTCATTTAAAACAGTAAACTATTGATTATTTTGCCATTTAGAGCTGTTAAAAAAACTTCTTATTTTTTTATTCCCTAGTGCCAGAAAGGAATATTAAGAAGTTTCCAAAGTTGGAAGTTGTTTTGTTTTTTGGGTTTTTTTGTTTTTTGTTTTTTTGGGGGTTTTTTTAAAATTTTTTTTTGTTTGGTTTTTTGTTGTTTTTTTTTTTTTTTTGGTTTTTTTTTTTTTGAGTTTTGGAATTAAATACACCCAAAAGCTAAAGGGTAGTGTTAGGTCAAATGAAACAAAAGGGAAGTTGTTTCTGTACGGCTTAGTTTAACATTGCTGTGCTCCCCTGATCCTGCAAGGTGAACCTCTTTGGTAGTCTTGTAGGCTATAAAGGTTGTGTTCTCACCCACTTCATCTTTTCCCTAAACCAATAAGACAGTTTTAAACAATAAGTAGAATGGAGGATACATCTTCTTTTTAAGGTTTAAACTAATTTTAAGTTTGGAATCTTTATACTTAGACCTTTCATAATTTTTGAAAGGTTTTCACCTGGAAAATTCACATCTCTGAAGACTGTAGAGTCTTTGCTGTGCTGTTGATCCATCCTCATTGCAGTGGATGTTTACTGGACTGGGGAATTCTTATCACCTTTTCAATGTTAGTTATGTGTATTTTAAAAAAGTCACTGGGGGAAAATTGCCAGCTTTCTGATTTGCTTTCCTTTTGAAGGATATGTAATTGTTCTTCAGTCAGGTTGCCAGCAGTGATGCTGGGGGATGGCAAGAGCTCCAGATCCCTGCCTTGCTTATTGTCATCATCTCTGTAGGTAAGGCTTTCACTAGGCACCATCTGGGTCTGCACAGGGGCTGAGCCTTCAAGGTTTTGGTGGGTTTGACATCTAATCTTGTCCAAACGAAAAAGATTCCTGCTGCACATTGTCCCATTTTGGTTCTTTTGGGAACATTAGCAAGTGTGCAGCTTTCATTTTCACCCCCACAGTAAGTATGATTTTGGGAAAGACTTGTGTGGGAGATTAATTTCTTTGTAGTGCTGGGGAATGGTGGAACATAATTCTCCCTTTCCACTTATGTATCCAGGATGAGAAACTTTACAAAAGAGCATTGCAGTATTTACTACTGAAAGTTTTCTGTTCTTCCCTTAGTCTGAAAGAGGGAGGATTAATATGCAATGCAAAAAATTAGCCTGCCGATCAAAAGCCTTCACATATGGGACCAAATATGTACTGGAATGTCTTGAACCTTACCAGACGCTCAAGTGAGAATTCCTCTAAAGAATTTGTTACTGTAGAAAGCTGAAATTAGGCTTTTTGTTTTCAAAAAAATTACAGAAAAAACTTAATATTTAATATTGAGAGCTTGCTCACTTCATTATTGTTCTGTTTAGGGGTTGCAACTGGATAAAATTCCAGAGGGCAGAAGTTTTGGAAACCACTGGTACTAATATTTTCTTACTTACCTCTGTATTGGACAGTGTATTTCAATTGACCTTTGATATAAAGTATTTAGCATCAATTCTTGATAATTCTCAGTTAGCCTTTACTATAGTAGATATATTTTCCTTGGCTTTTCCTACTTGTGTACAGTTTATGTAACAGTTGCCTTCCTTTGTAAATACTTGTTTCAGTAGCTCGAGATGAAGAAGTTATACTGGGGATGCAAAGAATTGACACTGTGCTATTGAATTAAACTGAATATGTGATTCAGGTAGTGTTGAATTAATTGGAAACTTTTGATTAATATCAGGGGCCTATGGAACCAATCTGAGATGAATTAGAACAGACGTTTGGAAACTTCTCTATATATTAACTGTTCTTTACAGGATGGGAGATGCTGCTTCCAGTTGATATTACAATCTCCTTTAGCTTAAACCAGAATGGTGTAGGTGGGTTTTTAACTTTGTTATGCTTTATAAATAAATGATCTTGTAGTGGGTTTGGCTAAAAATGTATAGAAACCTGTTTCGTTTCCTCACAAAACTGTGATAAAAAGAGCAGCCACTGTGTGTGCATCTAAGGACTGCAGCAATTAAACACTCTAATTATCTATGTCATGTGATTTTTTTTTTCTTTTTGGTTGAAGTTAGTAGAAGTATGGTTTTCAAAAAGGCTACAACATGATTGGCTTCTCAAGCACTAAATAAGATTCTTTTTTTTTATTTGACTTGCTCCCCCTGTTTAAAAGCAAACCTTTATATCATGATGAAAGTTGGTGTTTTAAAGATAGGGAAGATGGCAATGCTCTGGAGTTAATGTATACAACAGGTGTTGATTTATAAGGTTAGAAAAAGCATTAAGTAGAGCTAGTGGAAGTATAAGACTTCCACTGTTAAACAAACCAAACCTGATATTGCCTACTGCCACCAAAAAAGCAAGTTACACAGCTTACAGGAAATGTGAGCAGTCAGAGTTTTGGGGTCTTTGGATTATTAAATATAAGGGGATGTCTAAGTGGGCTTTAAGCTAGACTACAAGAATTACTGTTACAAGAAGAGAAGCCTTATTAGGGTAAGTTGATTTAGCGGGTTTCTCTGGTTTTACTGCATTCACTCCCTTTATTCCAAGTTATTCCAGTACATGTAATATAGAAATTAGAATTCAGCTAGTGCTCATTGTTCAAATGCAAAATTATTTAAATATGCAGAAATTGTGCTGCTTTATACCAGCATGTCTGTACAGGTGAATGATGTGCAAAGATCAAACTGACAGACCAATTACAACTGACTCTTAAGATTTTTCTAATTCAGGGCAGTACAGCTTAATGTAGTTTAAGTTTGCTGAGGACTTGATAAGATTCACTGCTTCACCTTCACTTCCTAGGAAAATAATTATTTCATATGAAATGGGAGCTGTGGGGCTCCAGTGGCCATTGACTGTGTTTTGGATTATTGTTGACAAGAAGCTTTGGTTGAAGGTTGCAAGGACAGGTGGAAGCTTTGCAACCTAGTAGGATCAAACCCAGTACTAGTCTGAGAGAGACATTTAGTGTAGAGGAATTAAATTAACAGATCTTATTAGTAAGAGTTGCCTAGGTCAGGTGTGAGGACCTTTCTTGCCCAGGAAAGACCAAAGAAGACTTGACTGTTCACTCCTTCACAGCTGTTTCTCCAGTCTGCAGCACTGCAGGGTGCCACCTTCACCCTGACAGCTTTTCCCAAGCTGCTCAGAGCTGTCTTGTAAAAGTCCATTAGGGGCACCCAGCCTGGGGCTCCTTCACCCTCCCTGTTATGCTGTGCTTACAGGTACTGCCCCCAGCCCAGTGCTGTGCTCCCTCACTCCCTGTGCTGGGGCTGAGGGTCAGGGAGGTGTGGGTGTGACTGGGCAGCTCTCAGCAGCTTTGGACATGTTCAGGGCAATAGCAAGGAATGGAGAAGATAGCAGGGAAACATGATGGAGAGAGAACAGAGGTGGGATTTTGTGTGCTTAGCCTAAAATGAATTTGCTGCCCAGAACAGAGCTCCCTCCAAAGGCCAGGTGATCCTCCCCCTTCTTTAGTCCACACAGATTACTTGAAAATAAAATGTTTCAGTATTTGATATTACTTCAGCTACTGATACATGTGCATAATATGGGATTGTGTGGCTCTTACTATGTTAGGAATCTTTGTTTTACTAGAGCTTTTGGCAGGAGTAATATAATCCTGTGTCATGGTTGTCCCTGATAGGTTATGTCAGAACAGTAAAGTGTCTCTTCACTTCATCAGATTTCTAATTTCTTTCTTCTCCCATGCCTGCTATATCCAGGTAAAGAGGCTATCTTTTTTCATTCCCCTCTCCTGTCATACCTTAAGGAAGAAATCTGACTACATCTTGTCCCCTGTATCCAGTCCTTTTTTGGAGCAAATTACAGAGTTTCACCTTGATGAACATAATAAGAATTACAGCTTTCTCCTAAAATAAGAGTTAAAAGGATATTCTTAATTGTCTCTTTTAAAGCCAGATAGTAAATGTCAGCAGGCTGATTCAAGCTGCCAGGCTTCTGGTCTGCTAAAATGGGTCCACAGAAGGTTCACAGCAAGTTTGCCATACTCCTATGTTGTTGTCCTGATCAGCTTTCTGTGCAGGTCTCTACACTGGAACCCTTTCTTCACATGTGAATTGATGCCATAGGTGATGAGGCCCTTGTGATGCACAGCATCATCACAGGCAGGTGTTGCTGGTTCTGGTGAGGGCCTGTGATCTGTACGAGAGTTATGCTCCTTCTGTCCTGTGCAAGTGGTTTGGATTTAGCAGGCTTTTCTACCAGAGGCATGGGAAGGCTGGAGATGGGAGAGAGAGCAAAAGCATTTATAAACGAGACCTGAGGAAGATTTAAGACAAGGGTAATAATGAAGACAGTGAAAAGTTTGGTCATCAGTGGGAGCATCTCCTCTGGTTGCCAATAGTTACATGAAGAAATTCTGACCCTGTCCTTGTTGGCTCTTGCATATTTTGCTCCCATAAACTGTATGGATGTGGTTAAGAGTAATTTGTCTTGGGAAGCACCAAGGAGGATTACTGTCTGTAAGAGCTAGATGCTTAGTGCTACTCATAAAAGGAAGTGTGCCATTGTCAGGTTAACTCCTATGGTATCCTCTGTCTAGTGCAGAGAAAGATCCTATTGACCAAGTCTTCTGTTCTTCTGTTGCTGATATTCTAAAAACTGGTTTTAATGTTTTTATGAGCTTCTTTTTTTTTTCTTTCTTTTTTTTTCTTTTTTTTTCTTTTTTTTCTTTTTTTGCCTCCAAGGAACTCTATTTTTCTTTTTTCACCAAGTAACTGGAAGGGCCTGAATAGCAGCTGAGTTCAGGAGGGTGAATTAGACAGCACCTGTGACCTAACACAGCTTGATCTGAAAGTGATAGAGGGAATTCTTTGGTGACCTTCATAAAACTTGGTGTCAAGATTTGGTTTGTATTTGTTGATGCCAGAAACTATGATATTTTTTGGGGAGTTAGGAAGCTGGGCTTTTAGTGCAGGAACTTACAAATTGTTCTTTCAAAAGACATTTGGAAAGATTACCATGTTACCACTTTTCATACATATTTTAGGTGGGACTTCTCGGTTTTTAGTGGCTATGTATATATTACACTGTAGCCTATATGCAAACTGCTCTTTAATTTTGAGGAATTTCTCTTGCAAAGATACACCCACTTGTGGTGTTTTGGAACAAATAGCCCATACCTTGTTTGAGTTACTTTTGTTTGGACTCGACAGAGTCAGCTAGAATAATCTTTGTGTGTACTGTGCCATTATGCAGTGTGGCACTTAATGTCAGAGAAGTTCAGTCATTTCCTTAAAGAAAATCTATGTTTTGAAATGAAGTCTAGAGCAGTGGTGACAACTATAGCCTAAGGCTCTGGTGACATGGGTTCAGGCTACTGTGACAGCTCTCAGTCCTTGTGTAATGGTGAGAGTCATTTAACCTCTCTGAAGGGTGTGGTTTCTCCCAGCATGCACGGGAGAGAGGATAAATACTGTGAAGGATACATATTTCAGAATCATTACCCATCCAAGTGGATACTTAAGGAAAAACCACCTCTTACTGTTTTTGGGCTTTTAAAAATATACAGTGAATGCATGTTCCTGCTTTCTACATCAGGCAGCTTTTAAGACTATCTGCCATAGGTGCTTCTTCCCCCCAGATAGTGTGAATCTTGTGTAACTGTTTGAAAGTGGGCATTTTCTTTTAAGGCAGTTGCACACCCTTTGTAGTCAAGAGTGGGAAAGCACTTGCAGTGATCTGTCTAATCTCTGTTGATTTTGAAGAAGCTCATTCTACATCACTTAAAGCTGCATGCCTGAAGTTGGGCGAGACTAAATCTAGTCTAAATAGCTGTGGCAGTGAATATTGCAAACACTGCGTAAAAGATGCAAGTTTCACTATTTTTCATGCATTATAGAACTAGATGTATGTACTGAACATCAAGACATCTGTGCCAAATTACTCTTGAGTGGGACTTAAAGTTCTTTTTGTTAGGCAGAAAAGCAAAATAATTTTCTGGCTCTCCCTCTTAAATAGTGCATTCTTAATATTACTGATTCTTCATTTCACTTATGCATAATTGTTTTAGGAAAACTTAAAAAAAAAACCACTCTCTTTTTGCCAGCTTTGCCATTATGCAAAAAAAAATCGTTGGTCTCTGATTGTTCAGAAATCTGGCAGTACAGGATGTTACCTTACCTTTCCCATTGCTTATTTATATATAATGGCAGAAAGGTGAAAAAGTACCGATTTATGACTTGGAAAGAAGGAGAGGACTCTTGAATTTACCTTATTGTTACTGCAAGAATATCTGATTTTGGGAAAAGAAAGGCCAATGATTATTTTATAGACTCCCTGATAAGATGGCTTTAAAATGTCTTTGTCGTGGTTTAACCCCAGCCAGGCACCAAGCCCCAGGCAGCCGCTTGTTCACTCCCCCTCCAGTGGGACTGGGGAGAGAATCAGAAGGGTAAAAGCTGGAAAACTCATGGATTGAGATAAGGACAGTTGAATAGGGAAAGCAAAAGCTGCACAAAGCAAAGCAAAACAAGGAATTAATTCATTTCTTCCAATTGACAGACAGGTGTTCAACCATCTTCAGGAGAGCCAAACCCCACCAGTTACTTGGGAAGACAAATTCACTCTGAATGTCTCCCCTCTTCCTCCTTCTTCCCCCCCGTTATATAGTGGCTATGATGCCATGTGGAATGGAATATCCCTGTGGTCAGCTGGGGACAGCTGTCCTTGCTGTGTCTCCTTCCAACTTCTCGTGCAACCCCAGCCTCTTTGCCAGTACAAAAAGCAGAAAAGGCCTTGGCTTTGTGTAATCACTGCTCAGCAATAACAAAAACATCTCTATATTATCAACCCTGAGTTCAGCAGAAATCCAAAGCAGAGCTCCATACCAGCCAGCTGTGAAGAAAATTAACTCTACCCCAGCCAAAACCTGCACAGTCATATAGAGTTAAATTCACTTTATTTATATCCTGTGCACATTGCAATAAGTCCCTTTAAGAGGAATTTTTTCTCTCTGGTTTTATCCAGTATAATTTGCTAATCTTAGGGGTGTGAACTCCTCATAGTTTAGTGAGACAAAATTTTAATAGCTGTGTCTGAATTCTTATTTAAAATTTATGATTGTGTGTTTCTATGTAAGGCCAAATATGTTGCTTTTGATGTGGCTGTTTTGGTGACTAACAGTCTGATGGACTGATAAATACATACTTTAGTGAAGGTAGGGTTAGTGAATTGGAAATGGAAAGAAATTCTCCTTCCAGTATGATTTTGATCAGTCTCATGTCATAATATACTCTACCATTTTATCAGTGTGGTTTAAGGTTGGAGAGCAGCTTGGAAATATTTTATTTGAACTGAACTTCTGAAATTCCAATGTAAGGAGTAGTGAACTTTCTATATGTTTTACTAGCCAACACATGAAGCAATGTCTTTAATTACTATAATTACTCTTTGCTAAACTTGGGGAAGCTTTGATTTTAGAGTGTAATGCCTTGTACCATTTACTGCTGTTATTAACATATTATCAAGACCCAGTTCTGAGGCTTCTGTGATAAACTTGCATCATTCTCTAAATGTTTTTTCTTCCTGGAGTAGACAGGTCCGTCTGTTGTCATTATCTTTGCAAGAGCAATAGGATCTAAGAGACTGTCATGTTAACAAAGGTACAAAGTGTCCACTCAACAGCTCATTTCCCAATGCAAAAACCCCTTGGCGTTTTCACAACAGATGTGCTCGGTTTTTTGAATGGTGAAAGCTCAGAAGTATTCCTTAGGCTAACACTATGCTGAGCTTTCTTCTGTCAGCGCCACAGACAATTCAATTTAAGAGACTTCTGGCTAAAATCATGGTGTTACATGTTAGAGTAAAATCCATTTAGCCACTGAAATACTAACGCTGTGAATAAAAATAATTAATACATGTTACTATTGTAATTCACACTGGCCATTAAATGCCAAAAGAGGATATGTCCTGAGCCAGTATTACTGTGGTAGCTCACAGATGAACAATTATTAACAATGACTTCCTAATCTTCATAGCCCTTACCTCTGTTCTGCTAATTTTATCCTTTCATAATGATGTTGATAAACTACAATATCTGTACAAATTTCCCCAGAGATGGAAAACTGCAGGGACTGGTATGAAATGTAGGTCCCAGAAGGAAGAAAAAAAAAAAAAAAAAAAGACATTCTACATATTTCACATGGTATAATTCAGCAATATTTTTTTTCCCACAAACAAAATATTGGAGGGAAAGATTGGTCAGATTTCTAAGATAAATACAGTATTCATTCTTCCGTTCTGTTTGTGCTCATTTTTGTAAAAGGAAAGAAAGGTTGCATACAAATAAAAAATAAAATATGGAAAGAATATGGAAAGGGTATAGATATTTTATATGTTTTCAATGTATGTCACTTATGTGCCAATAACAAGGAGGAGCAGTTGGTTGTAGAAGAGAAAGATCTAACTGCAGGTAGAGAGTAAATAAAGATAAAATTTTTATTCATTGTAGTTTTCAAATTACTTTTCAAACTTGAGGAACAGCAAAAATACATTACTCCCTTGGAAAGGAAGCCTATTAAGTTTATTAATGTAATTCAATGTTAGGAGCAAGGAATTCCTTTAAGTCCTTTGTTTCTCTCCTGGAAATTATTTTTCATGTTTCCTGAGGCTTTTTTATCATTCAGATTTGTTTAAAAATTGTATTCTGCCTAGTAAATATGACAGGAGAGTAGAGGCTTCAAAGGTAATGAGCCCAGACATGTTGTGAAAATGATTTTCATGTGTCCTCACCAGGCACCTATCCGTTCTCGAAGGGAATGGAAGTCAGAGACAATTTTCCTGTTATCCACTGGCTGTCATGCCAGTCCATCAGCAGGCAGACAGTTTAAGATGATCCAGATAATGTGCTTTCTTGCCCGTTCTTTGGGCCAGAAAGGTTTTGCAAGGCACGCTATCGAAGTTGAAGCACACAACAACAAGGACAATTAAAGACACTGGAGCAAGCAGAAAATACTCTGTAGCATTTTGGGGGCATAAAAGAATCTGAGGAATGCAGTGAGGACATCTGGGAAGGTGCTGCTGGTGTTGTTGCTTTAGGAAATAAGTCTAAAGTCCGTATGTTACCACATTCTGTTGTTTTTGCTGAAGTAGTGTTTCTGTAGGATTGTGAGGGATTATACAGCATACTGCCCCTGCCTCTTCTTCTCTAGCAATTCAGATGTTCGAGTTGAGCTCTGGCTCAGATCTCTAAGTTGTGCCTATTCAGCCACAGATCAGGTGTAATGTGTGCCCTCTGATCACAGAATCATAGACTGGCTTGGTTTGGAAGGGACCTTGAAGATCACTTACTTCCAACCCTCCTGCCTTGAAGTGCCTGACAGGGTCTCTGTCTGTGCCATGGAGCTCTGCCACAAAAGGCAGCTTTATACCCTCATTTGAATAAAGCTTCCATATCATCGGGGTAGTGATGAATTGACAAAATTATATTAATAGTGAAAACTCAATTAATTGTTTTCCCAAAGTGCATAGGTGAAGGTGTTCTGGTATCTTCAGTTTCATGTTGGACTGCAGAAACAAAGAGCATTCCTTAGGAACATTGGGAGGGCAATTTTGACATGAGTTTAATATCCCAGCCAACTCTTGTACTTTTAGCAGCAGACAGGTGGCCAGAGAAAGGACTGTGAAGGGAGCACTGTAGGTGCCTTCAGAATGAGACTGTGTGCCTTTGGGAAGGCATAACATGTCAAGTGAAGAAGCAGATATTGACAGCAGAGCACTTTGTTCTGGTGTGGTGCTTGGTGTTACTCAAAATGCTTCCTGCTGCAATTTGTGTGCAGTGTTAATCCTGTATCCACTCCATTTTGATGTGCCTCTTTTCTTACCAAGTCATTGCTCTCTTGATTGAGAGCAAGAGCTGTGGGAAGTGCTTGTGTGGATACACATAGACTGCATCTTTGAAATTATGGTTGCATTTCTTATTTGAAACCAAAACCTTAGTCTTAAACAATTGTTGCTCTTGATTTTTTCCATCCATGTTTCATGACCTAATTTAAGATTCACAGAAGACTAGTGTTAACTAAATTTGGGAATATGTTTCATCTTGTAGGGGGATAAATAGAAAATTCTTGTCAATCTATATTTTAAATTCAGTATTCATTGCTGTCTAGTGATTTGTTTGATTTGGGCTTTTTTTTCCCGTGAGTAGATGCACTTAATTCTGTTTGACAGTATTTCAGTGTCTTCAGGTACATAGTAAAGTGATGTTCCTGAAATTTTTTTTGAAAATCTGGATTCATCCATGCTTGTGAACACAAATAGCATGTTGGTCAAATATTTGAAATGCCTTTCTGCACTGCTTAGCTGCCACACAGTGTGGAAGAATGGCCTTTACTGAAGTAACTCTGATTGCTGCTTCTGAAACTCTTGATCTAGAGGTCTTGAGAGAGCTCTGGGCTTTTCAGTATGCTTCATTCCTGTGCAGGATGTTCATACTTCATTTTCATGACCACTGAAGCAAGAAAATCATGGCCTTCACAAAAAATTTAAAATTTTGCTTTTTTTTTTTTTTTTTTTGGAATGGATTGTTGTGTGGTATCTTACCAATTATTAAGTGTTGTAAGAGCTTGCCTATACTTCATGCATTTTCAATAAAAAAATAAAATACAACTTAATATGTGTTGGACTTTGCTGCATACAAGTCTGGATACTGCAAGTAATTTTTTAGCTCTGGTTCAGTTTTTGCTTGTCAAACTGTAGACATCCCTATTAAGATTCATAACCAGAAGAACTGAAGCTTCAGGTGAAGAAAGAACTTTTTTTTTTTTTTGAGAATTTTCCTATTAACTTTTCCAATATAGAGCAGGCTTGTCCAATAAGATGTACCAAAGGATGTAACCTGTTTTGTGCAGTTACTTGCTGTGCTCTGTCTAACTGATGAAAATCTCTTTCATGAGTATATTTAATAGGAAAAAATAAAATCAGTAGAATTATAAAAGAAAGTGAAGAGTTCAACCAGAACAGTTAAAAATGTTGCAACCAACAGCTTGAGTTCTTAAATGTATAAATGTACACAGAAAATCTCAGTAGTTACAGGCTGTCATGGCTTGATTTCAACCTAGAGTGCCATCACCTCTCTTCAGTGCTAAATTATTCAGGTATATAAGCCAGTTCAGTCTACCATGATTTTAGAGGTAACTAGATGGCATTGATTCTGTTATGTGTTTGCTGAAGAGATAAGAACAATGTATGGAAAGCAGGTTGTGCCTGCAGTCCATTTAAATGCTGTAGCTTGCATGCAGAACTGTTTTCCAGGTTACTGTTGTCAATATTAAGTAGTTATGGATGTTTTTTGGATAAGCTCCATTCAGATCATGGCTGGTGGAGCATTACAGCACAGTTGCTCTGTTAATGGGAGAGATGTGTGGCTTGGACACTGCTGATTAATAATGTAGTGAAAAAAATGGTCCAAAATAAATTTTTTACAGGAATAGGACAAATATGAAACTTAACATGTGTTGTGGAAGTGCTGCAGCATGAGTGAGCTGCTGCTGAACTAAAGGAAAGGAGTCTGTTGGAGACCTTGAGTATTCCCTACCATCTTATTTGCTGAGTTCCATGGGAACCTGCATTTCTGAAATGTTCCCTCTGTGCCTCCTGAGGCTGGTTGGCCTCAGCACTGTATGGGGTCAGGGCAGCAAGTTTGCTGCTGAAGAATAAAAAAAGCAAGCCCAAGTGTGCAAGGCAACATGCTAGTGTGCCCTCCTGTATTTCTTCAAAACACATCTGTGGTGTGAGGACAGCTTTCTCCTTCCTGGGGCATGTCCTTGCTATCTTACTATCTTTTGTAATGTCTCCACAAATCTCAGGGTCCAGGGGCTCTAATTCTTCTGGAGAGGCAGAGGAATGTCATTGTCTTAGCTGTCACTTTTGTGGTTGGGATGTCTGCCTTGAAGCTGTGAGTTTGGACAAGTCTTAAGCTGAAAAAAGCCTAAAATCCAACTGTTTGTTTCTTGAAGGACAATCTTGGCTGATAAGTAAACCTACTTCCCCCATGCCTTTTGCTTGAAGGCACATATGACTGAACATGTAATTCATCTGTGATTAAGTATTTCTTCTCCACTGATTTCTGCAGTGAAGTCATAATACATTTTGCATCTGAATTGATTTACATGGCAAGAGATTGTGATACCAGTGCCCTCATTAGTGGACTATTATGGAGTCATTGCAAAGGAATCTCTGGAGGAAATGAACAAATTACTCAGGGACACACATTTTAAAGTATGTGAAATGAAGGAAAAAGAAATCAGGAAATGACTAAATGCATCTCACTTGGCAAAGTGAAATTTATTTTAGTACAAAGTCTTCAGACTACCTGCAGTAGTTCTCTTGTAGGTTGTTTAGAATCATGGCTCTGTTTCAATCAGCTAAAAATACTTCTGAAGTATTACTTACAATCTTTCCAGTCTTTGTTATTTGACTGTCACAAAAGAGAGACAAAAAAAGATGTTGGTAACTTTTTTCATTATATAGGTATCACAATCCTTTATTCTATTAATTTCTGTAAACTTAAAAATTAAAAGTTTGGGGGGAAAAGGGAAATATATTTTATAGTACAATTGCAATAACGTCCCTGTCCCGCAGTATCTATAGCATGGTGCAATGGTAACTTAAAGCAGATGTTGTTTTTGTCAAGATGTTGTTTTTGCTTGACAGGCAAGTGGCAGCCTGGATGGCCTCAAAAGTAGATTTTGTCTGATAATAACGTAGCACTTAAACTTTCAGCACTGGCCTGTGTTTGTTTGGGTTTTGTTTGTTTTGGTTTTATATATGATCCCTTTCATACCTTTTCATGTTTCTGAGAAGCAAAGGTGCATACACAAGAATTTAGAGAGGAAAGTTTCTTCAGGTTTGTGAGGATTGCTGAGTGGCAGAGCTTGTTACACGGCTTTTGGAGGTGCTTGTTCTGCTTTTGCATTGGCTCATATTCTTGCAGCTGCATTGCATTGCTGCAGTTTGCTTGCTGTTAAACTCCTAGAGCTGCTGTTCTTTTCCTTGTAAAGTTGTATAACCTAAAGAGTATCTTTAAGTCTGATAAGGCATCTTTTGAGAGACTAAGAATGACCTACTAGAAAGATTGTACTTGGATAGGGAGATTATTTTCCTCAAATTTCCCAATGCCAATGTATACTGATATGATTTACAGGAAGTTGTACCACTAGTGAGAAATTACATGGTTCTGTTAGTGTTAGATCCTAGCTTCAAAACTCCTTGTCTCTGAGATGAGATAAATCTAAATTGAGTCAACAAATTTTTGGGAGTAGGTAGATTGTATAGAAGTTCTGTGTGGAGGGGAAGGGTACTCACCTATTACTATGTTACTAGTATGTTACTAGAAAAGTGGGAGGGAAACAGTTACAGAGAAAGAAATGAGAACTGAAGAGTTCACAAAAAAGTAGAGAGATAGAGGAAGGGGGGAAGGGTAAGGGGAAAGCCTTCTGCTCACATGAATAAAATTCAAAACCTTTTGTTTAGCCAATAAGCTGCGATTTGAAGCAAAGTCCCTGTATGTGACATCCTCCCATCCTTAAAGAAGGTCCTGCAGTGTCCTCCCTATCTTAAGACTTAGAAAAATTCCAGGCCTTCCTGCTTCACCCAAAATAGTGACTAGTTCAGCTTTCACCTATTGAAGTGGCTACCGGCATCACTCACGGATGCCAGCCATGTCATGCATAAAATACAGTGAAGACATAAGAGCCTAGGTTATGATTTTTAGGTAGCAGAATCACTATGTGCAAGGTGTTAGATTTCTGTGGTATCGGACTGGGGATGAAATTTCACCTAAGTGCCTGCAGGAGCTATGTGGCATCTAAATGTAAGCACAGATCAAGTATCTGTGGTTGTCAAAGACACACTTTATTTACTTTTGGCCCATCAGAGTCCTTGGATGTTTCAGCATGGAAGAAGTTGTGGAACTTGCTCTTCTGTGGACAGGTGATTAAAAAATCATCTTAAGAATTTGTGCTGAATTGGACTCTCTCCTCAACTCCAAAGCACATTCAGGAGGAAACACTGACCAAAAAGGAAATAAGTAAATAATGTTTTAATACTTGGAATTCATAATTGGTTTGAAGTAACAATGTGATGATTAGATTTCATTATTTTCATCTCTCGCTCATATTGCCTGTCAGTGTGTCTACGTGCTTTGGGGGTAGGGAGAGAGTCAAATTCCTGTGGAACAGATCATTGAGTACACCTGAAATGACTATCTCAAAGCAGGCTTTGAGATACAGTTTGTCACTGGAGCTTCTTGTGCAACTACTAGAGTTTTTCTAGGATTTGCCTTTTTGCAGATCAGAAGTACAGTTCAAATCATTGTGGCAGGTTGTGCCAGAGACAGGCATCTAGAACTACCAGTTATAACTTTTGAATTCCACTGGGAAAAATGGTAACTCTTCAAAAGGAGATCATAGACTCAAAATACCCCAACTCTGAAAATATTGCTCTAAAAATATTTTGACCTTGCTAGACTTGTTCACTGTAATACTGGCAGGCTGCCAAGTCTGTGGGAGTGATTTTATGTACGTTCATCTGTAGTAGTCTCTTAGAGGACCGGTCTGTTAGTGAATCTACTGGCTCCCTTACATTATCTTTGAGTTACACTGTGAGATTTTGTCTGACAGCAAGATACCTGCTTGTAGTTGGGTCTCAGCATTCAAGGCAGTAACATAACTCCCTGGTTGCTATGTGCAAGGAAACTATAAACCTTCTGAAAAAATGCTTTTTCCAATAAGTACTTTCAGGGTAATTCCTTTCCTTTCCCTTCAGATAACAGTAAAACTTTAAGGAACTTGTGATCAGTTCTGACACAAGTTTTACATTTGATAGTCAAATATCACAATACTGTGATATTTTAAACATAGCGAGAACTTCTATTATCTGCTACCTCACGTTACCCAGAAGTCATCTAGAGAACTTGAAAGAGCAGTGTTAAAATGGTGGAATATTTTTTTATTATACCACATCATAAGTGTTTTCAGTTATTTCCATGATACTAACCCCCACCCCAGCTCTGCACTCTAAACAAGGATGCATTAACGGTGTTATGTATGAATCTTTTAAGACCTGTATTGGGAAGTTAGTACCAGAAAATACCCATCACTTTTATTGCACTAAAGAGACCTAAACTGGCTCTTCAATGAAAAGCTAAATAAATTACAAATCATTGGTTTTATTAGTCTGTTTTTAGTCTATTGTACTAGTCTACTTTTAATTACTTTTAGTAGTATTTTTAACTTTTCAATGTGCTTAGGAGTAGTTACTTGGATATACTACCCTATAGTGTTATCAGTAAGCATCTGAAAATATTTGAACATATATCTGGATTTATTTTGGTGAATCTTTGGCTTTCAGCTAGCAAACAGCCCTAACAGAACAGGCTTTTTCAAAATATTATATAGCTTTCAGACTATATGAATATTGTCTAAATATTGTTAAATTATGCAGAGGAACATAACACCTGTGCATTTATTTCTGTACTGACCTTTATTTTTATAACATTCTTGTTAAAGCAGTAAATGAACAAGAAAGTTAATAAAAAGCACGTAAAAAGCCTACAGACCAAATTGGATGAATAATGAAGTACGTCAGTGCATTCCATAAAGTTAAAATGTTGCAGTGTTTCCTGGTTAGTACCAGAAGCATATGTAAGGACAGACTTAAAATCTACATTTGGAAAGCAGAGTGGTAGAAGCTGTGATTTACTCTTTCCATTGTGAGAGGTCAGAGTTCCATACAGCCATATTTGCATGGAAGGTTTTCTTCCAGTGCAAATCACTGCAATTCATTAAAGTTTGTTTCCCAGAGCATTTTATGAATGTGTGCATATCTAAAGAGTTCCTCTCTAGCTGAAATAGAATAAAAGACATTCAGGCCTTTTTGAGTTGCTTAAAATTTAGGTAATTTTGGATTTCATTTACCACCTGATTTTCCCCCACCCCAAACTTTTGGTTTATCGTAAGTAATGAAAAGTCTACAGCAGCTAATTTTTAAGATCAATTTCTGCACAAATTTGTGTGTTTCTTCCACTTGCTTACCTGCAGGCAGACTGCTTTGATTGTAACATAAATACTGTCCTAGTTTAGGGCAAAATTTAGGAGAGGACCTCCGGAAGGAGCCCCCAGAAAGCAAACCCCCCACGACCCCTCCCCCACCTGGTTTGGGAAGGATTTCCTCAGAGAGAAGTGGAAAAAAACCTGTTTATTTAACAAGCAAAAACACTCCCCAATAAAAAAAAAACCCAACACCAGATGACAAAACCCCTTCACCGTTCTGAAGAGATGACAAATTCAGAAAGTCTCTCCTGGGAGTGGTCGCCCAGCTATCAGTCTCCGGCGCTGGAGATGGCTGCTGCAGGTCACAAAATGCAGACTCCCGGTGTTTTTTGATGTTTCCCAGGTCCAGGTCCAGAGGAGGTTCAGATGATATTCAGGAAAGGGAAAGGGAAGGGAAAAAGAAACAGTCCAGGGTAAAAATTGGACTGCCTAGGTAAACTAACTAACAAGCAGAAGCAAGCAAGCAAGCCAAGCCAGCCAAGCCTCTCCTAGGCACAGACCATGGGGGGAGGTGAGCCAGCTGATAACAAGACAAAACAATCCTTCACTTTCAGAGTCAGTCCTGAAGGCACAGAACATAATATCAGGCATGAGCAGAACACACGATTTGGCATACAAACACCATACCGTCACCCTAGGACAAATACCAAGAACTAGTGGACTTAGGCTGAAGCAGCTTTCTTTGCAGTTTGTATTATGACTTCTTAAAGTGATTTGTGTGTTTCTCAAACCTGTCAAGTAACTGACTACAGAAAGTGAGAGTATTTGTCAGTCTGTTTCTTTAGGAAGAAAGTCTGGAAAATTTTTTTTCGACGCATTACAGTGTTTAGAATATTAATTCACTCTGTGTAATTAGGCTAACATCATTTGGCATAATCTCATAAGGGGCATGTTTTTGAGGGTTTAGTAATGGATATAGATCTTCATCTGTCTGTTGAAACCTCTAAAAATCTGATTTATTAATTGTACTTTACTTAGGTTAAAATTATTCTAAGCATATGACCAAGAGAGATAAAGGGAAAAATATTTGGGCAATTTTCTAATGACTTGATCAAAATGAGCGCTGTCATTTGGGTTTTGCTTTGCTTTTCCACTGTCATAGAACAAGATCTCTTGTGTCAAATGTTAGGCTGTTTACAGCGGGGTTCTGGAGCCTGTAGCCAAGCACAGCTCCCTGCTAAGGTACAGAGCTCTGGCTCAGAGCAGAGCCAGTAACCATGGTGGGACTCCAAGGACAGCATGGCTCTTATCTGCTTCCTTTCCCACTGAACTCTGCTTTGTTCCTTTTTATCTGTGCTGTTGCTATGACTGAATATGGTAATATGTTTATAAGTCTTTTACACCAAACCATGTGATTAAGCATATCCTCTTGACTGTCTGAATAGAAACTTAAGAGAGGAAAAAATTAATCAGTTTAGAAAGTTCAAAGGAGAGGGAGGGAGGCAGGCAGGCAGACTAGGAGCAGAATATTGATTTCAGTTTCATTCTAATCAAATCATATTGGTGAATAGGCCTCTAACATCACCACAACTCTAAAAATAGAAAAATCTAATATGAGTTTAATATGTAGGAGCTGGCATTAAGAGAAAATTGGCAACTAGCGTTTGTCTGTGCTTCTGAAGAAACCCTGTACGTTTAGTTTGAGTGTAAGATCAACACATGCCATTTTCTGTTGATATTTTTTTTTTAAACACTCTGAATTAAGATTACAAACTGCTTTAAAAAGACCATCAGGGGTATTGCTGTAATTAGTGTAATATTGTCGTATTATGGTGTAATAAAATTATATGGGGAACTTCTGTATCCTGCTTTAAATTGTTCTGTTGTGCTGTAATCAAGGAACGTGGGGAACAAACTTATTTAGGTTGGGCAGCCTGTTGCTTCATAGGAAAATTTGACAAGGAGATAAGAGCAACAGTTTGACAGTCTTTTGATAGAGGCTCTCCCAATTCCCTGTGGTTAGGTAAGAGAGGCAATGGCTTTCAACAAGATGAAAATAACTCTTTAAAATGCTCTGAAACGTCTTCTATTGTTTTCACACACTTGGCACGGATGTTGATGGGTGAGCTCTGTGACTCAGTTTGTGGGACATGTAAGTCATGGATGGTGAGTGTGGGACAGCTCAACCAAGCAGAAAAGCAGCAGCCTAAGCTCCTGTTTCAGAAATGCTGCCCTGGTCTAGCTATTTACGGATTACAAGTGTATAAGAATCTGAAGTATCTATATGCTTAATGAAGTTTTTGTAAGATATTATATGAATAACTTCTGTTACCATCTCTGCTTAGACCTTATAAGGACCTTTATGTTTCTTCATAGCACGTGAAGTTTGCCAGCAGTGCTGACAGAGATTCTTGAGTAAAACAGAGGTGTGTTCTAATACCTAACTTGGAGATCCTGGGGTTTATCTTATGTGTCTATAGCAGTTGACTTACCCATCATTATGGATTTAATAATGGATGTTACTGAAGGTTTAGCAGTTCTATTTTAAGATTGTATTTTAATAATTAAGCAATATCAGTTGTTGTGTCAAGTATCCACATAAACTGAAACGTATGGATTCCATAAAATCATGTACTTTAAAGTTCACAGTATTCAGACTAAACATTCATTATTTGTGTTATGTAAGATAAATTATCACTACTATTTAAAAATAAAAATTGTTCTAGGATAGTCTTAAGAGCCTTATAAAAGATGATACATGAAATTAAGCTGTATTAATGCACAGATTGGCAATTTCTGTAAATCTTGGCAAGTATTCTACCAGGTAAAATATATCCCAGATAAAAAAAACATGATCAAACTGTTTTAAGATTAAAAGATGCAGTTGCTACTGTTAGTTGAGCAAAAGCAAACAGAGGAAAGATACAAGAAAGAAAAAAGTGCAAACTAAGAGTATGAATAAGCACATAATTGTTAATGTAGATATTATTTCTGTAGCAAGCTATAGTTGTTTTTATTTATGTAAAGTTAACTCTACTACAATATTCTGATGACAATATTAAGGTTTCCTCTTCCAAAAAATCTTAGTGGTTTTTAATGAGAAGAATTGATAAGTTTTGTCTTTAGTGTCAAAATTGTGTCATCTGGCCATATAAACATCTTGGTCAAGTAAACCACTCTGAACTTTAATCATGTTTCTACAAATGTTATCTGAAGAGAAATTTTATAATTTTCTGAGAGACATTATCCCTATGAAACATTTTAGTATTGCCCTATTCAATTAAATAAATAATCCCTGTGACACCATCACATCTTCTGTAGTGCTAGAATGAAACACCTAAGATAATGATGTTCCAATCCAAATTAAATTGTGACTCTAAAAGCATTATCAAGGTTTTAACCCCCTCTGTCCTCCTAGGGAGAGTTTGACCAATCAAAAAATCTAAGAGCCTTGAATACAAAGGATATGAGTCTAAAACACTTATCCAGAGGCAAGAAAATGCAGTAGGAGCAATACAGGCTGCAAAGCCACCTTTGCTTCCCGCTTTCTTACGTGAGTCTTACTGTTGCTGGTGCATTGTTGGTGTTGCCTTTTCAGGCCTGCTATCTCCTGAGATAGGTGGTTACTACATCTGTGCCAAATTGAATTAAATTTTGCACAAACATATTAATGAAACAAAGAAGTTGCATTAAGTTGATCTATAATATTTTATATATCCTCTCAATACAACAGATAGTAGGTAAGAAAAGCAGGTTTAATTTTCCTGCATTAAATTACTTTTATATTAGCAACATGGTTTTAACAGATTAAGAAATATCAAATTGAAAACAATTTTTCCTACTGAATCTATTCTGTTTTAAGCAATTTAATGTGCTGTGCAACTGTACAGTTTCTGAGCACTTTCCATTAGCCTGCTAAACAAAGTAACTACTGTTTCTTGCCTGTGCTTCTCATCTTGCATTCCTGGCTTTGAGAATGGTTTTTGTGTTGGATGGCAGAGAGAAAGGAGCGGGGGTTTTGTTTGGTTTTGGATTGTTCTGTTTATTTATTTAGTTTATAAACACTGAATTTATGACTAAAATTTTATGCATAATACACATTCTGCTGTATATTTACACTACACGAGGAGATGTTCAACAAATGTTCCATGTAGTTAAGAGTAGAGGGCAGTGAGCTTTGTAACGAGCTTTTAGAATCAGCAGGACTTCCTTCTGCAGGAGTTCATTCTACCCTTGACATTTTAGTTCTGGCAAAACAGAAATAAATGTATTTCCAGTTTGCAAACATCTCTTAGGGGAAAAGTCTGCTTTCAATTGCTAGTACTACCATGGCAAAACATAATGGTTGCTATACAGGCATCTTTAAAATTACTTTAGAGGATTTGTACTATACAGTAAGAATGTAGTGAATCCTTATTAAAGGCAGTTGTT
The DNA here is from genome assembly GCF_024509145.1 of Vidua macroura. Lineage (NCBI taxonomy): Eukaryota > Metazoa > Chordata > Aves > Passeriformes > Viduidae > Vidua > Vidua macroura. Next base: position 14,254,028 of record NC_071575.1, on the reverse strand, counting down.
TAAAAATAGTGGCGTTTTTTTGTCAATAAAACTTTTTAAAACTGTGATTTAACACTCTAATTACAACTAATATGGTGACATAAGAATAATAATTTAACCCAGTTTATCTTCCAAAATAATCTGAATTGGTGTCTCTAAGTAATTCAGTTTAATAAAACTCACTGATTGGGGAAGTGTATTCTCAGAATAGGAATATTTTTAAGACTAGATAAAACTTTTACTGTAGAGTTTTATTTCACACTAATTGAGTAAATCTCATTGATGTTCTTTTCAGTTAGACAAGTGTTTTGAATTTTGGGGTTTTTATTAATAGATGTTATCTTATTTACGGAACTTCTCTACAACAGAGTTTCTTTTATGGTTGAGATTTTTGTGTGATGTGTATTAGTATTTGAAGTGTACAGTATATACAAAAAAATTGAAAGGAAAAATGGAGTATAAAGATGACTCATGACTGTACAAATAGTGGATTAATTCTATAAAATCGATACAACAGTCTTAGCTGAATTTTGTTCAGAGAGAATAGACTGACAGAAAAGTTTCTTATATTATTTAAAAGACATACATCCAACCTCTTATGGGAGTGATTCATGCTGGTACCAGCTCATAAACATTTTAAAAGATTATATGAGAAACTTCAGCATCATGTGCACAAGAGAACATATTTCTAGAGGGTGCACAAAGCACTGGCTGAAGCACTACTTTGATGTATTGTAATAATGTGCCCATGGAGCCTCTTTAAGGAAGAGGATTCAGGGTCATGTGCTTGTAGATGCACACTCATCTTCATAAAGTGTTCTGTTTGTGTCTTTTTACTGGGAAAGTTATCTTTTTTTGTAAATTCAGATTTGATTGTAACTATTTGAGTTGATTGTTACAGTGTAACCTTAAAACACCATGAAAAGAGCAGATTCTCCAGAAGGTGCACAGCAGCTGAAGTACTGCATGGATATGAGATTTTCTGTGGGCTAGTACTTACTTATAATAACAATAACTTTATGTATATTTTACAAAATGTTTTTTAAAAGTATATCTTTACACATGTATATTTATATAAATAACAAGATAGTAAAAATACAAATAATATTTGAATGTTTTCTTCACAATGAGGACAGCTGTAGATCTATTCATAAATGGAAAGCATCACTTATGACACACTTTAATGGCATAGTCACAGCATAGTTTCTGCTTTTCAAAACAATATTATTTATATTAACTTGAGGGACAACATTTCATTTTCTTCCAGGAGGAAGTTATGCTAAGAGCAGGAAAATGTGGTTCTGTTGCCTAATGCTTTATAGTGCCTCTTCAGTGAAAAGAAAGGAAAATGTTTTTGCTATTTTAATAATAAATTTAAATAACAAAATGCTTTAAAGTTGTGTTGTTATGATCCACAGGAGGTTAAATCCATTGACTCTGCAGAGAATTTTGGTTCTTAATGCACTGCAATTAGGATGTTTTCTCCAGAGTTAAGTCAGAGCAGTGTTAATCAGTTGTGTATAGTAGCTTAAAATACCATTATTGCAGCAGAAGTATTAAATAATAAATGACTTGCATAATATGCATCTGTGTGATTCAAATTTTGATTTTCTTTATTTTGCACAATGAAAGAAGGAGTTTTTTAAAGTAGTCTTTTAAATGAAACTTTTCTGGGCTTCTTTCTTTTCTTTTTGGTTGTTGTGGGGTGGGTTTTTTTTGTTTTGGTTTGGTTTTTTTGGGGGGGGGTGTTTGTATGTTTTGTTTTGTTTTTTGGTTTGATTTTTTTTTTGTTATTTCTTTCAGTTTTTGTAGATCATGAAGTATGGCCAAGGTTTTTGATTTTTAGTGGCTCAATCTTCATGCCTTTGGGGTTATTTGTGGTTTGAGTGCAAATACAAGCCTTGGATATCAAGTATGGAGCCAAAACATGCACTTATATGTGTAATGTGGCAAATAGTGAAAGTGTGCTTGTGTATATAAGTAATGAAGGTTTGATAAAATAAAGTTGCTTTCTCAAGAGATACACTACTTATTGTGGAGAGGTAAACAAGCTGCTTAATCATGTAATGTAGTAAAGACCCTATCTTTTGATTAAACCTTTTATATAAAAAATGAACTAGAACTCCTGGGTATAGGCAGAACTGCTGATGTAGCAGACATGTATTTTTCAGATTTGACTTTATCAGCCCAGCATGGAGAGATGCAGGGCAGGGGGAAATGGCAAGCTCTTTTAAGTAAGCAACTCAGTTCACGTACAGGACAAGATGTGATTGTTTATATGCTCAGGATGTGCTGCTGCTGCTGCATTAACGCAAATGAAAAGATCCTATGCCTGGTGGAGCTATTGTTCTCTTGTTTATAAGTGGAAGTTTTGCCATTGTTTAAACAAACAAAATCCCCAAGTCTTGAGTCTTTTGCCTGTCTATATGGATTTAGAGTGTTTTGTCTCTCAGTGGTAATACTTTCAAAATTCCCTGCTACTGTAAAGCCTTAATGTTCCTTTTACAAAATAGGTCTTATGTAATGTTGCCAGCTCAAAGTAATAAAAGGCAAAAATTAGATAGACTAAAATCAGCATTGAGCTGTGGGGTTGATTTTTGTAGGTCTGTAAATTACATATTTAAAATTTCCTTAGAGTTGTCTTTGTTTTTGGGCAAAGGAGAACTTGGTTGATTGTTGGCTATGATGTTAGATGTGAGAGTTATTTCTCTGTAACTGAAGGCAAGAAACTTCACAGTATTTCCTGGAATTTTCTTGTATGATTGTGCAGTTCCAGGAGCTAGGATTTCAGAAAATGCTTAGACCATCTGAATAGCAATGAAATTAAGAGCTGACTGTAAGAGCCAGGTGGAGGGAGAAGGTGACCTGCTGCAACTTTATCAGTGTGGAATAGTTTGTGATGAGAAGTTAGACAATGCAGTGATACGAAGGAAAGCATACTCTAAATCACAAGTGGTGAGAGATCAGAAGCATATGCTGTAAGTATGAGAAGTGATTAGTCATAGCAGGTATATAGCTGGCTTTTTATCAAATTCTCATTCATGGAAAAGGATTTAGTAATTGAAAATATGTAGCAGGCTGACTTTTCACAGAATGTTTTACAGTAGTCTGGAAAATTTCATTATTGCCATCTATTCAGACATCTTTAGAAAAAGAAAGCTTAATACTGAATGGGAAGGGAACAAAAGCTGGGAATGGGGAAGGGAGAGCACCTATTGGAAACACTAAAAGTAAGTTGAACAATTAATCTAAAGGGATATAAAATGTCTGGCATCACTCTTCAAAACCATGTCACCCTCACACTGTTTCGTAGTGGTGGTACTTCAAGGGATTTGTGTCAGGGAAAGGCACTCTCCTTCATGGATATAGGAGTGCAGGCTTCTTACAAGCTCTGCTTGATGGAACCACCCTTTAAGCACTTGGAGCTCCCAAGCAATTCCTGTTACTGTGTAAACCTGAGACAGAAGGAACATGCACGTGAGTTACATTTCTTCTGATTTGAGTTAGGAGAAGGTATTTTATTGACTTGTTTTTAATTAATGGTGCTTATCTAAAGAGGAGGACTGATGTGAAGCAAAATATTTAACCAAGGGGTGTGGAATCTACCTTTTGCCTTTTGCTTAAGAAACTTAAGCTTAGTAAATGCGAGTATTGGTTCATCACTGTATTTTTTCTCTAGCCAGGAAAGTGATTTTTATTCTTTTTTTCTTCACATGATTGCTGGACAGTAAATGGAAAGTAACTTGCTTACTTTTATAGAGGCATGTTGTTTTCAGACTTCAGTGTCTAGGCACAGAAGTTGTTTGTATTGGAACCAGTTTGCTTATATCAGTTTTGTGCTGCCAGAAAACTTGGAACTGGACCGAGTGTGAGTTATGATACTGGAGACTTTTCAGTGGGTGTTCTTGGGTTCTGAAGGAGCTGGTGTTACCAGTGAAGGAGAAAACTGCCTCTTCCCCCCATTGTTCTCTTCTCCCATTGCTCTAATTTGAAATAGTACCATATCTAAATACTTATTTACACACAAGCTATGACCTAGAAAATTTGGATTTTGTTTAGTCCCTTAAATAGAAATTAGAGAAAGGGTTCTTTCTGGGGTGTTTCTGGTTTGAACTGAGCATGCCTGTAGGATTTGAGGCAAACCAGCTTTGATGTGAAGTTGACTGTTTGGGTCACAGGTTATGCGTGAGTATTTGGCCTTGACCAGATTAGATCAAGAGAGTAAAAGCTGTGTTTCTCATCACACCAGAACTTCAGTGCGTGTGCTTTCTTGCAACTGCTTTCTGCAGAGTTTGTTTTATAGCATTTTCAACTTTGAGTTTTTTGGGTTTTTTTTAATTTGGGTTTTTTTTTTCACTTAAACAAAAATTGCAAGTGCATGTATATCTTTCTTGAGGTGCCTATGCTTACAGTTTCAACTCTGTGATGCTAATGAATTAAAATGGAGGGGAAGATAGGTGATCAAACTGACCCTGAGAAGACCTGGATTCAATATCTGACAACTTGCCTAGTATGCTTAGTAGTTTAGTCTATATCTGAGGTCTTGCTGCAGTGTCTTAGTAGAACAACCAAATGTTTATAATTACCAGACCATCTTGGCATGGTGCGGAAAATTTTCAAAAGGATTCAAATCTCTACAGCCTACTCTGCCTCTGTATGATGCCTTACTCATGGGATGGCCTTGAAGTTTCCCAGCCTTCGAATATTGAAGAGCAGATACTTTCCAAAGGGCATCTAGGATTACCTTTGACTCCTACCTGGAATAAACACCTAATGTCTGTTAGTGAGATGCGTTTCAGCTTCAATGGTTTTTTGAGGGGAGGTAGGGAGTAAATAGGTAATAGAGGAACTGTTGATGATGAAAGAAACACCTTCAGTTATTCAACTCCATCAGCGTTTGCCAGGTGGTCTCAGAAAAATCACCCAGGATCTTCCATTACCCCAGTAAAAAGTAGAAACACGTTTTGCTGACTCCCTCCATTCCCATATACTCTCAAGCCTCTGCGTGATGATTAGCATGATATTCTGAGTGTAAGTACTTTTAGATATTACTATTAAGTAGCTCTGTAAAGAAACACAAGCAGAAGGTGTTTTGCTGTAACATACTGTACAAAAATGTTGGAGGCTGAATTTACCTAACTTAAAATGTTTTATGATTACTTAGTTCTATTTTAAGACTTCCATGAAGGATTTTCATGTGGATTTTAGAAGAAACAGTGAACTTGAAAGAGATGGTGAAAGTGTCTCCCCAAATTTTTGCTTTGGAATATACTGGAAACTTACTAAAACTCCCTCTGCATGTTCTTTTTCCCACTGGAGCACCTGTGCTTCTGGCATATGCATATTTCTGATAAAAAGAGAACTGTTCCTGATTACTTTTGTTGCTATTACCAAATTCTAAGAGCTTTGAAGCTGCCTTAATCCTATTTTGTATGCTCCTTATGGAATTCTGTTTCTAAGCATTCATCAGAAACTCTTTCAAGATAGACTTAAATTGTCATCATAAGCTTTTGTTTCGCTTGCACAGCTATGACTGGTGATGGTAATGAGGTGAAAGAAGGAAACACCTGTAAACTAAGCCTATTTAAATAAGTAGATCATTTTATGTCTTCATGGTTTGTTTCTGTTAGTGAGACAACCCAAAGGGGTGGGCTTTCTGTAGCCTGTTGCACATATGTGTCTGTCTTGTAAATGCTTTTTTTTCTCTATGCTTTTTAAAGGTACTTTTAAAAAGAGCATAAAAGAAATCTATGACCTAAAGAGTAGAGTTCAGTTTGATACCTTTAATATAGAGGGCTTATCTCTCACTTGTTAGTGGAGAGCCATTGGCACAGTCAGTGGAACACAGCATGTGATTCATCTGAGCAGCCATGGGATGTGGGTTACACTAGGGGGGGCTGCATGCTCCTTGTGCTCTATTCACTATGAATTTTTTCTCCCAGATGGATCCCACCCAGGATCTTTGGGGAAGAAATAAGGTCTCCTAGGTCTGCTTTATATTTTCCAATAAGAGGATACAATGACTAATCTCTATAGGCCATTTAACATGATATTTTCACCTGTTCAGCACATCTTGTCCATGTGGAATTCCTTTCCAACAGTCTTGCCCGTGGCATTGGGGAACATGGGTCCTACTGTGCTCTGGGCTCATTGATAGCATGGCCTGCAAGTCTGACCTTGGTGCTGCTTTTGCAGACTGTAAGTGAAGAAATGTGTGTCATTATGATGCCAATGAAATCCTTACCCTTGCTTCCGTGATTGGGTTTTCAAATCACTATTGTGCTCTGAATGCTTCTTTTTGAATGGCAGGCTGCCTATTACCCAGCCTTCCACTTTACATTTAAGACAGAAAGTAAACCTGACAATTTATATACAGTGAAGGGTTCCTAGCAGTGCACCTGTGTTCATTGCACCAAGTGATTTTGCTGTCCCTTCTGAAGCTCTGGACATGGATAGCATGGTCAGGCAGCTGGAGATCTTCTTGATTCCCTGGAAAAAGGGGGACTGGGGCTTTATCTCTGAGATTACCTATCTACTTATCTGTGATGCTGTTCTTAAAAGCTCATGTTCACTGTTCTTAAAAGCTTGTATTTCAGCAGCACAAACATTACTATTAGTTCTCAACTGGGTTGCAGTAAAGTGTGTATGTGAACTGCTCTATAAAGTGCAGTGGTCTCTCTCCAAGCCCCAGGTGTCTTTTTTCAGGCTAACATCAGTTATGGCTATCCCAGGACCACATGCAAATTGGTTTTTTCCCTGTTTTTTCCTAGAAGACAAATTTTGGGCATGTCTCTGGTATTTCCTCAGACTATGGGCTAGTGCTTTGACTTCCTGTCTGCCTGATGGTAACACATGTCTCAGGACTGCTGCTTCTCATCTACTGCTTATGCCCAGCTCCCTATTAATTACCATAATATGAGATATGTATGATGATTCTTTTTTCTTAAAATGCTTCTCACTTACAAAAGGATAGCTCATCCATTTTAACTGTTGGGCCTGCTACTGTATGTAAACATATTTTTCTTTCAGCAACCACAATGAAAATTTTAAAAAAATACAATAAAAAACCAATCTCTCAACAACTCCTTTATTATTAACAGCTTGCTGGCCCTGTGAGATGCAGGAGACCCAGGAGTCATAGAAGGAACCATTGTTGCCATCCAATGCAGGATGGCATTCCTCATTTCTTCCGTAGCATAGCTGGAAGAGCACTCACACAGTTTGAAGGAGATGTGCATTCAGTCTCCTGCACTGGGAGGATTTCAGCCTGCATCCCAGGAGAGGGCACTAGTACCTGCAGGGATGAGGAAGCATCTCAGATTCCTACTTGAGCAGTCTTGTGCTCAGTGTAAACAGTGAGGCATTCGATACAGCAGGAAGTGAAGCTAATTCTTCTCATCATAGAATGAGACTTGCAGCAAGAAGGGTTTGGGGTAGGATTTGAAGATGGAAATCTGATGTCTTGGGGTAGCATTAGTGCTGAGTTATAAAACAATCACAGATGGATCATCAAAGTAGAAGAAAGGTGAAAGGCCACTTGTCTAGACATACCTGACTCTCCCACTGTCTGCTTGCTTCTGATTTAAAATAACCAAACCAAAAACCCCAAAAAACACTAAACCCCATGAAACCAAACCAACCAGTCCCCCACCTAAAAAAGAAATAACTCCACCCCACACTACACATCCCATCCCAACAAAAAGGGGTATTACATCAGCAGAGGATTTCAAGAGCCTCTGTTGCTTGACCCAGCCTTGCAACATGATGGCAGAGGACACATGCCATTTTATCCAAATACAATCAGACAGAAAAATATGTTGGATATGACTTTTTTGTACCCTTAGTGAGCTCTCAATCCAGTAAGTAAAAAACCCTACTGCTAGTAGTGTTTTGGGAATTTAAACACAATTCCTTTCTAAACTTTACTGAATTTGAACTGACCCTATGATTGGTTTTATTCAGGAGCAGATTTGCCCCATGCTAACAGATTTCCTCATGTCCAAAAGCACGGCAGCATTCAGCAGATGTATTCCTTCGATGCTATTGTTCTTTTTATCTCTATTGCCTTTGTGACCTTGAAGTTTCAGGAAGGCAGAGAAGGCTGACCAATAGAGAGCCCCATGAAGGAGAGGACATAAGGGAGGAGGGATCTGGTTTGGGCTTGTATCCAGTTATTACAATACATTTCTAGACTATTTTTTACTGAGGAAGTAAACACTGCTGTGTAAAGGTTAGATATAGACCCACCCGTTCCTGGAAGTTATGTACAGCTTGTACTGAGTGACATCAGTGATGGATCTGTTTTGTGTGTGTATACAATTCTGTGACTAATTAGGGTATCATTTTGTGCCAAAGCTTATTAAAAAATGTCTTAGGTTGTTTCAAGGAATTCTTGTATACTGAGCATTTGGATCAATACCAATTGTTTTTAACAAACTAGTAAAGTGTAGATCTATTGGCCACAGCACTGGTTTAATCCCTGGGGTAGAGTCTGAGTCTTAAAGGTCATCATTAACCAATATTCTCCAAAAGAAATTGTCAACTCCAGAACACTTTCAATATGCATTTTTCAAGTGCCTTTTTTTTGGATATTGGTGAATGTGAATTTTTAGGTTAGCTGGTTTATGCCCTGTGTGGTGCAGTAGCAAAATAAAAATCAATAAAAATCCCCACTGTAATCCTTGGTAATCTAAAATCTATAATAATAATATAAATAAATAAAAAATATAAAGTAGTAGAGATGAAAAGAGTTTTTCACAAATGCATCTTTAAGAGATGCTTTAATACAGCTTCTGCCTTGTTTCTGCAATGGTCTTTCCTGAGGAATTATATTGGTTCCCTCTGGTATGAACATTCTGAAAACCCATTATGGCTAGAGCATTTGTTAAGCAGTCTCTACAGACATGACACTGTGGCAGCTGCAATGAGATGCACTTTCTTTGTCACATGGGCTAAACCAAGATGCTAAGAGGGATGCAGCTATTTTGTTTACATCATTCTTCTCATGCCTTCCCCATAACTTTGACTTTATATAAGGAAACACTTTTAATGTTTTGTATCAGATTATCTTGCCTTTCTGTTGAGAAAGATAAAATGATCTGTTGTGGTCAGTGCTATGACTGAGTTGCCTAATTGTTTTTGTTGTGCTTCCAGAGAGCATTTAAGGTGTACAGATCCTATACCTGACTGAATGAAGTTTTCTTTCCTGAGTTTCTTCCTGTAAATCCCACTCAGTGAACCTCCTATTGAAACAGAATTAGTGCAGCAGATCAAGTTGTTGAGCACCTTCATCAAGCTGGAAAGTCAAATATAGGCCAATTCTTTCTCTGTGCTCTCTGCTTTAAAATACAGCAGTTGCTTCCATCTGGCAGCATACACTAAATTTTCAAGAGCTTTCTTTCAGCTAGTTTTGCAAAAACTTGGAATTGTGGAAGGAATTTGAATGGAATGTATCAAAAAAGGCATTAACCTGGGAAATATACTGACCAGTATATAGTATATAGCACTGTTGTAGAGGGAAAAATCTGGTTACATCTCCATTGATGTTTGATCACTTCTAAGAGAAAAAACAGAGTGATTATCAGCCATGGTCTCTTTGAAACTCTTAATAATAAAAAATACATTTAGGAACCTTTTCTAACTAGATGTTATTCTCATTTTGTAGAAAACTGTAGGTGATTCTGAAAAGCTTACAGTGATTCTATAAGCGATTCTGAATAATTTTCTCTCTAATTCATCTTTATTTTAAGAAAGACAAGCAGTTCTGTAGACTGTTTATTAACCTGTAGAAGTCAAGAAAAATGCTGCTTAATTTCAAAGAAAAGTTTATTATGCTTTTGCTAATATAAGCTACTTTATACTGTGTACTTGATATAATTATATGTGGAAAAGTAAACTGCATGTTTGATTTTAAAAAATAGATCTTAGGCAAATTCCATTTGCCTCTTTTTCTTTTCTCTCAGGTGGAAAGACATGACATGAATACCCTGAGTTTACCACTTAACATCCGCCGTGGAGGTTCTGATACCAACCTGAACTTTGATGTACCAGATGGGGTCCTAGAATTTCACAAAGTCAAACTCAATGCAGATAGCTTGAAACAGAAAATCCTCAAGGTTACAGAGCAAATCAAGGTTGAGCAAACGGCTCGAGATGGAAACGTGGCTGAGTATTTGAAACTGGTGAACAGTGCAGACAAGCAACAGGCTGGGCGCATTAAGCAAGTCTTTGAGAAAAAGAACCAGAAATCTGCCCACTCCATTGCCCAGCTGCAGAAGAAATTGGAACAGTATCACAAAAAGCTCAAGGATATTGAACAAAATGGATCTTCCAAAGCTACCAAGGATACTTCCAAAGATAACTTGAAAGACGTTCAACATGGAAAGTCTCGTAGCAGTGGGCACGGAACAGAGAGCAGCAAGTCGGGTGTGCCGGGTGTATCTCTGACACCACCTGTCTTTGTTTTCAGCAAGTCTAGAGAGTTTGCCAACCTGATCCGAAACAAATTTGGTAGCGCAGACAACATTGCTCATCTCAAAAATACCCTGGATGAATTTCGGCCAGAAACGAGTTCTAGAACCTATGGGGGCAGTGCCACCATTGTTGCCAAACCAAAATATGTTAGTGATGATGAATGCTCAAGTGGGACCTCTGGATCAGCAGATAGCAATGGGAATACCTCCTTTAGTCCTGCTGTGGCAAGTACCCTGGACAGCCAAGGAAAGCTGTCCATGATTTTGGAGGAACTAAGGGAAATCAAGGAGACACAGTCCCAGTTAGCTGATGATATTGAGAATTTAAAAGCCCAATTTAAAAGAGACTATGGCTTTATTTCTCAGATGCTGCAAGAGGAAAGATATAGGTATTTTTTTTTAACTGTTCTCTTGAAATTATTTTTGAATGGGTATAGAAACTCTTTGGAAAGTGTGTGTGTTTGTCAGAGAGAGAGATTTCAGAAGCAAGAGAAAAAAATAATTCCAATCAGTATCTGGTACCAACATGTTTAATTCCTCCCAATAACTGAAAATATACATAGAATATTTATATTTCCTATCAAATGGCATAGTGCCCTTTGCCTTTTGTCAAAAGCTGGTCAGAAAACTCTCTCCTCTGTCATAGTTTTTATATGAATTATATGAGTACTGCGTATAGGAGATGCCAATGGTTTTGTAGCTAGTGGAAGGATCTCATCTAATGTGGCTAAAAAAAAGCTAATCAGTCTGTGGTGTAGCAGAACTGACTGACAGCTGATAAGTATACCCTTGACTCCTGAGAACCTTGTCCAAATACTTCTCACACACGTTGCTATCTTGTGGATGCAATGTCACCTTGTACCCTGGTGTAACACACAGCTGGGAGATGTAGTTTGAAGTGCTTTACACAACTTCATCTTGCATTTGCTACATGACAATTAATTCCTTTATCATGCTCTGTGAGAAGTGGATTATAGGTTCTACAGAGAGCTTTCACCTGCTGTACCTATATCCCATTATTCCTATGGCTTGTTAAAGTGACAGTTGATTCTTGAAGTCTTTACTACTCCAGTGGGCAAAATCTTGGTATGAAGGGCAATATTTCATGTCTCCCTTTCTTATAATTCTTGAAATACAATGAAAGGCTTGGTAATATAGGGCAGAAAGAACAATGAAAGTGGCCTACTGAACTCATGACTTGGTTTCAGGAGAAAGCAGAGTGGCCTTTTCTGTCAGCTCTCTGCCAATAAAATCTCAAGCCTCCTGCTACCCATTTCTAGACAATTTTGACTCCATCATTTTTATGCTGACTGTAGGGTTTGCCTTGTTTGTGTGCTAAATCAAGTGGCAAACTCACAAAAAAAAATTCTAGTTTGCTGGTGGTTTACTTGAACTGCTTTACTATGTAGAAACATGCCAGAACAGACTGTACATAAATGACAGAACCCTGCAGTTGTGTATGAGAGAGAACATATTTTTCCTGTCATTACTGGCGAGCTATTAACTGGCTCAAGCTTACTTATGAAGCCATATCTTCTTGGCTAAATGAAGAGTGAAAAATGTGAGTTGGATATCCTTAGGCACTGTTTATATTTCATATAATTTGCCAATGATGTACAAATATTTGCTTTTTAGCACCTACTGCCAGCAAGAAACACTCAAAAAAGGCTTTCAGATTGCTGAATAAATGTTTATGGAAAGTTTGCAAAGTTTCTACTGATTTCTATATGTGCTTTGTAATGCCAGTCAGATGAATTCATCATATGCTGAGAAATTACCTTTTAAAATGTGCAATTGTTTTCATGATTTGCATTACTTAAATAGAAGGCACTAAATTTAGACTTCTTTTCCTAATAAGATATGAAAGATTGGAAGACCAGTTAAATGACCTCACTGACCTTCATCAACATGAGACAGCAAACTTGAAACAAGAGCTAGCCAGCATAGAGGAGAAGGTGGCATATCAGGCCTACGAGCGATCACGAGATGTTCAGGTACTTATTTTCCTTATCATAATCTTTTAATATTTTGTAGAGATCTTGTACCATGAAACACTTGCATTTTTCTACATATTTTAAAATAAGGAATATGGGGAAAGATGTAAGCCCTTGTTTTCTCTGTTTTAAGGGGAAAACCCAGCACATTGAATCTGTGACATTCTCCATTTGGTTCTCTGGATTCAGGATTTTTATTTTCTGCTGAAACTAATGATATGACCCAGGCAGACTTGTGGTTTAGGAGTGGCCTGTTTTAATTTCTTTCACAGAGGAGGAAGGAATCAAGTCTCCTTGTATTGTGTGACATAACACATCTGACAATGTCCTGACATAAACTTCTTGCTCAGACTTTCTCCAATATGTAGTTTCATCACTGGCAAGATTTATTATAAATTGAGCTTAGGGTAAAAAGTAAGAGAGCTGATTTATAAATAGATTTGTAGATTTGCCAGTTATAATTAAAGCATTTTAAGCCATAGTCACAACAACCTCTATAATCAAAGTTGTGGGGTGTTTTCACCTTGGTGATCAGTTTGTAGTCATGTCTGACTTCAATCAAAAACTAGTAATAATGTCTACAAGTATGTCCTGACAGCATGTAGTTACATATGTACTTGAATATTTTATACAATACAAGCACTTACATAATGCATAATATTTCCACTCAAAGTCTGAGGAAGTGGTGAAAAGTGGTGGAATACCTATTCATGAACAACTGAGGAATGCTCAAAGACTGTCTTCATATTGGCTCAGATGGTAAAAGAACCTAAAACCTGACCTATATACACCTGTGCTCACATTTCTAAACAGAGAAAGTGCAGGCAGCAGAATGATCACAGTTTCCTAAATGTGAATTACGAAGCTCCTGGGAACAGAGTGGGAAAGGGATGGCACTGAATCTAAGTATATCATAGGTTTGATTGTAGGTTTAAACAAGAGCGGTCTCTCACAGATTTAAAGAAAAGAGGACTCATTTCTGTGAAGGCATCTTGAGGATGTAAAAACGTAATGAAACCTGAGTTGTCCAACAGAAGGGCTGTGAAATATTCCCTAACTCATTAGCAGACTCTTGGAGGGGTGTCAGAGACTTGTAAAAGACTCCTGGAGGGGTGTCAGAGATTTCTTAATGAAGTGCTATGTTGACACAGCCTTGTTTCTTTTATCTCTGTACAGCTGGACCCATTTAAACCTATCTCTTTGGGGCTTTGGAAAATTAGCTAAAATATAGTAAAACGATTTAAGCTCTGGATATTTTGAGTAACAGCCTAACTCTGTCACTAAGGGATGTGAAATACTTTTAAAGACCTGTTCAGCCTCTCAGTGCAGAGCTGCAGGTATCAGACTTTTGCAGCTGGACTTTCTCTAAAGCAGCACAAGACAATTTGAGGATAACTTACAGTCAGAGTGGAAGAAAGACCAGGGAAGTTCATTAGTGTGTAATGGAGAACATGCCTGAACCATAACAGACTTTGTGCCACCCAAGAACTGTAGTAACAATCTTCTGTATTGTTACTAATTCCTAGAGCAGTGACAGAAGCAGCCTTGTGTAAGGCACTGTGCCACACTCTCTGTGGTGACCTTGGTGCCTGGCCTGTCAATTGGTAAGCCAGTTCAACTTGCTAAAACAATGAAGAACTACCCAGCAAAGGAAAGCTGATAACTCTCTGGGTGTTTATACACAGAGGTTTGGTTTGAAACAGCTTACTGTGTGACCAGGTGAACAACCTTGCTAGTGCAAGGAAAATATCTGGAATCTGAGAGTGGGCAAGAAAGTAGGGATGCTGGATCATTGGTTTTCTTTGTCACACAGTGGTAAAAGATTCTGTCAAGTTAATCAATCTCATGAAATTATAGCTTTATACCACATTACCCAGTGATGCCCAAATCCCAACTCCAGCATTTTGCCAAACCAGTGAAACAGTTGGAAGTTTTTCTGTTTTGGTTTGGGAGGGTTTAAGCATGGGGGTAGTGTCTTTAGGAAGCATTTTACTCAAAGACCACTTTTAGTTAATCCTCAAGCAGAAGAGAAAGGTCTACTTTCTTTAGAACAAAATGTGAAGCAGAATAGATCATGTGGGAGAGAATCCATAAAAGCATCTCCACAGGTTATTCCACTGTCTTCACATTGACAGAGGGAGAAGGCCAGATCTCACAGAGGACTCAAGCCCAGCACAGTAGGATGGATAGCTTCGAGAGCAAAATCAAGGTAGACCACAGAGGCAGTGTAAACCAAGTGCTGCTACATGTTGCAAAGCAGAGTTACTTAGTATCACAGCAAGCCCACCCCCAATGTTTTTCTATAGAATATACAAAGAAACTAATTTTCTTGCTGTTTTGATGCAGTGAGAGTTGCTATGGCAACAGCTTTACTAGTAATTTGTATCAACAGTATATATAGGAAACAACTGACATGAACATTAAAGTTACGATACTTTTTCTCGAGCATGAAAAAAGAACAAACCTACATTTTGGCAGTGTTGTTAGCCTTGATTATGCCTGAGCAAACAGTGACACATTCATTCAGACTCACTCACCTATATGTGCATTTATTCTTTTAAAAGTTGGTGGTTCATTGAAATTTTAGCAGTCTATAATAAATTGCACTTCTAATCTAGCTGATGGATGGCTCTGCAGCTAAAATGTGAAGAAACATTCAAGGGAAATATGGCTGCCCTAATTCTTGTTTTCTGTCTCCAGGAAGCCTTGGAATCATGCCAGACCCGGGTTTCCAAACTGGAGCTCCATCAGCAAGAACAGCAAGCACAGCAGTCTGAAACAGTTAATGCCAAAGTGCTCCTGGGGAAGTGTATAAATGTTATCCTGGCCTTCATGACTGTCATCTTAGTCTGCGTTTCTACTATTGCAAAGTTCATTGCTCCTATGATGAAGAGCCGTTTTCATATCATCTGCACTTTTTTTGCAGTGACACTGCTGGCAATATTTTGTAAAAACTGGGATCATATCATTTGTGCTATAGAAAGGATGATTATACCAAGATGAAGCTGTTTGACTGTCTGGGTTTTTTTTTTCTTTTTTCCCCCCTTTTTTCTTCCCCTCCCTGTTTTTTAAGCACTGTGTGTATACAAATTCTGGTGTAAATATATAAAAGTATACTTGTTGGCAGTCAGTTGCCTGTTCAACCTGATTTTGTCTAACTGACTGTATCTGTGATGAACTGCTCACTTAAGTCAGTCTTCTGCCTTAATCCAAAAGGTTTTTCACTTTCCAAACCCATACCCACAAAAGATGGTATGATGGTCTGGGAGGGATCCCAGCAACTGCAAGTGTCAGGTGTGCTTTTTACTAGGCTGGAGTGCAAAGAGTGTGATCAAGAGGGAGTGCCATAATGTGTATCAGCTCTGCTAGAATGATAGTTAATTTTCTCTCTGAATCCAACTAGAGTGATAAGCCAAACTATGCAGTCATGTGTATTGATAGTTCTAGACTCTAAATTAATGGGTATCATTACATGGGATTTTGAGTTTTCAAGATTAACAGAACTTGATGCTTCTGCTAGTAACTTTTTGCACAGAGTTTATTGTTTGTAAATGAGACCACTGATGACTACTGACCACAGTTAGCAGTTGTTCTGTGCTGGCACTGTTCCTGAGCACATTCGGGAAACACATACATGTGGCTTAAGACTTCAAAAGAAGGACTGAATTGAATTACAAGGTCTCCAGGCAACTTTGCAAAGGACTTAAGAAGCAAGAAACTGGTAGGTAAGTTGTCATCCACACCAAAGCACTCACTTGTTCAAGCCCTGCAACCTGCAAGGGGAAAGAAGTACACGGAAAGGCAACATTGAGGTTAGCCTTTGTTAGCACTGAATTGTTGGGGTGTTCTGACTGAATGCAAAGCATACAGGTGGTGGGACCCTGGGTACAGTGGATTTCTTTCTTCTGTCAGATTCAAGAATGTGGCAGAAATGTAAGGGAACAGCTTCTTAGGGGGAGCAGGGAGTTAAATTGTAAATATAGGAACTGTAGACACTCTCAACAAACATTCCTGAAAATAATATATTAACATGCAGTATCACTACTAGGAGACAGGGTTGGGTTTGTTTTCCCACTAGAATTTATTTTGCTTGATTTAATAACTGCAAAAAAATATCCCTGAAATAAGCTTGGCTTTCAGCCATGATGTAAAACAAGATCTTTATTAAAAATAAACAAGCAAAAAAAAACAAACAAAAAAAACCACCACAAAACAAACCACCACAACCAGAATTCTTCTCCACGCTCCATTAAGTGAAAAAACAGTGTCTCCAATTATTTGATGTTCAGTGTTAGTAACTGTGAAAATAATTGTCATTACATATTTTCTTTTCAATTGCAGTATTTTTTATGCTGGTATTATGGGAGGGAGGGCATAGTTTGATGTGTATATTTCTTTTTAATCAAGTGCAATAGTTGGTACAGAATTTGTGAAGTCCTTATTCTGAGGAAAGAGAGTGGGTGAGAGGAAGGCAGGGAAGAACTCTGACATTTTACCACAGTCAGATAAACAGTGAATAGTTACTATTTGTGGCTTCAGAAACTAAAGAAATGACAGAATTAACTTAATAAATAATGATATAACTCAACATTTAGAAAATTCAATTAAAATACTTATAAATATTTAAAGAATTCTTTATATATCCTAAGTCTTTGCACAGAGAATCAGGAAGGACTGTGCTGGTTTGCAGTCACTGGAAATGGATCAGATCAGGCACACCCATGTTATCTTAACCTAGCCCTATCTCATCTCAAGTGGGAAGTGGAGTGGAAACCAAAACCAAACAAACAAGAACCCAAACAAGACCAACAACTGCTTCTGATCCTAAGAATGCTGTGACTTTTCATGGTGTTTTCTTGCCATCTCTGTTATAATCTCCATTCTTCTCTTCAGCTTGCACAGCCAACTTCTGCATTGGCCTCTTGAGAAAATAGTTAGTTTAGCATTTTGTTAAATGGTTTCAGAAAGGTAGACATGCAAGAAAGGAATACCATGCATTAATAATGTTTACATAAGAAAAACTCCTTTACCTATTGCATGATTATACATTTATATAATCCTCCCATTGCTATTTTATACAGCTGAAATGTTACATCAGGTAGCTTCAAGGACAGGCAGGAAAAAGGTTAGTATTTTTCTTATAACAAAGGATGTTGGTGTGGTAATTCACATTCCCTTCACACCTGGGAATGTGAAAGCTTCTGCTCCAAGGGCATCTTGTTACAACTCTGGAAGATAACCTCGGTGCAAAATGAAGGTAGAATCTAAAATTTATGTCTCTACAAAAGATTGCTCACTATCTTGACAGAATCTGACAGGGCCTAAATTCTAAATTGGAAACAGGTCTTGCACTTCCATATTGGCTTTACATCTGGTAGAGGACATAGAAAAAGCTATAAAGGCTGCATAACATGAGTTATGTAAATTAAAACAACCTAATTGGTGAATGGGTACATCTCTTCTCTAGGTTATTTTCTCTGCTGGGTTTAAATCACTGCAGGATATGACACACATCAAGAAAACAACAAAAAATGTAAAGTGAAGGGCAAAAGCCTGCTTTTGAGTGAAACTGTTATAGTTATAAGCCTGCTTATAGTGAAACTGTTGAGTGAGACTCTAGTGCCAGGAGCTCTGCCACGCCGAAGGCCACCCAAGGAGGGAGGTCTCCCATCCTGCCTTCATCATCGCATTTCTTACCTTGTGCTAACACTGGTATGTGGTGAAGTCTTCCATATGCCATGTTAGCTCACTAGACTGGAAGAAAAACCTAATGAAAGAGGTAGATGGTTCTCCACATCCAGAGACTTAATGGGCTGGTAAAAAGGTTGCATGAGTATGAAGCTGGGATTTTAAGGGAGATGAGCTTTTTTCTTCTTGTTGCACTGAATCATTAGCTATCCCTAAAACTGGGCTCCAGGCAGACTCTCTGCAGATTGTTGGGGCAGTTTCAGTGTAGAAAAATTCTTCCTAACTTTTTCCTACAGGGAACAGATACAAACAGCCCCACTATGTGGTGGGACAGGCTAGCCACCTGTGTCTGTACTCAGGGTCAAGAGAAGGCTGGTGCCTGAGCTAGCCAGAGCTGATGCCTCTGCCATTAGCTTCAGTATGGGCATCACTTCCTCCCTTTAGGCTGGGATTGTGTGGTTTACATATTAGTGTGTGTATCTGGCCTGCAGTCTGAGCTCTGCTTCCTGTGAAAGTATGCCTAGGCCAACCCAAAGACCTGCAGTTCTCTGTTCAGCTTCTCACTCAGTTAACCATGTTCTGTCAAGAGACCATTTGCTTTTATATTCTCATACAACACATCAGACATTCTTAGGATACTCCTTACATCTACTCATCATGAGCCTCTAAAACACTCCCACTCAACAAAAAGTTGCCAGACAGTGTCTTTTCTGCTTGGTGCTGCCTGGTACGCAAGTATTTCACTTCAGTAGTAGTTCTCTGATGGAAAAGCCCTTCAATAAGCTGCTAATACCTATTCTACCTGTTTGGCAGCTTTTTGTTTCAAGGTTTCTGGAGATTTAGTTTCTTATGAAAGTTAGCACAATTTTCCTGATTTCTCCTGTTTCAACATTCAGGACTACATGAGGTTTCCTCTAAAAATTGTCTAATGGATCTGTCTGCTAGCTCCAACTCCATTATTGTTGAAAGTCCAATTAGTGATTGGCAGGACTGATCAAGACCCAGTTTAAATTCCTCCTTCTTTCTGCTTTATATTATATGCATTCATGCAACTTCTCATTTTATTGCAGTCCTGTGATGTCTAATTGCTCTGAATTCTTAGAGAGGCACTAAAAAATTTCACTGTATTTTAGTTTAATATCAAAATGTTTGTGTTATGCAGTGCCTCTGCTGCAGGACATCTATCAATATAGATCTGATGTCTGCACTCCAGGAAGGATATTTAAAAGCCAATGGTTTTCTGTGAACAAATAATGACTGCTTTTCTGGGCAATAGCAATGCAAAAGGTGAAGACAATTCGCTGTAGGAAAGATATGTGATCCACTCACCAGGAGTCAAAGCTAGACAAATCCAGTGTAAGCATAAGGTTCAGTTTTGCAATCATAAGGGTTGCCAGCTAATTATTAGCTACTGAATGATATAATAAACAAGGACTCCAACATTTGAAGTTGAATTAGTTCAGGCTTATGTTTGAGACAAAGTTAACTGCATAATAACAACTAGTGCTTTCTGAAATCAAAATCATTGAACAAGAAATTGAGGAACAAAACAAGAAAACACAGAAGCTTGTAATTCATTTAGAAGGTGCGAGAGCAAATTTTCTTGTTCGGTTGTTCTTGTTTTGGGAAACCAAGTCCCTTTCCACTATGATTGAGACCTTTTACTGCTGGATTCAATGATACAACAGAAAAGAAACAGACATTAATGTAATTAAACACTTTAATTTTGATAGCAAAATTTAATCCCTTCTGAAAGTCCATTTAGGACTAGTAATCAGGCAAATTTATTCTCCGCTATTTTTAATCAGCCAAATATATATCTACTTTCTTCATTCACCATCATGCCAGAACATGGCCTTTAAGTACAGGAGATGATAAAGGGCTTGTTTTCAGATAAATTTGGAATGGTCTCTCTGATGCTAATCCTGCACAAAGTATCAGACAATTTTACATTGCAACAATGAAAGACTAAGAAAAGTTTTACTTTAGTCAATGAAATTGCTTATTTCCCTGAAAAAGCCAACTGAGATGATGTTGTATATAAGGACTGCATGAGGCCAAGTCAAACTGTCTTGTACAGTTGATTTGCTGTACGTTTAGGATATTAAGTTGTACTGTTGTTGGAAAGTTTTGCACAAAGCCACCTTTCCTTTTTACCCAGGGAACCTGGGTCTGGTAGTATCAAGGTGTACCAAAAATTGTCTGCTTTTAATGACTGAAGTTAATAGTCTTGGTGTGTGACCTGCAATGTTTCTCATAGTATTTCCATTTTGTGCAGCACCGTGGAAAGATTCAACTATGAAAATGTAATTTTTGTATATTTGGTTGTGTAGTCATGACTGCCTCTAAGGTGCCATTAACATTTTTTAAAATAAAAATATTTACATTTATTTGATGATGAATATTGTCTCTTAAACATTCTGTCCGATCACTCATACCCCTATCAATTTTTCTTTCTCAGTAACAAATTATTCAATTGACAGTGATAAAGTTAACCCATTGAGCACAAGGCCCAATTTTAATACACTGACAAATCTGAGCATTCTGCTCTGCTGCAGTTTTGACCAAAACCTGTTGAGTTTCACTTACAGTTGTGACATGGCAAAACTGCAAACATCAAACTAGGTATCATCCTTGCTTTTATCCAATGCTTGTGTGAAAGTTGCTATGCAAACATTTTGTTATTGTGCCAAGCAGCTGGACTCACTTTGGATTTTTTTTTTTTTTTTGAAAACTTAGAATTAGAAACCTAACAAGTGTTTTTATGTTTTTGTCATAAACCTTGGTCACATGTGCCAAAAAAAAAAGGTAGTTGACATAAAGCAAAACGTTTGCCTTTATTATTCATAAAGCAGAGGTCTTGTCAGCTGGCACTGGCAGCCATTGGGAATGATGTTATTTTTATTCCAAGAATAGAGCAGAAACAGTGCCATAACAGATTGCTTTGCAATCACACTGTATTTCCTATTTTCTCCTATTTGATGAAATGGCACAGGGGCTGCTGTGTCACCTGCAGACTTTCCAAGGTCTTTTCATGCTGAGTTTCACATGGGTTCCTGGATCTTGTTCTATATTAAGGCTAACTCCATTCACAAACAGCAGCTTCTCTCACAACCACTAATGATTTTGCCTATTTCTGACATGGGCTGAATAATCCCTGCTAACCAGGTGAACTAGACATTAAAAAAAAATATGCACCTCACTCACCATCAGTTCTCTCAGTTGCTGAAAACTCTGGCTTTGGAGAGTGCATTGCACACTCTGGTAACTGCTTTAACACCCAAAATTAGAAAGGCAGAGAGTAAAATACAACAGTTCTGTCTAACAGCACAGAAAGAGAAGTTTCACTTGTTGCCAAGAGGCAGTCATTGTGCAGTGCTAGCGATCACTGGATGAAACAAATAACCCTTACCAGCAGCGGAGTCTGAAAATACTTTGTGTTGGTGTCTCAAATAACTCCAAGAACCAAAGTTGAGTGACTGTGCCAAAAACCAGCTGAAGGCATCCAAGACTTCATCTGTTATGCTGCAACTCATTTTGCAACATCCAGAACTGCTCTGAACTAGCTGGCTGAGGGAGTGCTAGCAGAGCAGTTTATAAACTTAGTGATAAATTCTTCCTGAATGTGTGTGTTTATTCCTCTGCTTGTGCTGCTGCAGAAGGTGCAGCAGTCAAATGGCAGGTTCTGCCTCCCCTGGCAACTGGCGCTGCATTGATGTAATTGAAAGGAGAAATTTCCACACTGCATCCTCCTCAATTCCTGTTTGGACTGTGACTTAGGTGACAACTCATTCATTTTGTGAAGTTGCCTAGTGGATCGATGCTATGTCACCTTTTATGTGTAGCCAACCAGATTCAGACAGACGTAAAGTGGAGAGATTGAACTACTGGACAGGCTGGTGCTAGTCACTTGTGGGGTTCTGCAGGACTCCATCTCCTGCCCAGTTCTCTTCAATCTAATTAACAACTTGGATGCAGGGCTCAAAGGAATACTAAATAAATTGCCCAATGACACTAAATTGGGAGGAGTTGTTGACTCCTTCGAGGGCAGAGAGGCCCTGCAGAGAGATCGTAACAAATTAGAGATGGGTGATCACCAACCAAATGAAGCTTAACAAGGGAAAGTGCCAGACTGTGCACCTGGGACTGGGCAGTCCTGGTTGTGTGTATAGAATGGGGAATGAGAGGCAGCACTGCAGAAAGGGACCTGGGGCTCCTGGTCAATGGCAAGTTGAACATGAGCCAGCAGTGCCCTGGCAGCCAGGAGGCACCAGACAGCCTGGGGTGTGCTGGGGGAATCAGGCCAAGCATCACCAGCCAGGCAAGGGAGGAGGTTGTCCCCTCTGCTCTGCACTGGGGCAGCTCACCTCAAGTGCTGGGGGCAGTTTTGGGTGCCACAATATAAAACAGACATTAAACTGCTAGAGACCCTCCAAAGAAGGACCACTAGGATGCAAAGGGGCTGGAAGGGCAACGTTATGAGGATTGGCTGAGGTCACTTGGTCTGTTCAGCATGGAGAAGAGGAGATCTCTTCACTCTCATGACCAGCAACGGGACTTGAGGAAATGGCATGAAACTGAGTCAGGGCAGGTTTAAGTTGGATATAAGGAAAACATTTTTTTATTCAGAGGGTAGTTGGGACTGGAAGTGGCTCTTCAGGGAAGTGGTCACAACACCAAGCCTGTCAGAGCTCAAGAAGGATTGGAACAACAGTCTCAGACACATGGTGTGACTCTTAGGGTGTCCTGTGCAGGGCCAGCAGTAGGACTAAATGAGTGTCTTCCAAGTCAGCAGGTTCTATGATCCTATGGTACCTTACACCTTGGGATAAGCTTGAAGCTGGCCAGTGCTGAGCTTCTGAAAAAAGCACAGACATACTTTTGACAGAAACTTTAGGAATTGAGCTTGCATTTGATGTAGTCATGATCCCTTCAGCTGCTGAGTGTGTGGTTCTACCCACCTGTGTGTAAATTTGGAAAAAATCTTTAGTTATTATGGCTAGAATGGAATCAATCTAATGGAAATGAAAGCACAGTCAGGACTGAAGCCGGTAATATATGAAAACAATATACATGGGAAAAAACTCTTGTAGACTAAAAAATTCCCTTTCTATTTTTCTGTTGAATACCATTTTAATGAGTTGGTACTGGTCAGGAGAACATCCTTTTCCTCTGTAGTTATAGGCACTTGGTGATGAAGATCAGCATGAGACACTGTACATCCAGGCTGAAGAGAAAAGGAGAGAGCACAATGCTTACGTGGTCAGCAGTCCCATACAACTCATCTGTCTGAGTAATAGCTTAATAAACTCCTTTAGGCTTTATATCCACTGATGTGCTCTATGCTAAAAATTGTACTCTGCTCCTACTGAGCTTAGTGGTAAAAACCCCTCTGAGTTTAACTGGGCAAGATTTATCATAGCACTATGGCACTTAAAAGCTATTCTGTCTTTTGACTTTGTAATGCTAAAAAGATTCATTTTCTCAGGCAATCTACCCACCACAATGTTTGGTTTTAAGTCTCTACCACAAATAGCACACTAGTCAGTCACAGACATCTCTGCCACAATTGTATGGGATGGTGAAACTATTTGGATGCTTTCAGGATCTGCTGACTCAGATGCTGGACAGAGCTTGTACTCCCAACACTAATTCCCACTTGGCCTCTCTCCTGCCAGGCTGGATTCAGGTCAAGGTGGCATAGACTAAGCATGGATTAGACTACAGGTATGACCAGCAGCATGTGTACATAGCAACAAAACCTTCTCTACAGCTATGCCACTGGGCTACAGGATCTTGAGGATTTATCTAATCTAATAACTATATTCAGCTTGCTCAACTAAGGCAGCAAAGAAGTCTAAATGAGCTTTCAAACGCAAGACTTTTTCTGACCATATTTACTCAGTATATTCCTCCAAAGACTGTATCTGCAAAATGCATTGAAATAATTTCCTGGGCTTCTCTACATATTTTACAGCTCTTTATACATTGCTTTCTTTATGTGAGGATGAACCTTTCTGTTATGTGAAATGTTGATCCACCCAGAACTAATATAATATGACAGTTAAAGAGTCACAAACAATCTCTAATACTGTTGATCAAAAACTGTAAGATCTCTAAATGAAATCTCTTTACTTTTATTTGAGCCACAGTGAACTTCAAGTGTCCCTTAAAGAGACTTTTTTTGAAAATAAACTAGTGAGACCTGTAGCTGCATGAATTTCTATTTTGACAAAAAAAAAAAAAACAACAAAATCCTGCCTGTGTTGTGGGAGATGTTTCAAAAAGGGGAGTTTGCCACTGTTGAAATAATCCTTTTCTTTATATAAAGGTGTTATACATGTTTCCTTTATGTACTGAGTTAGAAGACAAATCAAACAAACCAACTTCAATATGTGGTTCCCCTCTCTCCCCAACAGGATGGCTTCATATTTACTTCTCCCACATTTCCCCCCTATATTTGTCTAATAAGATTTAAAGTTTTAATTTTCTAGCTGTTTCTGCCTCTTGCTGTCCAGATCCCTCTCTTGATTGACCCTCTCTTCTCTTTTTGCTGTGTATATTAGCCCCACTTCCATAAGCTCTGATTTCTATTCCTCATTCCTTCAGCCATTTCCTCCTTGTGCCCCTGAACTCCATCTTGATTCTTGCTTTTTCTCTCTTTCCTGGTTCTCTGCAAGATTCCCATCTGAGTCACTAGAGCAGCTCTCCTTTGAAAGCCAGCAGAGGCAGGATGGTCACTGTGAGGAAGGAGAGCCCCATTGCCACCCACACTTCAGAACCACTGGCCATCAGTGAGTAACTGGAATTATCTGACTCAGTGCGTCTCTGAAGGAAACAAGAACCCTTCTCTGATCCATGTGAAAAACGTGGAGGCAAAAATAAAGTGCCACAATTTCCACCATCTTGAGTTATCCTCTTAGAAAAAGATTACACATTGGAAATACACAATAATTACTCCCTAAATTAGGTGGCAAGAGACACCCAACCCTGTCTGTTGATTTTAGTTACCTAAATAATTTTAGATTTTGTAGCTTTTTTGCTGTGTCCCCCGCAGAGTTCACACTGAGTGATCTAGATGCTTGGTGTCATGTTTCTCATGTAAATGAATTGTTTTCCAATAGATTATAGCTATATAATCCTGCTATGAACAGACACTAATAGAACCAAAGAATCTGTGCCATTCTACCATTCCTGTTAATGCAGCTGTAAAAGGGAGAAAGGCTTCTGTTTGGTCTTAGTTAATATTTGTAGAGCTGACAGTGAAATAAAAAAAAAAAAAAGAAGAGCAAATTGGATACAGAAAATGAGAGTGCAACTTCATAACACTTTCTAGAAAGATTTCTTTGCAGTGTAAAACTGTTTAGATCTATGGCTTTTAATGTTCATCTTTTTCATCAAAATTTGTTTTGAATAAAAAATAATTTTTATTTCATTACAGAGTCTTGTGGTGTCGTTGATTTCTCTACAGGTGTACATTGGTATGATGGAATACCGTTGATATTTCACTTCTAACATTGCAAAAAGTGCAACATCCATGCAAACCCGCACAGCGGCATGGTCTGCAGAGCCAGGCTGACAGAGAAGCTGAGCTCTCGCCACGGAGCTGTGCAAACCACGGATTCAGACACTTGATTATCTGCAGCCACCTCTGGCAGTGACTGCAGCCGCAATCTCCCGCTGCTAGCAAATGTGACATTTGCCTTGGGGGCTTTTTTTGTCACTTTTTCTTCGGGTATGTGTGTGTGTCATCACCAATACCCACCTTCTAATATACTAACTGAAAACAATTTTAATCCTTGCTAAAGCGCTGCTAGCTTTATTAGAGGAATGCCAATACCGATCAGGACGTTCAATCTCTTGCTTCATTCAAAGAGATTTTAGAAGGAAAATGAGGATGTTTACGAGAAGATGGTGCTTACAGCATTTCAGCCGCTCGTAGCAGCCGATCTCCGTGCGAGAGCAGCGCCCCGGGCCGCACCTGAGGGCTGCCCCCGCCATGACGGAGCCCGCCCGTCTCCCGGCAACGCTCCCAGCGTGCCCCGCGCGCCGCGGGCCCCGGCGGGCGGCGCGGCCGGCGGGAGGTGAGAGGCGCCATTTTTAAATCGCTCGGGCCGGCGGCAGCCGCGCCTGGCGGGGCTGTGGGGGCATTCCGCTGTGCGAGGGGGAGCCGGGGTGTGCGGAGGACCGGGCTGTAAGGGGGGAGCCGGGCTCTGATGGGGGCTGGACTGACCGCGGCCCTTCTGCGTGCGTGGGGCCGCGCCTCTCGGCGGACGGGCGGGGAGGCCCCCCTGGCCCCTGCCCGGCTCCCCGCGCTCCCCCGGCCCGGGCCGTTGCTGACCGCGGAGCCGGGACAGCTGGGGGAGCCCAGCGCTGCTCTGTGCCCGCTGCTCCAGCTCCGCCAACAGCCGGCTGCGGCCTCTGCGGCCTGCCGCGTTCGCCATCGCCTGGCACAGTTGAGGGGCAGGAGCAGCCGCTCGCTGCAGGCTTTCAAGTGTTTACGCTTGTCTGCTTTGCTTTCCACCAGCGATCCTCAGCCACGTTCGCTGTGAGGAAAATTATTATTTTTCTGCGCTTCTGGATGTGTGTCAGCCGTGTTAGTGTTAATCCTCTGACCGAGCTCCTACGTCTATAAGTAAAAAAAAACAAAACAAAAACCAAAAAAAATAAAACCCAAAAAAACCCCAGCAAAAAGGTCGCAGTGACTTAAGCGGCTCACTTGCCCTCTCAGTCGATCTTTGTTCATGTGCTGTAGAGTGTATATAAAATCATTTTATGATGATCATGTTTCTGCCCACAGGAGGTGTGGGATACGTATGCCAGTGTGAAACCTATGCCCTCCCTGAACATCTCTATTTTTGAGTCAACATGAAAGGGAAGTGATTTTTCAGAAGGGTTTTGTTTGTGGACTATAGCTGTATTTGCAAAAAACAGACATTTGTATGCCCGAGTAGAACTTTGAATGAGATTTTAGTGAGTGAAAGTTAATGTGTGTTTGAAGGTCTCTTACCATGAAAAAACAGTGGGAAACATACATGGTGTGTGGAGACTGGCTGCTCTTGAGTATAGCTCAATTTACCAGGTGTAGCTCCCATTCAAAATTCAATTTGATCAGTAACTACTGTCAGTTTAACTTGGTGGTGTATGTGGCTAAAGCACAAATTTTAGCCCTGAGTTAAAAGAGAACCTTGTTTGTTGTTTTTCACCTAATAAATAACTGGATCTGTAGTATAAGACAGAAACGGAAAGGTTTGTGCCGTGTGTAGGGATGGACACTGCAATAGTATGTGGTTAATTGTTGAAACTTTGACCTTGAACAGTGTTGTGGAGGGAGTGGATAGTAGCTTGCATGAGATTGAGGTCTTCTGTAAGGCAGCTGTCATACAGATATTCTCCAGTATTTCTGCACTTAGGTGCACAAAAGAGTTTAATGTTTATTTTCAGTGGATTCTCTGCAGTAACATCTGAGCAGTGTCCAGGTTATGGAACTCTCTATAACAAAGGATTTCCTGTTTCTCTTTGGTTTTGCCTCCCTAGATTTTTTTTTTAAGGTGATTGCTTTGACTGTTGCAAGTTGCTGATGACAGATCAGTAGAATCTGGACTGTTAAAGTAAAATGCAGCGTGCTGTCACATTTCTCAAATTATATAGAAGGAGGTTTGGGGTTTTTTATTACACACTTGATGTTTGTTGGAAGTCTGATCTGTCATGAGTGTGTTGCATAGTTGTTTAAGATAGGGTTTGTTTCACTGCATTGTAACTGTGTAAAATCTTGGTATCTAGTCCAAGGCTGTGATTTTGTGCACATCTGAGCTCTGTGCTGTGCCAGCTCTCTGCTCCTGAAAGGAGAAAGGCTTGCTCCTCCTCTTGTCTGTTTACTTGGCTCTTTGTTCCTTTCCCCTAGTCCGTACCAGCTGCCCACTTTCACTGATGATGTCGCTTGCTGGATTTTTCCATGAGCTCGTGTGACTCACTGACCTCACAGAAAAACTATTGAGTGTTTTCTGCTTGTTTGAGTGTGTTGGCTTCTTGAGTTAAAACAGTCCATGAAGGGGTCTGATGAATGACAAACACAGGAATGGGGACAAAGAAACTAGGGACAGTGAGCTCTTGTGTTGGATTACACTTTTGCATTGGATCATTATCTGGTCTTACTGGAGACTCTTGAGCAGGCATGAGAAGGGGTGGTGTTTGAAGAGTTGCTTTAATGAGGCTGTGCTTTCCTTGAGTTTTTCACTCTTTCAGGCAAATAGTTCATTGTTTCAGAAGATCTTGGCTAATTGGATTAGAAAAAAAGAAAGAGTAAATAAAGAGGTCTGGAGTTGTGACAGAAGCAGGCAGAGGAATTAGACCATGAATTGTGTGAAGAAGCTCTTTGACTGTCACAGATTTTACTGAGAATTTTACTGCTTGAGCAAAACCTGGCACAAGGCTAAATACGATCAGGTTTTTAGTTAGTTGCAAAATTATATTCATTGTATCATCTCTAGCTGTTTAAAACTGCGTTCAAACAGGATAAATAGAAGTGTTTTAAGTGTGGCATGGAAAAGAGAGCCATGAGTGACTTATGTATGGCACTCAGGGGAATTACCAATACATGGTGCAGTCATGTCATTTGGTTATGCCAGGTGAACAAGAAGGAAGCCTTGCTGTTGTAAACAAAATGCCATAAAATTCAAAGAAAGAATAAAATCATATTGATATATCATATTTTTCTCTAAATGCAAATATTTTCACTTTTAAGAGCTTGTAGCAAAGAAAAAGTTAAAATAATAGAGCTGAAAAATCTTGCAAAAGAAAAGCCCTTTCATGATGTGCAGCTATAAAGAGGAGAGATGTATAGTAGGTCATTCAGCAGTGTTTCTCTCTTGAGGAGGAGAAAAAATTGGAGAAGAAAGACAAAACAAAGGTGATTCTTGGAAATTAACTGATTTACTTCACTACAGTAAGTATTACCATTTTACACATAGAGTGTGCATTTCCTAGGTTTCGGGACAGTGCACCAATGCCACTTATACCTGTGGAAAATGATGTTATGGTTTCATAGTATGAAACCATTGGGGTGACTGATACAAGTTTGCAGTTTGGTAGCTTGATAAAATTTGGCAAGTAAGTAGGTGCAGAATTAAGTTTAGATATGATGGTGGGTTTAGTTTCTTTAAAGTATGTTTTATGCTTCTCCACTCCTTGAACGCTTCTCCACTCCTTGAACACATCTCCAAGAGAGGAAGAACCTAGTGTTCTTCTAAAGTATTTCTCAAAAATTATGGGTGTAGTCTTTGTGTAATTTTGAAGATTATTTAAGGCCTGTTCACTGACTGTGAGCAACTACTGTCAGCCGTTAGCACAGAAGAGATTCTGGTTGGTAATACACTTAAAGTATTAACATTCCTAAATGTTGTTGACTATTGGCAGTGTACTGCCAGAAAATATTTTGTGATAACTTCTGAGAAAGAACCCCAAAACAACAAAAAACTTTTTTGCATGTGAATAGATTAAATACTACAAATTGCTCTTTGTGTTTTCGAGGAAAGAGCTCTCATGAGGTAATGAAATCTCTAGTGTCTGTTTCACAGTTGTCACCAGGAGTGCAGATCATTACATTTGCCGCTAGATGTCCCTGCAAGCCAAAAGAGTTTTGTTTCCTTAAATACAACAGGTTTTTGCAGTCTGGAGCATTGTTTTGTCAGCTGCAATTATCTCCCTCTCTCTTCTCCTTTTATCTTTTTCATGAAATCTTCATGCATATGAATACATGGCCAGGTGTGTGTTTTGCTTTGTAATTTGTGCACTTTTTGATAGTAACGAAAGCTGTGAGGAGAAAATATACTTCTCACCTGCAGCAGCTTGGAATAGAGAGTACAAAAAGCTGTGTTCCAGCTTATCTTGGCTGATGTTGTCTCAGAAAACAGAGTGTTTTCTCAGTGCCTTTGACTTTATCTCCATTACGCCACTTCAAAAATACTTCTTATTCAAGTAAGCAGCACGATTCAGACCCGACTTTAAATGCTGTGTTCCTAATTCTGAGCTTTGGCTTACAGTTTGATAGTTACATTTAGTATCTATAGCATATGAAAGCAAAGTGCTATTGCCTGGATGTTGGGATATTTTGTTGTTTTGGTTTGTTCTTATTGTTTGTGTGGGGGTTTTGTTTGTTTTTAATAGTGATGTGTTAACCCTGTTGATATGCTTAGAAATTTTTTGGGACATGCTGCCTTGAATTTTCTCTGTGTACCAGACCTTTCTCTCTTCTCACATGATTTATTGTCTTTAGCATCACTGATCTGTTTTCCTCATCCAGCTGTTGGTTTAACAATTGAAAATGTCTTTATATTGAGCTTGAAAATTGCTGTTGTCCTTTGTTTCTCAACAGCCAACAAAATTCAGGGATGAAAAAGAGATTGTATTGATTAGAAGGGTCTTCAAAACCTATGTCATTGATGTTTGAAATTGGTTGTGCATTTATGACAGTCACAGAGGATAATGTTCTTTATTCTGATTTCTTCCTCTTCATTCTTTCAGCAAATTTGGGTAAAATAAAATACCAACTTGCTGTTGTTGCTTTGCCTAGACTGATGTTATAAGTGGTAGATTTTTCTGACCTTTTCTTGTTTTAGCAATGGAGGAAGGAAAAATGGGAAAGAAAGTCATACATTTACCTTTTGTTGACATTATCATGTCTTTGTGGAATGGGTGGTTTTTTCCCAGTATGGAAGACAGATTTTCATCTTGCTTATAGCTCAGGAGTTTATAAAATCAAATTGTGTTTAAGATACATCCATGAAAGAGTGCAGTGGTAGAAAATGTACATGCAACTGTGCATGTAAAGAAGGTGAGGTGTTTGTAGTGATGGTAGAGATTTATCATTGTTTCTGTTTGAGTTTTACTTTGTACAAAGGTACACTTTGCACACAGCAGACATGGACTTCTTAGGCATCAGTCCAGCTATGCAAAAAGCTAAAATGGCAGAGTAGTTGTTTTTAAAGCTTTGTAACTTCCCTAAAATTCAGTTACAGTCCTCCCTCCCCCAGATCCTGTAGAAGTGTCAATAATGATCAGATTAATACCTATTGCTTCAAATATCAAAAAGCACCAATGAGGCATATTAGAATACTTCCTTATTTCTTAGGAACTCTTGATTTGCATCTTTCCTCACACCAATCTGATACTATCACATTTTGTAAGTGTCTTTCAGGAAAGGTCACAAGAAACCACAAGATAAGCTTTGAAAATAAGGAAGTGACATATTTCAGAACTGAACTGTGGACAGATGTCTTCCAGGCTGTCCCTGATACCTTAACTCTTCTCCAGAGAGAATTGATAGAAATTCAATAGAGAATTATCTGTTTTTCTTCCAGCTGAAATACTGGTGTGTTGATTAATACAAGATGTTACGACAGTGTAACAGACTTTTTAATAAGTAGTAAGAAAAGCTGTGTGTCTGCTGTGTGTGACCTCTGCCTGAACTCTGATTAAAAAGGCATGATTAGGGCATCATAGTTGGAATCTCAGTGTATAGCATAAGTAAAAATAACACATCATGTAATCTTTCAGATAGTAGTGGTTGTTCTTATTTTGTATTGACACAAATGACCTTCATGTTTAAGTGTATTCTATGCCCCTGGAAGCACTATTACTTCTCAGGGCAGGCTGCATGAGCAGAGAAGAGTTGCACTTTCAGTAAAGGTTTCTAATCTGTGTTGCAGCAGAACGAGGATTCTTCTGTACTTAAAGCAAAAGCAGTGTGTGAAACCTTTGAGCTGTGAATGTACTTGAATGCTAATTACATGTCCTTGTATTTGTTCAGGTGTCTTGATCTTCTGAGATGTCAGCAGAACGAGTGAATGGTCTTGTAGATTAGTTATACATTAATCTTGTCTTCTCCATACTCATCACGAATAGTCCTCATACAATGGATGGTTTGGGCAACCTCCTTCCTCTTGTGGGTGAAAGTGGTGAAGCAGCTAATTCACAAGAAATACTAAAACTTTTGATGGATGAAAAAATGCGAAGTGAGCACCACAAAGCAAATTACCAAACTTTAAGGGCAGAACACCTAAGGTACATCAATTTAAACAAATTTCTTTCTTTGAGTTGTTAAAAGGTAAAGCTAGATGTTGGAAGGGATTTATTTGTATGTGTGATATGTGTGTTAGCTATTTCTGTGTGTAAGGACAGATTTGAATGTTGTTCATATAAGAAAAGAAACAATTCAAAGTACCTTAAGACATTGCAGATGATGCTTCTGCAACACTTTTTATGTTTATAAGTGTGGGATAACTTTTCTGTATATTACAGAAAGAGGGTATGAATAGCTTAGTTCTTATTTGGTGTCTGTATGTTTGCTTCTGTGTGTGAGTCTTTTGAACTTTAAGGTCTAATTTTAAAAGGTGAATATAAAGTAAATATGTATTTGATCTTTCAGATTACAAGAGGATTATACCAAATCACAAGATGAATTGAAACGGTTGTTAGTTGAAAAACAGGCTGTACATGACAAATTTCAGCAGCTTCTTGCTGACTTCCAAGAGCAGTTGCTGGCTAAAACACAAGAGCTGGAACAAGTGAAGCAGCAGGTGAGATAATTTACTGGAAGGATTTGGTATGTGTTTTTATCCTGTAGTAGGGCCATGTAGATTTTTCTGTTAATGCAGCATGCATATACCCAGCTTGGATGTATTTCAGATGTCTTGAAATTCACCCAATCCAAGTAATGGCTCTTTTCTAGAGTGACTATGGGTTGAAATTACTGTTTGCTTGTTTAACTGAATCACCCAAATCCTGTTGTTAGGTGCTGTGTAAGACTCTCAGTCTCTGTCTGTGCTTGCTCTGCTGTTAAGGGGAGAATCATCTGTCTTGGAGGGTAACTTAGGTGCCTAAACCTGTTAGGATAAAGTGATTAGAAAAATAGATATTTGTTTCTCTTTGTGATGACAGCTTTCTTCTTTCTTTTTCTTAAAAAATCCCAAACCAAAATCAAACAAAAAAACTCCTCAACATTTAAGATAACTTGGGTGACACTCTATGCAACTGATTGTTTCCTTAAAGTAATGCAGGACATGTTCTTAGGAAACAAATATAATCACTAACGAAACGATCCCAGACTCTGAAAGGAGGAGATGCGCCTCAGCACCATATCTAGAACTAGTTTCTAGGGACTTCAGAGTACAGATAAGTGAAAGAAAAGTAGAATAAATAAGACTGTCACAGTTGTGGATGATTTTTTTTTGTTTTAAACTCTGTTTCTTGGTGAACCATACCAAGAAATTTTATCAAAATACCATACAGAATGGAGCTTAAGGCAAGGAATCTTTCCTGATAGTGTTTTTCATTCGAACCAGTACCCAAGTACCCATTGGAAAACACACACTAATATGTTTTGCAAATAATTATTTGGTGTTGCTCATTTATATCTTTTTGGGTTGGTTCACTTACTGTTAGACACTAATTCTTTATCTTTTATGTGAGACTGCTTTTCCTTCCCCCATCCCCCACAAAGGAGATAAATCTCTTGGCAATTCAGCCTGCAATTTGTGTTGCTTCTATTGCTAAGTGCTGACATTCCAAATGCTTCTGCTATCTTCTCAGAATATTTTTAGTTCACTAATACTTTTTAGCTTCTGTAGCTACTATTGAAATTTCTTTAGAAAAATATAGAGAATTAAGTAGAATTCCAAAAATCGTATTTTAAATACTTTTTTCCTGGCTATGTGACCTATCACAGTGTAAATAACTGAATATGACTAATCACTTGTGATACTTTTCTGTTTCAAGGTGCTAACTCCTCAGAAATTAGAACGGTTAAAAGCAAAAATGTATGAGGAATTGGAGTCTCCTATGAGAGAGCGTTATCAGAAGCTAGAAAATGTAAGTCATTGAAATTTTATTTTATTTAGGGTAGTGATCACTACTTTATAGTTCTTCCTAAAACCTTAAGAAATTAAAACTGAAAGGGGAGCAAAGTATGGCATTATTTCTCTGGTAATGTTGTCCCAGGCAGGGAAGATTGAAATCATGGAAGAGGTGACATTCAGTTCATCAGAGACAACTTGTGAAACAATAGGAACATTGCATGGACATTTAAAGGAAGTACATTTGAAAACTTTTTTTTTTTTTTTGGTCTAACTTAGGAAGTAGAAAAATACAGAACACTATATAACAAACTTCGTTACGACCATACCTTTCTGAAATCAGAATTTGAGCATCAAAAGGAAGAACATGCACATATTTTAGAAGAGAAGAAAATAAAATATGAGGCTGAGGTACGTAGACTATTATAGTAGCTTAGACAGTATCTCTGACAAAGCTGCTTGAACACTGTGGAACTGTTGGTACTTGAAGGGTTGTCAGTTTGACTCCATTTCATGTTTGTTTCTATTCTCTTAATTCTCAAAGCACTTCTGTGACTTAGCCTAAGGCTGCCTCTGTAGATTTGTTCAGTGATGGGTTGCAATATTATTTGTGCTATTAAAAGTAAGAATAACTTACTTTCTGGTAAATGACTGCCAGTATGTTTGCTTAATGCTGTTTTTAATCACATTTGTGATTTGTGACATGATGCTAATTTGAAATTAATAAATTATCTGAGTAACCAATGTAAGTTTAATCTTTAAATTACTTATGTGGCAATTTATCAAGGAAGAGATATTGTTAATAGCAGATAAGTGTACATTTAGCCATGTACTTGTCATGATCTTAGTTTGGATCAAGGTAGTGATAATCAAAAAGATACTGAAAACTTTGGTAACTTTATTTCATTTGTATTAGCTCCTGAAGAAACCATTCGTTCATTTCTTTGGACTTTTGAAAGTGTATGTAGCTAAATAAATTGCCAGCTGATTTAGGTTTTAAATATATACATCATTGTAAATGAGTTGCAGATGTCATTTGCATATCCATTTAAGTGTTTGTCTGGAAGCATATATTCTAAGATGCCAGATTTGAATGTATTACTCCAAACATCAGACACAAATCAAAGCAATCATCACTTGCAAAATCAATCCAAGTTTGCAAATGCAGTGCATTAAAAACAGAACAGTTGTTCTTCCTGGAGCTAAACCCACATGCTGCTTTACAGCCTGCCTCTCTCATGGGCTTGTTGAGTTTTTGCTAGTCCTGCAGCTAATTAGCACACTTACACAGAATACAAATACCTTGAGCCCAGGGCACAGTGTGATCTGGTTTCTCTCAAAGGCTTTTTAACATTCCATGTCATTTTGCATAAGGAGGCTGTAAAAACATCCTAATTCTTAAATGATGGCTTGGGCATATCATGCAATTGAATCTCCCCATAAAAGGCATTTTGGAGGGCTTTTGCTGCAGAAATCAGGTTTATTCGTAGAGAACGCTGGTGAAACTTTTAAAAGGACTGCTGCAGATCAGAGTTTGGACTAGTCTCCAAATATGGAGAGAATTCTTATGTACCTTTCTTTCTCACTCTTTTGCTCCCGCTGTTATATTCAGTCCACGTAACTTATTTTGAAATGTAACAATCTATGAATTTATGTGTTTGTTAATTACAGTCTCCAGATTGGCTTGTACCTTTTGTACTACTTTGTAAGAGAGAGCTGGGGTTTTCATTGTTGTTATTGGTTTGGGTTTTGGTTTGGGTTTTTGTTTGTTTCTTTTTTGGTTTATTGTCTGTCAGGGCCCAGTCATGTTGGCTCTCTGGAGTTTTTAGCAGGTTTGAGTTCTGTTGTAATTATAAAATAGTGGAATCATAAGTTGGAAGAGACTCTTTATAGTCCAAAATCTTGTTTAAAATATTGAAGTGTAATGAGATCAGGTTGCTCAGGTCCATGTCCAGCCAAGTCTTGAACATCTGCAAGGATTGGGATTCCATAATTTTTCTGGGCAGACTCTTTCAGTATTTAACCATCTTCATGGTAAACTTTTTTCGTAATACATAATTGGAACTTCACATGTTCCAAATTGTGCCTGTTGCTCTCTTCCCATCACTGTGCATCTTCTCTTCTCTGAGCTGAGGCTTACTTCTCTCAGCTTGTCCCTATATGTCATATTCCCCAACCCTCTGAACACCTTAGTGGCCATCTGGACCTGACACAAACTCCCCATGCAACTTTGCCAGTACTGGAAGGGGGACAAAGGATCACTTCTCTGGATCTGCTAGTTATCCTTCTGCCAATCTGCCAGGATTGGATTGGGTGCTTTGCTGACTAATGTTTAGCTTGTTGTCCACTAGGATCCCCAGATCCTTTTCCATGGAGATACTTCCTAGGCAATTGCTACGGGCCTGTACTGTTGCATTGGATTACTCCATCTCAGATGCATGTCTTGCTCTTCTTGTTGAAGAGGATCCAGTTCTGTCCATTCCTTCAGCTTGTCCAGATTCTTCAGGATCTGTCCAGATTCTTCAGTTCTGCCTTCCAACAGATTGACCATTTTCCCCCAGTTTGGTGTCACACTCAAGCTTGCTGAAAGTGACTCCATGCTATCATCCAGTTTGCAAATAAAGACATCAGTCAGTGTTGCACTCTGTCTCAAAAAGTCCACACTAATTACAGACATTCAGATGGTCTTGCTTTGAATTTCCTACTCTAAACAAATGAATGTTTAAATGTCCACTGCTGCTCTTTTCTGAATTGTTAACTACTGTAATTGTTGCTGCCTGACACCTAACCAATGTAAGAACTTTTTATTTTTCTGATTAACAACTATCAGATTGCAAGACTGGATAAAGATAAGGAAGAACTCCATAATCAGCTCCTTAGCATTGATCCCACAAGGGACAGTAAACGTGTGGAGGCACTTTCTAGAGAAAAGGCACAACTGTGTCAGAAATTAAAAGCCTTAGAAGCAGAAGTAGAAGAACTAAGAGCAGAAAGACACAACTGTGTTGTGCAAGCAGAAAATGTTCAAAGAGTACAAGCACGACAGTTAGCTGAGATGCAGACCATGATGCGATCTCTAGAGGTAAGATTTTCTTTTGTTTCCCCTCCTTGTAGAGTGTAGTAAGAATAAAACTTGGCCTGACAGAACTGTCACTGAAATCACTGATAATTTTGCCATTGACTCCACAATTTGAATTTCTACATTTCAGATTTAAAATCAAATTGTAGTTGACTGGGAGTCATACACTGCCAGTTCAACTTTGGACAGTCTCTCAACTGAGAAATTCTGCTGAATGATCTCCTTTCTAAACAAGCGAGTTAGATCCGTATTTGTAGTCAGTAAGGTCATGTCAGCACTTGCCATTTAGCTGGACTTAGAAACCAATATGTTAATAATCTGCTGCAGTAATTCTTTATTCTTTTCAAAAATGTCACACGATGCTCCTCTCTTTAATCCTTTCCTCATCTGTCATCTTTTTTGCTTACCAATGCCTCTTCTTTCTCCAACACATTACTGCAGCTGCTTAGTACTCAGCTGTTGCTCTCCCTGTTGTTCTCCTTGGTATTTCTGGGCTGTTGCACTTTTCCACTGTATTCCTCATCTGTCATCCTCAGACCTTCTGTCAGTCCTTGCTACCTCTCTAGGTAACAAGCCTTTTCATCTAGATTCTTCACACAGTTGCAGCATGCAACTGGTTCATTTTCTTTTTTACTATTATCAGTGCTGTATACTTCAGTTACAAAATGCACTGATCTCAACTTTAAAAGTGCTGTAATCTTCTTAGACAGCTTTAAAGAGAGCCCTGCTGAAAACAGAAGTGTTTAGAAAAAGGAAATCATGTATTAGATTACCTTTTTGATATTCAGTAAAGATCAGGGTCATGTACTTGTAAAGATCGGAGTCTGTAATGCAGTAATTGCATTTTATTTCCTCTCCAGGATGTTAATTCTTCTGTCAGTATGACTGCATAGGCCAGCATATAACACCATATGTAGTTACACTGTTTATAGCCCAGTAATTTACTGGTAAGCACACCTGCAGCCTCATAACCAAGTCAGATTACCACCACTCCTTTTCAAGGGGGATTGAAAATGGGAGTGATTCTGTGTAGTAAAAATAGTAGTAGTAGTAATAAAAAGTAATAGTAGTGTGTAGTAATATTCTGTTAGTAAAAATAGTTGTGACTTTTTAGTAAAATTCAAGGCAATTGTTATATTGGAATATATGGTTGAGCAAAGATGAATATTTATAGATCATATTATATATTATTATGTTATTATTATTAACAAGAAAGTAATATCTGAAAGCCCAGATCAATCAAATATTTCAAATAAGTAACAAGAGGCAACCCAGCTCCAAAAATCTTAAAAAATACTTCCTTCATTCAAGGCAGAAAAGAAGTCTGCTGAACAACAGGTTGATCGCATTGAAAAGGAACTGCTGACGAGTCATGAGCAAAACATGCTCTTAACTAGCAAACTTCACAAATCTGAACGAGAAGTCAATTCCTTAACTGCTCAAGTAAGTACTTTTATGGTATCTTAAACGTTTTTCACATCCTGTTATTTTTTTCTGCTTATATTTTAGACTAAGAATAAAGTAACAATGTCTTCTGCTGTGACTTAGAATAGGTATGGAATTTTTCCCTTAGTTCCAGTTGAAAGACAAAGAATATGTGACTTTACAGGAGGAATGTCATACCTAAAAGTATCTCTAAAGAGTGAGGTTATGTTCTTATTATTCCATCTTCTAGATCTTTTTCCTGAACAGAACAAGACTTGTGAAGTATCTTCATATTCATGTTTTTAATGTTCATGAAAACAGTCAACCTTTAGAGCTTTAAACTGATCTTTCTTAATTTTTTTCTTTTCTTTTCTTTTTTTCTTTTCTTTTTTCTTTTCTTTTTTCTTTTTTTTCTTTTCTTTTTTCTTTCCTTTTTTCTTTTTTTCTTTTCTTTTTTCTTTTCTTTTTTCTTTTCTTTTTTCTTTTTTTTCTTTTCTTTTTTTCTTTTCTTTCTTTTCTTTTCTTTTTTTTTATTTTTTCTTTTCTTTTTTTCTTTTTTTTAATTTTTTAAATTTAAATTTCTTTTTTCCCTTCTTTCTTTTTTCCCTTCTTTCTTTTTTCCCTTCTTTCTTTTTTCCCTTCTTTCTTTTTTCCCTTCTTTCTTTTTTCCCTTCTTTCTTTTTTTCCTAATGGAGCCACGGCTGCTGGAGGTCTTAAAAACTATCCTGTGAATGGGCTGTGTTAGCTACAGGAAGCAAGCTGCATTGGAGTTACTTGTGGAGATTCAGGTTATATTAAAAGCAGGGTAATCAAGTTAGCAAAGCCTTTTTCTTGGATTAATGCCAGCATAGCTTGTACAGAAACATTTCAGTACAGAATTGCATCACAGCATTTTAAGTTGACCATTGTCTTAACATATATTTGATTAACTTTGTTGGATTGGCACCAGATCTTAGAATTTTGTTCTATGTTTGTACACTTTTCCTTTTATTTTTTTGAGATCTTTTTACAGTGCATATTTATGAGTGCTAAGTATTTAATTTTGGTCATTCATAAAAAAAATTCTAATTTTCCATAGGAATAAGGTATAGCTATTTAAAGCCTCTTTATGTAAAATGCCATACTTGGCCCCCATGAATGCTAAATAGGAGGGGAAAACTTCTGGTAAACATGTTTCAGTCATTTCCCAGACTATATCAAAGATTGTTACAGTCTTTATTTTTTGTATCAATTGGTCTTCTCTGCTCCCCTCCAGAAGCAGGACAAAATAAAATGTTGCAGTGATGTTTCTCAAAGGGAGGAAAATAGAAGCTTTACTATACTAGCCTTTACTATATAGCCTTTACTATACCACCTGCTTCCGCTCCCACTCAAACCTATTCCTGAGCACAGGTGCATGTTTGTCTTCTGGATTTTCTGCCTTAAAAAACCCACCTTAAATCTTTTCAAGTTGCCCTGAAATGTTATCAACTTGATATATAAGCAACTAAATCTTCCGTGTAGTTACTTAATAAGCTAGTGTGTCATTCTTAGCCTTTTGCCACTTGTATATGCTAGCAGGTTGTAATTACATTTGTCATTGTGAATGGATTTTCATTATAAGTGCTTTCCTCCAGATATTTAATTTGCATTGACCGTGTAATTACTGCGTTCAAATGCCTAAACTATAGAAAGTTTCCATGCAAGCAGTAATTTTCTTTGATTTGATGTTCTTAAAGCTCCTACTTTTGTGAGGCTATTTGATGTGTCTGTAGAGCAGTATTTGATTTAAAATACACTTTAAAACTATGAAGACCTGGATTTTGAGTAAGTAATGTAGCACACCAGGGGGACTATTACTCGGGGAAGGAGTTGATATTCTGACTTTGGATATCACTGTTTTGATTTACTTGTGGAGATTAAATTTAATTTTATTTTAGCTTGATTCTGAGGTATCTTTAGTCAGAAGTGAAGTAAATATATATATAATTTTATTATAGTTAATTTGATTTGATGTTGGTTTTTCTAATTCATAGGTAAAAGAACTTAAACATTCACATAAGTTGGAAGTAACAAATGTCAAATTGGAGGCAGCAAGAACAAAGAGTGAAGTAGAAAGAGAAAGAAACAAGATTCAAAGTGAAATGGATGGTAAAGTATGAAATTATTTTGTAATTATTTCATCTGGTTACTTCAGTTAGAATAATACAACTATTTTTTTCTCTGAACGCTCCCCAGCAGTCTTCAGCTTCTACTTCTGGTCTAGGTAATAGATCTGACAATTCATTTGGTATTTGAAATAATTGTGTTGTTTCACTTGCTCTACTAGGCTAAGAACAATTGAGAGCAGTTTTTCATTGATGTAAATTAATGCATTTGTGACACAACTTGAGCATAATCTGTTTCAAATTATGTACTTCATATGGTTATTTTTTCTATTATTGCTAAGTTCTCGAGTCTTTCATACTCTGCTTGAAACTGTATCGTGCCACAGAGCTTCAGCGGTTGGGGTTTTTTTGATTCTGTGTCTGTGGAATTGATAGCAATTCCATAAGGCTGCCGCATGAAACAAAATACAATACCTAGCTCATGCTTTGAAGGAAACAGGCATTGCTGTAAGATACCTGATGCAGCTGAGTGTGTAGGCAAGTTGAAATAGCTTTCTAGAGTGAAAAGGCCAAAACTTTCTAGTACTAGTTGTGTTTAAATCACACAACTGTACAATTACACAGTTTTAAACTGTCCTCACTAATTGGCCATAGCCCCAAAATATTACCTTTGTCTTCCTGAAATAATTGTTTCTGTTCACTTGCTTTAATATTAAAGTCCGCTAAGAACAATGAAAAAGTGTTGTTTTCTGTATTGACAATATACTTACGGTGTATTGCAAACTAGAAACGTTGGACCCTATGAAATATGAAACTGAATACAGACAAGATTTAAGTTAACCTGAACTTACTGTGGAATTCCATTTGCATCGCTGAATTAGCTGAAGAACCAGGAGTCACTGTTAGAGCATGTTGGCTTATTTGCCAGTGAATATGGGTGTCAGTTACAAGATTTTAGTTTGTATAATTTGTCCCTGCCTATAAAGTCATAGTTTTAGAAATGCCTCATTTGGTAATATAGGTAGATTAAAATGTGTGATTTGTTGTAGCCCAGTTACTAGTTTCACTGACAACCAGTTTCTGTTTACTGTAAACTTTTCCAGAAAATGAAAATTTTGTTGCTTGACCTTTGCATAGCTGTTATGGAACACTTTTTAAAAATTTTAAATCCAGACACAAGTGTTTTGTATAAATTGCTCTGGAGTTTAACTCTGTAATAATATCAACTGTTTAATTACTTTTGTTTATTAAAGTAAGAAACTCTTGTAGACCGTTATTCCAGTGTAATGGTTACTTTTCAAAAGTTTTGGAAATATAACTGTTATATTAAGAAAGGTCTCTTCTTGTTTTCTTGTGTTTTGGTTTTTTCCCCTTCCCCCATTCATTCTATCATTTGAATTGAGATTTTTAATTTCCTTTTGTGAATTTATAGTTATTTGAATGTAGGATCCTAGCAGATTCTTATCAATAATATGTTTAACTTTTTTTAATGTATAATGCAGGATTGCTGTCCGACAAGGAAATTCTTACTGCAGCTGTTGAACGCCATAAAGTGCTTTTAGTAGAAAAGGATCGGGAGCTAATTCGTAAAGTGCAAGCTGCCAAAGAGGAAGTTTTTGACAATATTGCAGCCTTACAGAATGAAAAGTATGTCTACTGATTTCCTCCTCCGTTTCTAAAAGAGGACTGTTTTGTGAGACTTTTAAAAATATCAGTCTTAACTCAACACTTCTGGCAGTTTGTAGTGATTCTTGTGTGCATGTTCAATAATGTTTTAGGTTAGAACTCGAGAACAGATTAGCTGATCTAGAGAAGATGAAACTGGAACAAGATTCTTGGAGACAATCTGAAAAGGATCAGTATGAAGAGAAACTACGTGCTGTGCAGATGGCAGAAGAATCTAGCAAAAAGGAACTTCAGCGTTTGCGGTAGTTGACTTTTCTAATCTTAGCACAAATTTCTCATTTTCCCCCCTTAATGCCTTTACAGTAGACAGTAGAAAAACTTATTATTCATAGATACAGAAATCTTCATTATGAAATGTTCATTAGTGTAGATTGAACAAAATTATCTTTTGCACTATGTAAAAAAGAGTGCAGAATTAAAAATTAACTGTTTGAAAAGATAATACTTTTCGTCCAAACCTTTAAGTGTTATTTTCAATGGCCATTTTGAAGTAATGATTTGGCAATACACCTTTGTTAAAACTAGTTAAGTGCTGGCTGCTGGCATAGCCCCAGTGTTAGAGTAAACCATTTCTCAATCCAATGGCACCATAGCAGCAATTGGCAAGCTGAGACCCTAATATGATATCTCTGAGTTGGTTATTATGGTTGGGAGTTTACTTGGCTTACTGTAGTTTAAGGTCAGCATGATAAAATGAATCATATTCCCAAAGTCTTATTCATGTGAATTCTAAGAATGAATAGAAATATATTTTTAATACTTTTGTAGTTAAATGTGTATCAGCCTTTCAAATAATGCTATTTATTTGTCAGGCTGATTTGTCCTAATTTATGGCATCTGTATTTTGATTAGATAAAAATAAGGATGTCTTACACAATTTTAGATTAAAAATTCAACAGCAAGCTATGCAGACAGAGGAGCTGGAAGAAAAGAAATGTGAAAATGCTAATCTGAAACAGGTAAGGTTTTAGTGCATTGTAATGTTTTATAGTGAAATGCATTCTTTACTGTAGTTACCATGCCCTGTATTTGAAGATTAGATTGAATTTTTAAGGCTTTTTTTTTTTTTCCCTTGAGGGATGAAATATGTACTTCAGATATTTAAAGGAGAAGTGTTCAGAAATCAGTTGTGCTTTCCTGGACCTCTATAAATGGATTACAGTTTTTTGCTTCATGTGTTTTGTCAGTAACAGGGATTTCAAAGCTGAATGTTCATAGACTGGTATGTTGAATATGGTTATGCACTATTTAACTGGAGATTCAGTTGCCATGGAGACTTATAAATTGTTTCTAGGTAATGCTTTGCATTTACACTGCATCTCTCATCTGAGGTTCTTCAAGTGTTTAACAGATGTTTCATAAATGAACAAACTAGTGTAAAGAGGTATATTTCTATTTCAGAGTCAATTGATGGCACTGTTGAAAATCAAACCTATTTTTTTTAACTCCTGCTTGCCTGTGATGTTGTTTAGTAGGTAATAACAATGGCTGTGCATTAAAGGACTCTGCAAGCTGTGTGCACTTGAGACAATTATTTTTTTCCTCATGAAATCAGAAATTGAGGGATCTTAAGTGTCCATGTGGGGGGAGGAAAAGGAAAGGGAAATGATCATTTGTATATGCTGGCTGCAGAGGTTGGACTTTGCAGTGCTTCCTTCTTTTGTGAATTCATCAGTACAGTCACTGTTGGCT
The DNA here is from genome assembly GCF_024509145.1 of Vidua macroura. Lineage (NCBI taxonomy): Eukaryota > Metazoa > Chordata > Aves > Passeriformes > Viduidae > Vidua > Vidua macroura. The sequence continues at coordinate 14,210,075 of NC_071575.1, read as the reverse complement.
GTAACACTCAGTGTGTTATGAGACAGAAGAGCCTGGATAGCTCCACAGCTCTGCCACTACATATTCCATGGTCCTCGAGTTCAGCCCTGGGGCTAAAGTGTTGGATTTCTGAAGTTCTGGGGGACACTTCAGTGGCAGAAGAGTCCTGCCTATCTTTCTTGTTTTAACTACAATAGAAACCCTTTGTCACATAGTGATTTACTGTAAAGCTTCTGAAGAAATTGTTGAGTATAGAGAAAACAAACAAGTAAAACAGACTAATGAAAAGCTAAAGCTAGTTGGCGTCTCCATTTTGCATTGTCTCAGTATCTCAAAATCAATTGTTCATTATTTGCATACCTTCTGAAATTGAAAAAATATTTTTTGTTTTGGTAGCAAATAAATGATATCCAACTCCAGCTTGCCTCACTTTCTCAATCAGAAAAGGATTTGCTAGAATCTAATCAGAAGATGAAGGAAATAATAGAGAGATTGAAACAAGAATGTCAACATGCAAGGGCTCAAGCAGAGAAAGCTCAACTGGAAACAGAGAAGTAATTTTTTTCTTTTGGCTTTACTCTTCATGCTGCTTGTGTTCTTCTCATGTGGATTACTTCACTGTGGATTGTAGATTCTGAATAAAGTCCAAAAGTTAAAATGAACAGGAAATATTGGACAGTTGTAAAAAATGGCTGTACATTCTGTGGCATAGTATGTATAAAAGCTTTCCTCATGTCCGCTTTAAAAACAGGAGTTTGTTTCCATTTGTATCTGTTTAAATTAATTATTGATTATTGAGATACACTGCTTGCATAAAATGAAATTCTACTTATACTGAAGTGAGTGTCAAACTTCTATAGGTATAAAAGGATCAGACAGTTCTTTTAAGAGTGTTTAAGCTATATGTGTGAAGAGAGCAGTCAAGCATTGTATTACGCATGATAAGGTTCCACGGTCCCACTGTGTGAATACTTCTTTCTCTTTCCCACTAGCTACTTTTAGCTGATATGAGGAAAGAAAAAGCTTATAGAATATCTTCTAGTTCCTCTCATCAAAATTAAAATTCATCACTTTCCTTTTTCGGACAAGCTTGACCGCATACCATCAAAGAATGACAATAAATGATGAAGGAAGCCAAATTTTATTCAGGTTCCATATAGAAATTAACTTTCCATATAGAAATTAATTTTCCTGGAATTTAAAGATTAATTTGTCAGTCTGAAATGGCTTTACAGAATTTCCCATTTTAGTAACCAAATATTTGTCTAACCAGTACTGTATTATTGTGTGATGGGTGCTTTAAAGTCAGTATCCCAGATTAAATATAAAACTTCCAAAGGGTATAACGTAAGTTCTTTTTGTTTTAACATCTCTCTTGCTACTAATTGGTACTGCAATTGCTATGTTGTCATTAGTTTAAGTAGTGCTTTTAAATTTAGTATTTGAAGATATTATTGGATTTGGACTGCAGAGTATGTCACTAGCACATTAAATACTTTGGATGTTTGCTTTAGGGAGGTGTACTCACATGTTGAGTGAGAGCGTTGCTGTTACTTGAATGAGACTGTCATTTTCATTTACATATTTATGAATCACAAAACAGTCAGGACTAGGTTTTCCTGGGAAGGCAGTCCTTAGAGATCACTGAACAAGTATTAGGTACTGAGAGCTGCACTAAGGCTGGTACTGCAGAAGTGAAGCAGCTTTGTAGCCTGCATGTAAGTCCTGCAGGTCTGTGCCATTGCTACCCTGGGAGCCTTGGGTCATGCTTCCATTGTTTTTATGAATCTGTGAGTGATAGAACATCCTTCCTCCATTCAGTAAATTCTTATGAGCTTGAACACCAAAGAGTTAAGTTGCACCAAAGCAAGAGGAAGTGAAATAGGGACCAAAAGTTGAGAAAATAAGATAAAAAGTTTCAGATAAATAAAGTAGTGCCAGTTGAGCATTGAGCAGAAGTAGGCAAATCAGCTGCATGTCTGGCTGTGTCAATCTTAAAGCTTGGAAATGAAAATGTGAAAGGAGAAAAAAAAGCTAAAGGCAAACTATGAGACTGATGCAGATCAGAGATGAGCTCAAACAGGGACTTGTTTAGCATTTTGGGAACAATGTTAGTGGCATTTAAACCAACCAAACAACAACAATAAAAAACACCTAAAGAAACCCTCACACCCAACTCAAGCATTTTTTAACCATGGCCTCAGCTGAAATCCTTTTACTGCTAAGCAGTGCTCGTCCAAAGTGCTTTGGTTCCTGGGTACTAGTAGTTATTTACAGTCAAGAGTGAGGTACAAGCCATGCTGTGTCAACTAAAAGAGCCATGACAGATGACACAGGGGCCAGGACTCTGTTTCCCAAAGTGAGAGTGGATGATGCCCAATACTTCTACTGTGAGGAAGGGAGAGGTGGTTTGGTGAGAAATTTATGGAGATGCATTCAGAGTCCCTGTAGGGAAACTGCATCTGCCCAGGACTGGAGTAGTGGTAGATGCACTAATATCAAGCCTTGATCCTCTTAAAATCTGCTACATAGAATCTCACAATTTGATTTTAACTTTTAACAGTAATGTAATTAAATATGCCATTAGTTCTTGTCTGCTTTGACTCACAATACAGGTAGCCCAAACAAACAAGGCAGCATGGAGAAACAGCTCCTTTCCTATACACTGCTAGAGAACACAGCCTAATTTTAGTGTGTTGTAACCATGCAAAAGTCTAAGAAGATAGCATATGCCTTTGATGTGTGTTCATCTGGAATGTTGTCTAGAAACCATATTAGTAGGAGCTTCCTGTTGAGCTGGTGTTTGTTCTGGTTGGGAGCATGTCCTAAGGAAGTCTGTTACAAAGATTTAGTAGACCCCATAGGGCAGCACCCTGCTCTCCTAAACAGAGAACGTAGTTGTCAACTCTTCTGACAACTGACGTTTGGAATAGGCATCTGCTCTTGTGTTCCACTGTGATGGTTTGACCTAAATTGAGGAATTTTCTCTGGGTGGTTTGGCAGCATGCCAATCCAACAAGGCACCAACAATTAGCTTCTTAGAATCAGTTTTCAAAATTTGATGGTTGAAGAAATCCTAGGATAATGCTCAGGTTCAAATGTTGTAGTCACAATTAGATTGTTAATATAATCAAATTTATGTCAGATCCTTGAAGTATATGAAAGTAGGAGTTGTGAAAAGATGCATCTGTTTCAAGAACCTTAAGGTATTAACTGAATGTGCTGCTTTGTTTGTATAACCTCTTACTTTTTTAACCTGATTTTTCCAAAGGACTTCAGAATACCAGCATATGGAATGGCTGCAGGAGAAACATATGCTTACTCAGCACATCACAGAGTATGAAGAGAAATACAAGCAAATGAAGAACAAGCTAAGTCGAGCTGCTGTTGCTCAGAAAAAGGCATGTTGTCTCTTCCTTTTTGAATAAGCCAGCCTGTGTAAAGTTCAACTTTATGTTGGCCAGCTAGAAATGTTTCAATGTTAAGAGTTTATTGGCCGTCTACTGTATATAATAACTAAATATATTGTGTTCTTCAAGATTAGCATAGAAATAGCTTGAATGACACAGAAAAGAATATTACAGCCAGCAACTTTGTTATTACGCCATCAAAGATTTTGTGAGGCTTTCTTGTACACACGTGTGCATTGATCATTAAGAGGTGAACACCTTGATGAGGGATGATGATACTAGATACTGGACAAATGATGTTCTACTTTCCCTTGATGGAATATTAAAATTTTATTTCTTCCCCTAAGCTTACTTTTTATGAAATAGTTTGGAAGGAAAGGCAGGTTGTTTGTTAAACCTCAATATTAATTAGCAGTGTTATTCACTGAACATGGGTTATGAAACCTACCAGTACCTTTTAAGGTCATGAAAAGTTAAGATCAATATGAGAAAAACCAAACAAACAAAACCAACAAAAACAAAACAAAAAAAAAAAAAAAAAACAAAAAAACAAAAAAAACAAAAAAAAAACAAAAAAAAACAAAAAAAAAAAAAAGAAAAAAAAAAGAAAAATAAAAACCCAAAAAAAACCAAAGAAAAAAAACAAAAAAAAAAAAAAAGGAAGCATACTTTTTTGGTTTTGCTTATACTCATTTATATGTAGTCATTTAAAGGATGACTGTTGTGATTCTCAGATACTGTTAATGTTTATTAGTACAGCTGGTCACTGACCAAGTGACTGGCAGCTGTGCCTCTTTCATTCCCATTTTCCACCTCTTCTGTTTCCCATCATGGCAATCTAAGCGCCTTCAAACAACACATTCTCTTCTTAAGGAAGGAAAATCCTACAAAGTGTCACAGCTTGAAACCACATACAGTTTAGATTTAATTTTTACAGGATCTAATCTATTAAGGTATTGCTTAGCTGTTTGAAACATCTGTTTGACAGAGAAAGACTCTCAATGACAATAAACAAAGGAGGATGCATGAGAAAATAGAACTTTTGGAAGCCAAGATGGAAGAACTAGAAAAAGAAAATCAAGTGTTAAATAGGTAATAAACTTTGCTTTTTCTTAGCTTGAAAAATTACATATGCTCAAAGTATGACTTAAAAATATGAAGTATTTTTGAAGATACATGTTACTTAGATTAGTAACCAGAGTCTAATGGCCTTTAGCACTAGAATTCTTTGAATAGGTTCTGTTCAGGATGGGCAGCTGAGAGCTTATGAGACAACTGCAGGGCTGTCTCTTCAAGAAGAAAAAGAGAAAAAATACATGATAGGCACAGTTGCACGAATCCCTTTAAAAGAAGTAAGTGAACAAGATTCAGAATTGCAAGAGAAACAGACATGGCATCATCTTTGAAAGATGAAGTCCTGTTTTATCTTTCTTCGTTCAGTCCCTATGGAGGGCTTGATTTGAATAACTAATTGAATGTGGCTTGTCTGACTCACTACTGTGAATGGTATTTAAAACTTATTTTATGTAAACTCTAATCTATAGTAGAGCAGATAGCTAAATATGTAGAGGGACATTTAGACAGACATGTAGGCAAAAGAATGTACACAGATCTACCTTCCAGTTCTTCTGTGTAAAGATAGGTAGAAAGTGGGGGTGTTCAACAGCAGAGCACTCTTGGAGAGCTGTGCTGCTGTGTTGGGACAACAAAGATCTTGAGCAATAAGAAATTTATTTCCTAGACAGAATGTTTCCTCTGAAGAATATGCTCGCCTCCAGAAGAGGCTAAAGGACTTGCAACGTCGGCACAATGAATTCCGGAGTATAATTCTGAATCCTGACATACCGTCACTCAATCCAGTCAGTGTAACGCCATCATCTGCCTTGCCTCCTGGGCCTGCAACATCCTTCTCCTTTCTTCAGGTGGGGATATATTACAAGTTGTGAAAATAATACAGCAAAAGAGAGTATTGAAAGACTTCTTTTTTACTGACCTTAGTCTTAAGGAAGGCGTATTTCATCTTTGAACACAAGTAAGAAATTTTGAGTTAGCTAGAGATGTTCCCTTCCTTGCAATAAGAAGGAGTACTTGAAAGACAAAGGATATGTTACAGAATGTAACAACTGGGTAGTTTTAAGCCAGTTCTCTATACTTTGTCCTTCCCCTCAGAGGCTTCAAATGGCTCCTTCTGAGCAAGAAACGGTAGTGTTGTTCTCACACCATGGTTTCATTTCAGTATTGCTGCTCTTGATTTCTTGTGTGGTTAAAAGCATCTTAGGCTGAGCTGCTGAGGGTGAAAATATCTCTCGCTGAGGTTGACCAGGTTGACTTTACAGATTTGTGGTTACTGAGACTTCAGGTTTGTGTGCACCTTCATCTGAGAGGACAATATCTGCAAATGTATTTCTTCCTAATGCTGTTCATCAAAATTGTCAGAACAATAGCCATGAAACACTGATGAGTAAAATTTAACAAATAAGGGTGTTTTGGACTTTTCTTTAAGGAAAATAAAAACTTTTCTTTAAGGAGAATAAATGAATGAATGTATTGCTCATTTTGGTTCTTTCTAATTGTGTAAAATGTAATAGAGCAACATTTTTTTTCCTTTAAATTTCAAGGAGGAGCAGCATCAAAGAGAGCTTGCCCTGCTTGGCAAGCGATTGGAAGAACTTGAAACCAGACAAAGAAAACAGCTGGAAGATCTTGGACCATCTAGAGAGCGGCTAATGGTGGGATGCAGGGACTTGGCAAGAAATAAGTTCACTGGAGAAGATGAAGCACAAAGTGAGGACTCCAAATAAAATCTGCATACTCTCAATGCTGTTAGCTTTCAATAATTTATCTTTTGTATGTGCTTTTCATATTTTGCCAAAAACGTGGTTGTATGTGCCTGAATAGCATAAGATATATTCTGCATAGTTACCCCTTTGTGGATCAGCTTGTTTTACTGCTGGGTCTAAGGACCAGCAGGACTAAGGAGTTTTCTCACTGGGAATCATAAAAAGAATATGCAGGATTGCCATTCATGACAGGGCTGCACCCTGAATTTGTGTTACCAGTGCAGTGATATTTAGCATAGCAGCAGTTACAGGCTCAATATTGGGATTCAATTGCAGACAGTTTTCCTGGTCCACTCGATTTCCCCTTCTCTGAAGTGCCACTTCTCTGGGCATGTGTGGGGGAAATAGAAGTCCCTTCCACTATAAGCCAAGAGCAGGTTTGGGATGATTTGATGAAGCTGAATAGCCACAAGTCTGTGGAATCTGATGTGCATCTCAGGGTCCTGAGGGAACTGGCTGATGTTGTTGCTGTGTTTGGAAGTCATGGCAATTAGGTGATGCCCTCAGTGACTGGAAAAGGGAAACATTGCTCCCATTTTAAAAAGGGAAGAAAGGATGAACCATGAAATTACAGACCAGTGTGCCGCACCTCTCTCTGGGATGATCATGGAGCAGACCCTTCTAGAAGATGTGCTGAGGCAAGTAAAAGACAAGGAGGGGAGCCAAGGTAGCCATCATGGCTTTACTATGGGCAAATTGTGCCTGAGCAATACGGCCTTCTATGACGGAGTGACAGCAACGGGTGACAGGGCAACACCAACAAATGTCATAATTTAGACTTCTGTACAGCCTTTGATATGGTCCCACATGACATGGCTGATCTCCAGATTGAAGAGACATGGATTTGATGGGTGAATCGCCATTCAGTGGATAAGGAATTGGCTGGATGGACACAGCCAGAGTTGTAGTCCATGGCTCTCTGTCCAGGTAGTGGATGGTGATGAGTGGGGTCCCTTAGAGCTCACTCTTGGGACTGATGCTCAAGTGCAGCCTCAGCAGGGTCGATGACAGGAAGATGAGCTCTGCAGCTGGCACCACAGAAGGAAGGGATGTCATCCAGGAGTGGGCCCATGGGGACATTATGTAGTTCAGCAAGTCCAAGGGCAAGGTGTTGCATCTGGGTAGGGAAAATCCCAAATGTGAATATAGACTGGGAAAAGTCACTGAGGCCAGCCCTACAGAGAAGGACAGTGGAGTTCTCATGGATGAAGGGCTGGTCATGAGCCAGTGGCGTGCATTTGCAGCCCATAAGCCCAACCACATCCTGGGCTGCAGCAACAGCAGCATGGCCAGCAGGGCAAGGGAGGCTTCAGGGATACTATTTTTCTAGTATCTGAAGGGGGCTATAAAACTGAGAGGGATTTTTCCTATGTCCAGAGAGTGTCAGGACAAAGGGCAACAGTTTTAAACTGAAAAGAACAGATTTAGATCTTTACTTTGGAGGTGGTGAGGTACTGGAACAATTTGTCCAGAGAAGTTGTCGATGCCCCTTTCCTGGAAGTGTTCAAGGCCAGGTTGGATGGGGCTTTGAGCAACATGTACTAGTGGAAGGTGTGCCTGCCCATGGCAGGAGGATTGGAACCAGATGATCTTTGGTCCCTTCCAACGCAAACCATTCTGTGATTATGTGAACCATTGCCAAGACTCCTTCTTGCTAAGGTTTGTTTTTCAGTATTTTTCCAGAAAGTCAAAACATTAAATAATCTTAGCACAAGAAACTTGGAAAATTGTTTTTCAAGGTTTGGGTTGTTTAAAATAAAATTGACATTTAATATAAAAATTAAAACCAATTTTTTATAAATCCTTTAATACTTACTTGATAATATCCTCTTACTTCTTCAATGTGAAAGTTAATGTATGCTATTCTGGGTTGCAGTTTTGATCACTAACAATGCTGTAATCCACATCTAGGTTGGTATTTTGATGCAGATAAAAAGGATAAAATGAAATTTAAAAACCCCTGAAAACTTTTATTTGTTACCTTGACAATGTGCCTCTTGTATTTCTATAATGGGAATAGGCAATAATTGGATTTTTTAATATAATATAGCAGAGATTAGTATAACAAATTGCCTTCACATTATGTAAATGTACGTCTGTGTTTATTCCTACTCTAATTTGTTAACTACAACAAAAATATTTATTCTAGGTTGAATATATTTTTTCAGTTCATTATCAGTCCAGTAAAAGAAATTTGTGAAGGATCAATTATTTCTCTAATTTTTTTTACCCAATAATCCAACAATGATGACATTCCTGGAACTGGAGGAATTTTTTTTAATCTAGGTTTTGTTTGTTTGTATTTGGTTTGTGGTTGTTGTTTTCACAATACTGCAACAAAAATATGGGACAGTGAGAATACACTGTGTAGGCTCTTGTAATAGGTTATTGAGTATTGCTGTTAGACTGTAGGAATAATGAAAGAATGACACTGCCGTTGACTCAACACTTCTCTTCAGAAGCTGCATTTTTCATTTTCCATAGTGTGTAAGTATAAGGATAGGGTTAATTTTTGCAGAAGCCAGGGAGGCTGTGGCTGGGAGCTGGGATTATTCTACGCTACCTAATTTTCTGGGCTCAGGGTCAGGGGATCCTTTCAGGTCATGTAGTGAGCAACCATGTGTAAATCTGCCTCCCTTCTATCCTCTGTCATTAGTACTGTTGCTGTTACTGATAATTTTCTTATCTCATTGCTGTTTCCAGTAAGTTGTTCTTCTCTCACGACCTTTACCTTTTCTGCCTCCAATTCTCCTCTCCATCCTGCTCCAGGGGAGGGGAGGTGAGGCAGTGGGAGAGCAGAGCATGGTTTCCGGTGAGGCAGTGGGAGAGCAGAGCATGGTTTCCAGTGTGTCAGTGGGAGAACTAAATTAGGGAATACCATTCCTAAACCAGGGCTTTGCATTCTTGGGGGAATTTATTAAACTACACCGAGGAAAACAGTGTAGCTCTTAGAAGTAACAGGAGCTATTTCTGCTGCCTCCTGCAGTATGAACTTGTACAAAGTAACTGTGCCTGAGCCAGCTTTGCCAAATGGGGTGGTCACCAGCATCTGCCGGCATGGAAGGGTTGCAAAGAGCAGCTATCATCAGCTTTGTGTTTCTGTCCCCAGCTGCGGCTGTGCCAGCAGGGTGCTCTCTGATGTCAGGGGGCAGGGGAGATATACAAACCAGGTAAGACTTGGAGGGCAGAAAAAGGGTAATAGCGGGAAGAAGAATGATGGTCAGCACCTGGTCTGTGGGCTGCCTTTCCCGGTTGGTCTCAGGCTTTTTGTGTGAAAGCTTTTTTCCTGTCCCTTAAACACCTTCTCCTGAAAGAAGGATTATTGGGTTATCATCCTTTTTAACATCTTTAGTTTTTTAAAAGTATCATCACCCTCAGAGCCTTTAAGTGGTGCAGTTGAAGTGAAAATCCTGAAGGCTGTGTTGTGTAGCAGGCACTGCACAATCAACCTGTCTCTGACCTCTTGCTGCTTCCCACACACGGGAAGGCAGCTGGGAATCATCTGGCCCAGGGAATCCCCCTCCATTCAGACTCTGCAGGAGGTCACTGCGCAGCAGCTGCTGGAGTCTAGGCCAGCGCTTCCCCACCCCAGCATCATTAGAAGTTACCTTGTATCTTCCTGTTTCTCTTCTTCCCAATTTCAGTGTGATTGAAGTGTGCTGTGCTGACTGCATGGCTCTGTCCTGCAGCCCTGCAGGGCTGAAGCTGCAGCACTGCTTCTCATCTGATGTCACTCTGTGTCTTACACTCCATTCCTTGCATGACCATGCATTGTTACCAGTTGTGTTTGCTTTCTTGTAGCCATTTTAAAGTACACAAACTAACCTCCAAATGCTTTTATTCTAGATAAACCCATACAAACACCAACATGTATTTGTCATTTGCACTTTTTTTAACCATTCATTTTAAACAACAGATTAACTTCTGTACAACAGGAATTACTTTACACATTAGTAATATTTGACTTCAAACTAGATGACTGCAAAATAATGCTCTGTAAGCTAGTGTTAGAAACACGCTGTTTGCCATAGCAGTTTGCCTGTAAACATGGGAAAGTAAGTTGAAGAGAAGTTCATTTTCATTTCTGAGGATGTGATTAGAACTGTTGTGTTGCCATAATACCCATAATAGTCAGAGGTGGTTCTTTTTCTCAGTGTGACAGTAATGGCAAATTGCAGATACAGAAGGTGTGCCAATGTTTTGTGTGCTGACCCAAACCTACCAAAAGAGCCACAATCACTTAATTATACTTCACATCACTTAGTGAGATCCACTTGATGGGTTACAAAATCCCAGTATGACTTAAAAATGGTTTACTAACAGTGACGCTGTTTAGGAGGCTTGAATAAAAGGCAATAATCCTATTCCAGGCTGTAGGTAAAGCTACAGGGCCTGCTTCAACACATACATAATCTCTAGAAATCATTAAAGCTATTGTAGCAAACAAGCAGTAGTACAAATACAGAATAGGACTGATTTTCATTTCCTCATCAATATAAACACATATAGTGAAGTTCACAGGATCAGACCCACGCAAACAGATTATATTTTACAGCTTTTCAAGCAGAAATGTTGGAATTGTTTTTTCTGCCTGTACAGAAGGTTACTGTTGAACAAAACTATCACATTTCATTTGAATGCACTGCCAGCAAACAGCTGAAGTAGAAGAGAACTAACTGGAAAGTGTAATCTGCTCCTGCCTCTCCTTCAGTATCAATTACTGTGCTTTTTCTATTTATTTGATGCTGCTTTAAAAGGTTAGATTAAGAACAATAAAAATCAAGCCCTTACGTGCAGGTATCCCAAGCTTAAGTGCTAGTCAAGCCACGGTCCACTCTTTTAGGACAGAGGGCAAGATAGGTTAGAGGTGGGTGGGTTTTTTCCCGATTAAAATTGAACTTATCAAAATACATTGTGCTAAACAGAGAACTGCTGAAAGTACTGCAACATTGTAGTGCAGTGTCCTGAACAAAGCCATACATTCCATCAAGTATAAAGTGTAAACTTAATAGCAAGTGTAAGAATTGAATTAAAAAAAAAAAATAAGAAAGCCATCACAGTATGGGTTGGTTGGTGGCTGCCCTCTCTGGTATGCAAGAGGAGCAACTTGTGCAATCACATGGTAGGGAGGGGGCAGACCAGCAGGACCCTGTTTTTGTGTTTGCTTTTCTCCACATTAACAGCCCGCCTTGCTTCTGCCACTGGGATTGTGCCTGGGGCCAGCTGCCTTTGTGACCAGAGCAGGCAGCATTACCAGGATGCCTGAGCTCTAGAGCTCCTCCAACTCAGCACCGTGTGACCCTCTGCTGCCTGGGAACCCTGTGCAGCCAGCTCTGGCTGCTCACAGGCCCAGCATTGGCTTTCTGTACCAAACCTGGACCATCTGTGCCATTCGCAGCCCATGGCACCTTTCCCACTGCCAAAGCAGGTGACAGCTCTTCCCTCTCCCGTGGGCCACTGTGCTACACCACTCACCTCCAGTGGTGGACCCCTCCAGAAATGTATGGAAATGTATCTCCTTGTCATGAATCCCTTACCTCAAATCTAAGGGCATGTGACAGCCTCAGAACGTGCCTCCTGTGACCGAAGCGGAGTCCAGGCTGACAAACCATTTCAGCTCTGTAGTAGAGGGTAGGGTTGTGCTGGTGCTGTAGCAGAGCCAGAGCCACAGCTGCTCCTCTGTGGCTTTGCTCAGAAGCCACTGCACCAGGCTCATCCCAGCAGCACAGCCATGCCCCTGCTTTCCAGGGGCTGACTTTACCCACCAATGCAAGTGTAATGGACACCTTCCTTCCAAAATGGCCAAGCCTCAAAAAAACCCAGCCGGACTAAGGCAGACAGTTACCCCTCCCCACTCCAACCACAGCAAATTTCTATCAGTGCCTCAAACACCTGTCTTCCTGTTCTTAAATATTATTAAACCAACCTTTGACCTGACCCCCCACATGCTGGCTTTCGGTCTGTGAGACCCTTGTACACAGATGGCAAGGCTGGCCAGGACCGTCAGCACTGATGCATGGGCTGATCATGCACCTGAGTACAGGTTTGTGCACCAAAGTGCAGCCGTCGTCAGCTGCTTCACCAAATCACAAGTGTCCTGATGCAGTGCAGTTTCAGCTGTGAAGCTGCTCACAAGTGTTTCACAGCTTATTTAAGGATGGAAAGGTCAAAAATGTAAACACAGACTGATGGTGGCTGAATGCCCTTCTCCAAAAGCCTCTCCTCACTCTTCCCCTCAGTGGTTCGCTTCACTTTGGATATGGAATTTCTAACCTAACAAAGATAAGTCCTGCCATGTGGCATTTGGCCTTCCAACCTCAGACCCACTGTGTCTGTTAAACACATTTGTCCTAAGTGTCACTTTGGTGCCAGGTTGTTGTTGGGTTTTCTGATGTGTTTGGGGTTTTTTTGGTTTTGGGTTTTTTTTTTTTTTTTTGTGTGTGTGTTTTTCTTTTTTTTTTTCTTTTTTTTTTTTTTTGGTGGGTTTTTTTTTCTGAACAGGAACTAGCGAACATTTGACTGGAAGGAAGGAAACTGCAGCTGACCCGTATTCTCACCCTCACAGTTTGCCAAGCTGCTGAAAGGATGTGGCGAAACATCAGCTTTTTCTCTTAAAAAAAAGAGGTAAACAACTTGCAAGTTCATGTGGGCAACTCTGAACTTACAGTGGATTTTGCACATCTCCTATGACCTTATTTTGAAGTAAGCAAAAAGCTTACTAGACGGTATTTTTGAACCAAAGGGTTATGTGTGCTCAAGTACCTAAAAATGCTGACCCTGCTAACATTAGGTTCACTTTCACATGCTCCTGTGTGAATATGTAACCCATTTTATGCCCACATTTCATTCCCAATAGTAGATTACGTGGAATGGTCAGAGTGGAGAAGAGTGTCCAAATGTTTCAAACCCTGTACATGAAGTCAGTCAAAACAGTTCTGGGAGCAGTAGCGCTAATACAAAATCCCCCACAGTGATGCTGTGAGTCAGTGCTCTGCTCAATACCATTTGCATTTTTTCTTTTCATCAAATAAGGCTTTTACTTGCTGGAGCTGTTTCTGGACTTCTTCAAACCCCCGTTCTCGCTCGAGTTTGCTGACAATCTGTTAACAATTAGCAAAAGAGAGAATAATTTTTTTAATACTTCTTTTATTTGCTGTTTTTTAAATTTGCTGTTTTTGCTCTTCTGTACTCTAACAACTACTGACAGAAAAATGCATTGAGTGCCTGCCTATCTGTAAACATTCTTTTCCGACTTTAACACTTTATTTTGGTAGTTTTCCCTTCAAGTCATTCTGATCACAGGATTTGCAACACTTCCACAAAAGAATGACTGAGCCAAGCAAAAAAATCTAAAACAAATCCAACACATGCTCATCTCTCAGAGTGTGAGGCAAGGCCAGTGCTCCAGTTTTTACCCTACAGAAGATTTGCAAGTTATATTTTATTTCTCTTCCTCTGCCCTATAAGCTGAGGGCAATAAACTGCCTCTTTAACTCACCCACTTGGCTCTGGCCCAGGTGATAGAATGGAGCACAACTGCTGTCTGAAATCTCTGCTGGCAATGCTACACAGGGACAGGTCTCAGTAAACAATGAAAGAGATTTAGCCGCTCCCAGTCAAAAACCAGAGGGAAGATTTCCTTCTAAGGATGGGCTATGTTTAGCCAGTTCTTGCTTCAAAAAAGCAAAAATGGGCACTAAGACTAGAAAGTACACTGAATTCTCCTGTATCAATCATTTTAATGAGCTTAATAAAGGATGATGCCATTTTGAGTATCATCCCAAGCTTGTTTCAAGATGCGAAGATTTGATGCTGAATCCAGGTAATTTGGGATGTTAAGAGATCAGAAGTGGTAAGACAGCTAACAGGTGACTGAGAGCTGGATGACTACAGCAAGTGCTGGTGCTGTACTGCTGAGGATGAAAGAGAGAAAGGCCTGGTTGCTGGGAAACCCAGACAACCTGCTGGAAGCATAAGGAGGCCTTCAGGCAACACACCCCAGCGGCTCTTATCTGAGTCCCTGCACAGGCACACACAGCCTCTGTTAAGGATGCTGAGCAAAATGGAGTGGAGAATCCTATCATGCAAAGTGGAGGACAGGGATTTTCTTAGAAAGCAGCTTAGAGGTAGCCTGTGACTAAGTACTTTCAGCTGAGAAAAGATTTCTTTTGTTAGTAATAGCAGGGACTGGAAACTATAGCTGCTTCTTTTTAAAAGAAAGACTATTAGAGGAGAGCATTAAGACAGTTATGATGGGAAAAGAGCAGACACCTCTTGCTTTAAGGCTGTGTGCTCCACTATGGTGTTTGCACTGCCTGTTAAATCCAGAACCCTGGTGCTACAGTCTAATCTGATTTTTGAACCTCCAGGGAAATGGAGCACATACACAGGAGTTGTGACAGGCATTTGTAGAGACACTGCAAAAACAGTAAAAAAAGAAGCCTCAGCTATATAGGAACTTCCTCAAAACTGCAGGGAAAATGTTATTGCTACTGTCTCTGTGCAATACAGCAGTGACAGTAAAGGTGCACTGACAAACCTTTGGGGGGTGGGGGCTCCAGCCACCCTGGGGCTGCGCTGCTCCAGCCCCTCACAGCTCAGCAGCAGCCTGGCTGCATTAAGGAGGGGCTGCCTTTGGAGTGGCACCCAGCACGTTGCACAGCAGCCTGGTCCTTGGTTACTGTGTTACCCCACATTAAGGATTCAGCTGAAATTGCAGATGTGCTTACCTCATCATAGTACTTCACTATGTATTTGTAGATTTCAAACAAGGCCACTTTCTCATTAAATTCATTTTCATGTTTCTAAAACAGACAACAGTTCTGGTCAGATGCTTCTCCTTAAAAAAAAAACAACTTAACATGAAAGCAAATGAAGTTGCTGCTTCTCAACCATACCTTAGATTCCTGAGCTAGAAATTCTTCAACCTCTGCAGTGGTCAATGGAGGCAGATCCCTGATGGCTTTGTAGTACGCTTTCACCTCCTTCTTGTAGAGCGGAATGTCCTTAGCATAGAGAAGTTTATTTGTTGGTGCTTCCTTAAAAGAAAAAATTTGAAGCCTTTTAACTTTTCACAGCACAGATTTCCTAAGGTTCCACCTCCACACAGTTAATTGCATCTAATTGTGTCTGTGTGACTCATTTTTCCTTGCTCTGGTTATATGCAAGGAACCAAGATTATGAAACAAAGATGCAAACCAGAGGCAGGATTTCACTAATAGTGCAATGTGTTTCATGACAATTGCCATGTAATTATTTCTATTGACATCAAGATTGATGACTTTTTGTCCCTCACACATAGTTTTCTTTCTCTCTTCCTCCTTACAGATCCCTAGCCCTGAAAGATTATGAAAGCTGAACCAAAGGGTCTGAGGCCAAAACCCAATTTACATACAGGATTCAGCAGTACTGCTGAAAGGAAAGTTCCCTGGCAGTGACACACCAGAGAGACTTGTTAGATGCTGTCCTGGCAGAGGTTCCCCTAAATCTCTTTGGTCCCTACTACTCCTTTCCCTCAGGGGTTTGAGAGCATGGAGAGCTGACTGCCAGACATGCACAGCCAAAGGGATTTTTCTTCACCCCAGGACTTCAACAACCCAGATCAGCACTAACCTATCTGGGAGCTTTAGTCTCATTTGAGGAAATAAGCGCTGATGCTTGTGATAGGAGCCAAAGCTCACCTGGAAAAATGATTTTCAGAATGTAAAAGTGGGGGCTGGTAGTTTCCTGTTTAAGCTCTGGGCAATAAATGACATAACCATGTGTTATCTTGTCACCACTGCTTCCAATGTGTGATGAAGTAATTTAAATGTTTGTTTTCTAAATGGCTAAAAGATGTTTCAAGATAAAAGCCTAAAAATCATGCAAGTAAATACATTTTAGTACTAAAAGGTCACAAGATGTTTGCTGCATTGCAAACCTTTATCAGGTTTTAGCACTCCTTTTCAAACAGCTAAGAGGAACTGTTGTTTCAACAATTCTGCACAGTGGATGTTAAGCACAGAAACCTAACAACCATGCTCATTTGCAGTTTTTCCATCAAGGAAGTGATGTGATTAGCTTTAATTTATGATACTTCACTCCTAAAGTAACATAAATAAGCACATTAATTGCTATTTACCTTTAACAGATGAGGAGTTGGATTAGATCACATAGGAAATTAGTCCATTTTTATATAAATTCTTTTAGGCTAAAAAGTTTCTAGCCTGGTAGTATGAGTCTGAACAAAAGCTTCCTGCTTTGGTCCAAAGAAAAGGAAAATACCCTGGAGGAAAATGAAGTAATTTTGATCCCCAGAGTTCTGGACACTATACTAAAGAGTTTTTGAATGTAAGATTCCCGAATTTGTTGCTCCAGCAAATAATTTTGCATATAAAAAGGGAACAGCTAATATATGTGAAAGGAACTGTTTCAAACTTCAGAGGTCTTTCAGTATTCTTACAGCTTCCACTAGCTTCTTGTGTGTGTTTTCTGCACACTGGTGTGTGGCAGACAAAATCTGGACTACTTATTAAATAATGTTGATACTTTTAAGACCTTTGTTTAAAACTACATTAAAACTGCATTAGAACTTTACAATGTCCATCTTCTGCCACCTATTGTGTAAACACACTGTGCAGAATTGAACTGCAGAGAAAACAAGCAGTAGTTAACTATAAATAAGGCATTCTCGTAGCTGTATCTGTCTACTGGTGAATTCTTCAGTCTCAGGAGACAGAGCAACAAGGAATAGAAACTCAGTTTAATTAGGCCCCTGACAATTCTGCCCCCAATATCAGCAGATCCACGATTTCATCATCTTAATCATTATACAGTTGAAAAAGACATTGGTTGAGAAATAGTACAAGACTGGAGGGGCAGCATTACCTTCCCTAGTGTCTGTTCTGCGAGAGAAAAGGCATCCATGAAGGCTTGTGCGATTACAGACAAACAGCCATCTATGTGTGAAGTCTTCTTAATATCAAAGACAAACTGGGGATTCTTCAGTATGTTCACCCAGAAGCGAAGAGGAAGACTAGACAGGAGAAAGAACAAACATCTTTAAAATCAACCACTCAAATAGCACAACTGCTTTTAAATGGTCCTTAATTGCAACTGCACTCAAGGAACAAAGCACATTCCTGGCTGCTTCTTCAAGCTAAAAAAGGGGTCAGGGAACAAAAGCTACAGAGCAAACACATCTGTCAGACACCCAGCTTCAAATAATGCTCTCAATCTGTAGCTACTTCTTTCTGAGTGTGAAGTCGGTGTGCAGACTGCACAGACCTGGAAGCTCTGGTGGTTTGTGTTGTATTAAATCAATACACTAAAGTTGCTGTTATCCACAAAGCCAAACCACATCTTATTCCCAGATATGCCAAAATCTTACTCTTCTGATCACACTTGACACATTTCATTTTTGCAACTACGTTTTCAGAAAGCACACATACCCCTGCATATATCCCATGGGCATACCTGTTGGTTTTCCATATGTGGACCACATCAGGATCAGTAATTTTTTTGCTCTCAGCCTGGGCATCCAAAAAGTCAAAAAAGTATTTGATGGCAACAGGTGCTTTATTGTTGGGTAAACTCCAAATGCTCCTGAAGAGCTTTTCAACAACTGAATGAATTGCTACCTGAAAAGCAACAAAGTTAATATTTTGTTACTATTACACAAGCAAAGAATAGGACGTTTTACCTCAGAGAGCTGTGTGCGCCCCAAGAAAACCACACACAAATTACAATATGCTTGTGGCAAACATCAAGGCCATAGGTTATTGGGAAACAAGACAACAACAGAAATGAAACTACAATACATCACAACAAGCTCCTTCCATATGTCATGTGTCCTGTTGCTCTGCTTACAAGGAGAATCAT
The DNA here is from genome assembly GCF_024509145.1 of Vidua macroura. Classification (NCBI taxonomy): domain Eukaryota; kingdom Metazoa; phylum Chordata; class Aves; order Passeriformes; family Viduidae; genus Vidua; species Vidua macroura. The sequence goes on along the minus strand of NC_071575.1, from coordinate 14,191,987 downwards.
GGTGAACTCTGTGATAAATCACAGGTGGGAAGAACCACTTGGCTAATAAAGACAACATCAACTCTTGGGATACTGTTGCCACTGTTGCTAAAAGCATTTGGAATTTGTAACTGGAGTTAAGAGGGAGGTGAGAAAAAAGCAGTTTAAGCCAGTTTCCTAGGGCACTGGTCTTCCAGGTGCCATCTGTGACACATGCTCAACACGTGCTCATCAACACTTCACAGCCAAGTGGCTCTGGCACTTGATCTAATTCTAGGTAACAGCTTTGGGTGCTATAAGACACTAATATTAGAGAGAAGAACTGAAAATTGGGTATTTCTGATACATAAGTGAAGACATTTGGCTAACTAAAGGAAGGCTTTGGTTGCTGCTGGACTCACTGACATAATCACAGAGTATTTATAAGTAGAGGCAAACAAAGCAAAACACTGTTTTGTGCTTTATTTCTTCACATCTGTTCTGAAGCTCAGTTCAGCCCAATCTTCTCTTGACAAGAAGGATTTAATCATACCCCAGGGCCTTGATGAATACTGGCCAGTTCATTTCAAAGTGGTAAACTCTGTGATTGTGTCTGTGTGCATATATGGGAGAGAGGGGAGCAGAGAGAGAGATGGTGAGATGCAATTTCCTTTAGTGCACAGCCTATCATGAGAGGAATTTCACAACAAAGTATCACAGCTCTGTTGTTCAGGGCAGCGTCCTACTTTGGAGAAGGAGATGATTAATTCAAAGCCCTTTAAAAGGCCTGTTTCTAAAAAGCCTGACCTTTTCTTCTGTACCTCAGTCCTGCACCATAAGACGTTACTGGTTTACTCCAGCATTTCCTGAGGGCTCATGTTAGTTTTCACAGGTAATGAGAAATGACCAGTCTTCACTCTCACTTTGGGGACTGTCCCAAATTACTTCAGATGCTATCAACAACCTAATTAAATAATGATTGATAGATTTTTAAATGCAAGAAGCCTATAATCATCATCCCTTCAGGCCTCTTGCACAGCTCAGCGTTGTGCACCCATTAATATTTTATGCAATATGCTGTTGCAGAGAGTTTTCTAACCATTTTGAGTAAGTCAGAAACAAGATGACGTTACCGGAGGGAGTGAGCCGGACTTATTCCTAAGCAACGCACATCGTATAAATTAGGTACTTGTATTATAAATCCTAAGGACCTTGCTTTTAAAACTAATCTAGTTATGTTGAATGCCTAATCTGAAACCGTAACAGATTATTTCATTTTGTGGGCAGTATCTTGTGAAACTCAGGCTTCAGAAGTCGCCTCTAAGCTGGGCAAACACTAGAGCAGAGTGAAGAGATTGTTGATTGAAAGCTGTCATTCCAGAGGTTGAAAGTTGTCATTCTCACCCTGTGGAACTCTGTGGTAAGACTCAATTTTTTCTTTAACCTGAGAAGAAGGTTGTGCTTACTAAGGAGATACTATGTGTAATCAGACAATTTTAGAAGTCTAGCATTAGAAAAACTGAAATGTGTTTGTCTTCGCAAATGGTCATACCCCATAGTAAGCACAATTATTTTTATATGCTACCTTTTCATTTAACATTTGATTTACACACAGGAAATCTGTACTACTTCTGTGTTTTGTTTGTGTTTATGCCAAACTATCCAAGCCAACATCAGCCCTCCCCCAAAATAAAGCCTTTGCCGGTTACCTTGGTTGACAGAAGTTTTGTGAGATACATTTCTTTCACTTTGAATTTTTGCTTTCCTTTATGACCTCCCCCCTTCACATCTTTGTTTGCTTCAGAGTCTGGTAAAATCTGTGACGAAGAGATTAGAGAGATTACACAGATCCAGATACAGCTCAGTATTAAATCTACCACTTAGCAGTGGAATGATTCAACTCACCAAATGGCAGTGTTCATCTGAGTAGTCCACATCTAAACAACAAGAGCAGAGAGCCATTAATGAAACACACAGCTACAAGTTTGTGAGTTCTGCTGGGTTCTGGGCCATGCAGCAGGGTGCATCCAAGATGCCAAGCAAGCAGAGTCAGTGTCACCCTTTCCTGCCTGCAGTGTGGGGGAAGCCTCTGAGAAATGCACAGGTGCTGTGCACCTCCCTCGTTCCAACCTGTAGCTCGGACCACTAAGCTGCAGCATCCTATCTGCTGCTGGGGTAAGCTGGCAGCAATCACATCTCCTCTGAAAGGAGGACAAGATGAGATGATTGCAGTGTTTAAGTCTCTAAGAGTGCTGAGTGCAGGTGGGCTGAGGTCAGGCTTGAACACAACAGCTGGGAACAGACACCTCAGTTTTGCTGAGGGAGAGGCTGCCCCAGTGAGATGCACATGTCACTCCTAACTTTGATGATAATGAAACACATGTTAGGAGTGTGTCTTTTCACAGGGGCTACAGAAAGTTCTACCACCAGCTGGGTCAGAGCAACCTGCATCACAGGGCTAGGTGAGATGAACTGGCCCCCTGTAACCACCCTTTATCTTCTGACATGCTGTTCAGACAGCAAAATCAAAGCTTTCAGAAACACACTCAAGAGAATAAGGAAAATTACCAAACAGTGGGGGTTTTATCATTTGTGTTTCTGGACAATGCAGCACTATGTCTGTGATGCACAGCTCTGGGCACCAGGGAGAGAGAGTTGTTCCCTCTCTTTGTGTCACCTGGGCTTCCCTGTCCCGCTTCCCTGCCTATGAGCCTGTATCTCTAAGCAATCATTTGCTGAGGACTGGAAGCCCTTCTGTCCTTCTTTCCTTTGCCTTCTTTCTTCCTTTTAGGCCCACTGTGCCTGCCAGAGGCCGAGAGCCAGGGCTCTTCATTTGGCTCAACTGTATCAAAGTACCAATTGCTCCGACCTCCTACTGACCAAGATACAATCTGTCAGAACTCAGCTCTCTGCATTCCCAACCATTCTGCACAAAAGTTTAAATGGGTCACAGTGAGTTTGCTACCTGATCGGGTATTTGCCTTCTTTTTGAAGACTTTTATGGTTGCTCCATTTGAAATCTGAAAGAAGAAACAAACACATCATGCTGAAACAAAAGTGCTTAGAATTCCCAAAAGCCTCAGTTTCATTTCCTCTGTCCCTCAGCCCGTGGCAGTGCAGGACAGCCCAGCCTGCTTTGTTCTTACCACAGTGTGCACAGCCTTTAGCAGCAGCTAGGGTTGGGCATTCAGGCACGGGCAGTAGCTGCACCTTGTCAGCATCACCCAGCCAGGTGGGAAGGCACCTCTTCCAGTGCACCAGCCTTGAAGACCTTTCCCTTCCTTTGATTTTTCTGGTTCAGCCCATATGTGGACACTTTCATTTTCATGTATTGCTCTGTGCTGTTTCTTGCATCCATTTTTTATAGTTTACTCAGGTTAAATTCTCTGCATCCAGTGCAACAGAATCTTATGGGAAGGTGAGGCAGAGAGGTGCACACAAAGGTGAATTCTCTTCTGGTCACCTTTCTTTCAGCTCAGTCTGTTCTACCCGTGTCCTGTGGAGGGGCCATTCTGAGGGTTTAGCCTGGTGGTCCGAAGAACTATTTCCAAACTGAGCAAAATATTTATACACCATAAGATCAAGATTTGTATCTTGCCATCTCGGGATTTCTAGGAAAAATCTACCTCCTCCTTCCCTGAATTTACAGTGTTGCCAAGATGTTACACATTATCTTTAAAACAAACTGGCAAGCCATGCTTTTATTGTCAAAGAGTAACTAAAAAATGGCTCCCACTGAGAACTATACCACTGCTCTGCTATCAAATGTTGAGTCTTGCCAAGTGCTAGTGTACTTGCCTCTATAATTACAAAAACAACCGGCCAGTTCTAGGAAGGGATCTCTGCCAAAATAATTTAAGTGTTTTTTAAACCTTGGCAGCCAGCCTGGTGTGAGAAACCAGTTTAAACATTAAGATACTCTATCAAAAGCTGTGTCTTGTGCCAAAAAAATCTGCACTTACATTTGCTCCTGGAAAGTAAATGCAATCTATTTTATGATTTTTTTGCAGAGATTCTATCTATCATACAGACTTTCAGAACTATTTTAGATAGCACAGAACACTTGCAAACCACACTACAAATAGGAATATGCTCTAAGGCTGGCTTGTGAGGGGATACCAACACCCAGACAGTCCTCCTACTTGGCCCTGAAGACAGATAAACAGGAACAGTGCTACCCAGCAGCTTACCCCCTCCTGGAGCAATGTGGGTAACATGCTGCCTCCATTCCCTTCCCAAGAAGTAGGAGGGCAGCTCAGTGCTGAAATGCGTTGACTTCTGTCCTCAGGGAGATGAGCAGAGCTCACAGGGAGTAGAACCGTGCTTCCCTCCAGGAATCTGAGGCATTGCTGCAGAGCAGCCATGACCAAAGCCCACACTCCAGGTTTTATTTTTGGGACAAATTATGCTTTTAGCAGCGAGTAGACTATGCTTTCCCTTCTTCATCATTACTGCAGCACCATACTTGCTATTTCTTAGATGCTATCATATTAGTATGATTCAATTAAAAAAAAAATCTCCATTAAAAAAACCCCCTTATTTTCACATCTTCTGTCTAAATCACTTTGTGTGGTGGGCTGCTCCCATGGACACCTGAAAAAATTTTTGCTTTGTCAGTTGCATTATTGAGTGGGACAAAAAGGGAGAAGAGAGATCTCTTCCAATCCAGACAACATGGAATGCAGCTACTTTGCAAAACAGAAGACATGGTAGTGTGGCTCTATGCCTCTTGTTCCCCAGGCCTCCTGTCCTCACTGTAATCCAGTCTTTGCCAGTGAGCTCCCAGGATCACATTCAGTTTTGCTTGATGGGGCTCTGCCTGCTCCTGGAACGTGTGATACTCTTAACAGTTGAGAAACTGGAGATCTGTGACTGGACAGCAGATCTGAAAATAACTGTCCAGCTCTCTTTTTGTGTGGGGAATGGAATGTCAAGATAATTAGCAGCTTTCTTGTCATGGCTTGTGGTTATTCTCATGGAAATGATAGTACAGACCTCATAAATAAACATATCAATAAACCTCCTAGGAGCCAAAAAATTAGAGCAAAAGTAGCACACAGGCCAGAGGCATAAGAGACTCTAACAGTGCAGTGGATTTTTTTCTCTTCACAAACACTACACAAAAATGCAAATGTACCATTCTTGCATATTTTAAAAATCAGTGTAGAAACTAAGTCTACTTTTTCAAGATTGATTGGTGACTCTGGGACCTTCACAACACAACCCTCATGCTCCAGTGTCTTTAAAAGGTTTGATGGTACTTCCCAATTTCAAACATCTGGTTACTTTCTAGCATTTAAGGCTGGTAAACAAAAAGAAAAATTCAGGCTTGCCAGAAAACTTGAGGCATTGTTGAAATGTAAGTTGGAATGTCTCAGGCAATGTTACTGCCCTCATAGAGTGTATGCAATGTTCCTTTTTCTTGCTATCTAGACACTTTTACATTCCTTTTTGTATCAATATGCATACAAGAAAATAAACTAGATATGCTAATGGCTAATACTTGCCACTAAGCCACTGCCTAAAACGCCACTGAGCTTTTGCCTAAAATGTAGATTATTTTGTCAGTGTCAGAAAATGTGAACTAAAATATGGAAGAGACATGCAGTACAATTTCCATAAGGCAGCTGCTAAGCTATAATTAGTGTAGTTACAGCTTTGCAAAAACAACTGCGCCTTCTACCTAACTTGCATCGGCAAGAAACCCTTGCCTCCAGAAACCTCAGACAAAACAAGGGCTGGGACAAAGATACCCAGGGATGACAGAGACCAATGGAGCAGGCTTAATTGCCATGAGGTCTGACACCCATGAGCCACAGCATGCCATGAGCTCCAGACGTACAGAAGACTGTTGGGAAAAGCAGGGAGCGCCTGCATTAGCTGCCTGTGGAAAAGAGGGCAGGTACTTCTGCATTAAACAGAAGTTCAAATACCTAATCTAATTCAAATCTACACTGACCTGTGCTGCACAGGCTCAAACTGCAACACCACAGTGTCCTAATTTGTACAAAATCTCTACAAGTCGAGTGGAGGAGGTCACACATTCATCTATAGACAAGATTCAAGACAGGCACAGGAAAAAACACTGGATGGTGACTCAGGACATTTGGGTTCACTGCTGAATCCCCGTGAGGTAAGGAGAGCAATAAATGCCTACAGAAATCTGTAAAGTGACTCCAAATGAGCTTGCTTCAGATCTTGTTCTCTGCCCAGGATACAAACTCCTGCTAGAAATCCTTGTTTCTCTATGGATGGCACAGTATTTGCTCATGCAGACAGCAACATGTTCTGTGTTGGCTCAGGTTTCTCAGCACCATACTGCGCTGCAAAGCACAGACCTATGGCAGCAGAACTTCTAAATCAATAAAAATGTATGAACTTGTTAAGAGCCAGACTTCCAAATTCAATGAGGCACGAGGAAAGATCTGTAAAAGCACTCAGCATGATAACCTCCATTTCCAAAATCTATCTGTAAGCATCACATGTGAACTTCCATATGACCTGAGGCCAATCACCTGCTGCATATTTTCCTCCAACATCTCACTCTCTATTTTGACTGGTGTCACTGAAAACTCCTTAGAGAGGAAATGCTGCTTGCTACGCTTTCACAATGTGCTACACCCAGGAGGGCTCTGCCACCAGTTGCAGTTTTGTGTGTTGTTGCAGTGATGGACAGATTATTGCAGCATTGCAAACAACTTCTTTACAAGGGCAACTGGAAGCAGAGGGGAAGACGTGGTACAAGTGCCAACAGCAGATGGAAGCAGAAACAGAGAAAGAAAAAGGCAAGGAGACTGACATAGGAGCTATCAAGAAAAGAGGGAGAAAAAACATCAATCCTTTTTATTCTGACTTGCAATGAGATTTCAGAAGTATCAATACTGCCTGTTCAGATAATCAAAATATGAGGTAGGATGAGGTAAACAATTGCTCATGGTGCTACAAAAACTCAACAGCAGAGACTCAAAAAGACCCAAGGCAATGTTCATAGCTGGAAATCAGATTCTGTTTTAAATTAAATGCTTGACAGAAGTAACAGTTTACCTGGTATGTTTGAACCAAGCAACCCTGCAACAAAGAAACATCTGAAAAGTAACAGAAAACATGACTCATTGGCAAGAATGTTGTGTGCCACATAATTCTTTCCTTCAGATGATGATGCTCAGCTATGACTTCGAGCTGCGCAGATCACATTTGAGAGTTATGGAGAAACATCTTCTCAGCTCATTGGTCTGGCTTCTGGGCTTACCTCATAATGGCCGATGGTATTTAGCTTCCTTATTCCATCATCCATCACCTCTGAGGAACCATCAATATCTAACAATTCTCTTTGCTGCTCCTCAGACACAAGTTCTGCAGTGTGACAGCAACAGAAAACAATTACACCCCAATGGCATTCTCGCTATACTGATACTTGTAAAGAAAAACAACACCTAACTATTTTTGGACCAGTGACTCCCAACTGAGCTGCTTCTCTCTATCCTTGTGCTAGGTCACATGAAAGTGGTTTTGCACTCCCACACTTCTGATTCCTTTTCTGGGGTGACAGCCTGGGTGACTTCCCTTTCAGCAGGTTTTGGTACTTCACTTTGTGTTGGTCAAGGCAGAGATTTTGGAGGTACTTTCACCTAATCACTACTCTGCTGCACAAGTGTGTCCTGCTGTTAAGGTTACATTGGGCCTAGAAGAAAGGTTTCACAAGCCATTTCTGAGAGATCACTAAAATGAGCTGTACAAGACTGACATAGTACTTGTGAAGGGTGGTCAGGCACTTGTAAAGGATACAGACATCAAGACATCAGATATGAAAGTAAATTATGAGCACTTGACAACACAGAGTCTGAGATGGTGAGGAAGTACTGACATCTCAGGGAGCAAGTCCAGGAGGTGACAAATGCCAACAACACAGAGTTAGTTAGGTTTCCTACTAGGGTACATGGGAAGTGGTATGGTGGTGGTAGCTACAGTCCTTGGGCTCTTGAAAACCCAACAAGGAAAGGTGGTTTGACTCATCTGCTGGAACAGCCTTATTTACATCTGTAGATATTGTAGGTGACTTTGTGAGTCACAGGCAAACTATTATATAAACCTAATCTGACTATAAATAAGATTTATTTGAAGGCTCTTCTGATCAAGGGCAAAGTAGGTCTGTAGGAAGGAAGGAAGGGAGGTAGGAGGAATAGTAGATAGGCACTAAAATACTTGATAATCATGATATGTCATCTTATCCACTGACAAAATGTAATAACCAGCTGTACTTAGGTGGACAGGCCAGCCATCTTACTTACCGAGAAAAGGAATAGAGAAATTCTATATGCGTAATAAATAACATCATTGTTAATTGCAATGCTGAAGTCCTTGCAGAAGAGAAGCAGATACAGCTTCAGTGTTCTAACTGGCAATATAAATAATTCTAGTGTTTGCCTCGAAATTCCTCACAAAAGCTACGTTCTTTATGAACTCTGAAAACAATCAAAGCCAAAGGTAGGCATTCCACAACAGACCAGTTAACTCCATGAAAATACAACATAGTGACATTCTCTTACCAAGACCAATTTCATCCAGCTGAAGGCCATAGAGAAAGCCATTCTTATTAAAGAAAGCCTGAAGGCTCTTCTCCTTGGCTTGACCTATGGTGTCACAGTCCAGAACATTAACTTGAATAGTTTGACAGGCATCTCCACTCTCGTTTTCTGGGACTTTTTCAAATATAATGTTCACCGTCTGGGAAAAGAAATACATGTTATTCTGACTTACAGGGAACACCTGGCATAGGAAATCTACAAACTCCTGACAGATTTTCAGCACCCAAGAGATTTTCAGCATATTTATTATTAAAGTTGTTTCAAATAAAGATTATTTGAAGGAATTACACAAAGAATTTAGAATTCTTCCTGTTTATAAAATGAAAAATAGATACATATAGCTATATATTTCCAAGAGTGTATTTTGTCTTCTGCTTTTGTGCAAACGTATTTCAGTGAATTACCAAAAAACAAGAGACAAGGAAGAATTGCAATGCATGTTCTAAAAAAAGCAAATCTTTTATGTAAAATGAATGCCTTAACAGCAAAACTGTAAGCGACAAGAGATATCTGATAAAGCTGCTGAGTAAGCAGTCATGGTAAGCATGATTGATTCTGAGTGGATAGAAAGCAGTGTTAAAATGCATATTTATACCAGCAGATTATGCTGAGTGCCTTACATGTGTAAGGTGTACACAGAAGGTATACCTCCCCTGGGGGTGTCAGCATCTGTCTGCATACAGCCCTGTCTCTGGAGGCAGCACAGACAGGGCTGCCACAGAAGCAGTGAAAAGAGAGAGCAGGTTGCAGCAGATAGAATCCAAAGTGGTACAGATCTGCACAGAAAAGTGCATTGTGTTTCATTCATTGTTATTTCAGCTCAAACACTCATGTCTGGTTACAGCACCCCTGCCCAAGCTCACAGCTATTCTTGGCTGGGACACAACTCCTCTGCTAGACTGCAGCTGAGCTGAGTAGGGGCTGGAGGGAGGTGCCAGTGACACTGAGTGACCATCTCCAGGGAATGTTTTTTTTGTCAGGTCATATTTCTGATCAGGTCAGGCAGATTAACTGCTAGAAGGCAGGGAATAAAGAATGAGCACAGAATTGCTAAGTTGCAATTGTAATTGCCAAGCAATAACATCAAAAATTTCCAGTGCTATGGCCTGCTCTGTGCAGTGAAATTGCTGTCCAGCTACATGGACACAGATGTTCTGCTGGAGATGTCTTGGGACAGAACTAAAACAAGTGTTTTAGGTGCCAGCACTTGACTGCAAGTGGCATAGGAAAATAAATATACTCAAACCATTCTGGCTGCTGAATGGTTCTGGTATAACATTTATCTTCTGACTGAAATGAGAGGACTCCAGGTGTGACTCTGAGAAGACTGAGAATTAAAAACAGGAAGCAAGTAAACATTTTTTTTTTTCTCTGCTCTCATGTGAAGGAAATAATTTCTGTCCAGGTTGTTTCAGGGACAACTTTTCTATCTTCTCAGAAAAAATGGGTAGTTATTAATAGTTGTAGAACAGTATTTTCTGCTTATTACCCAGCAAGAGGAGAAATTACAACACCCTACTGGTGAAAAAAAGTAGTCCAATGCAACAAAAATTAACTTTACTGTCTCTACAGAAGCAAAGGGACTATTAAAAACAGAGTTGCAAAACTATTAAGATTATGATTTAAGAAAGACTAGGATGTAACTGAAGTAAGAGGGAGCAACTTAATCAGGACACTGAGATGTTTAATTGTGAGGAAAATGAGTCCATGGAAAGGACAGATGGAATGAGAGACAAGTATATGTGGGAATTGCAGAAGGAGAAGCAGACTGGACACCATGCCTCAGGTTGGGATTTCATGCAGAAAATTAGTAAAAAATATATTGGCACAGCAACGAGGGAGTCATGCTTGGTTAGGCCCACAGACCAGCTGTACAGACAACAGTCCTGTCCTTGATTCTGACTGTCCTCAAGTCCTGTCCTTGTAGGATTAAAATGTGGACAGGGACTAACTGTATTTTGTCTTTGGAAGATCAATCAGTCTTTGCCTCTTCTAGTCTCTGAACTGATCTTTCTGAAGTAGCTCCTTGCACTTTAACTGATGTTGATTTAGCTCTACGTCCTTGGAAGCATTCATTCCTTCAGATGATCCTTTCCTTCTAACATTATTCCTACACTGCAATATTCATGTTCCTGCTCCTGCTTCACTTTCCACTCCTTTTAGACCATCAAGAGGAACTGTCTATCTCTCTTCCTCCTTTCCTTTTCAGCACATACTCTTACACATTCCTGTGCAGCCTCTTCATTAGCACATGAGAGCCCTCCCATTCCTGCTCCACTCGCTGTAGGATGACACGACTGTGAAAGGAGAGCAGTCATCCTTCATATAGGTGGAATACAAGTCATGTATGGAGTCCTTAAGTGAAAGTATCCACCATGTGAGGACATGGGAATGCTTTATAACTCAAAGAAGTGGTCAGATGGGAAGGAATATTTAAACACATTAAAGTCTCTAAGCCATGAGAGCCAGATGGTTTTGCTGATATGATTTCCTGCAGAAGTTAATCTTAAGTGATAAAGCAATTGATGGGGAGCTAGGAAAGCCAATTATTATTAAGTTGTCCCTCTGCAGCTGAAGTTTTCTTAAATCAGATTCAACCTCTCTCACAGCACAGTCCCTGGCTTTAGAAACCATTAATCAGAAGCTGACAGTCACAATCACTATACTTAGACACATAGAGTAGAACTAGAAAAAGAAACAGAAGTTATTGGAAAATTATGAAAGCCCTTTTATGATCAGCTCTGGAGGTCAGAAAATATAATATATGAGAAATCACAGGAGGACATGTGAAAGTCAAAAGAAAATATCATCAAGCCTTTTTCTAAGCTCTCTCACTTTGCAGAGGAAACAAAAATACCATTAACCTAGGGAAAGGTTCAGGAGAAAATCACAGAACCTGGTTCAAGCTAATAATAGCTAGAGATGAGACTTCACACACTAGAAATTATGACAGCAAGACAAAGTCACAGTACTCTTCAGAAAACCTTTAACACGGGTTGCAAGAATTGTTAAAGGCTACTTAAGGAGAAGGTGGCACCTGCAACTACTTGTATAGGAACTAGCTTGGAACCTAGCTACAACACAGGAACAAACCTAAAAAAATGTGTTTTCACCCATGCAGTCACAGAAATAATGACATTTGAAGACAGTGTTTGCAGATGGCTTTTCAGATTTGTAGTTTCCTTGTAAATTAATTTCACACAATGAATTATTTAGCAGAGCTATTAATAACCATAGCAGATAATAAATGAGATGTGGTTTAATAAAGCAATGTGATAATATCATATTTTCTTAGAAATAAAGAACAATAATCTGGGCTATTCAAGGACTCTTATTCATTACCCTATGCATCAGCTATGCATCTGAACACATCATATTTCCATTTATCAGACAGACAGGAAATAAACCTAAAAATCCTCTTTTGATTGGTGAAAGGCAATTTATGTAAGGAGTCGGTACCGGGATGTACCACATAACAAAACTGCCTTAAAACTACTCCCATCTCCCGGACTATGAAATACAATCAACAGGAAAAATCAGATTGATTGTATGATCCTTCTGCAGCAGCCAGAACAGTCACCTGTGAAGAGGTTATGGAACAGCTATAGAAGAGTTAGCCAATTGGCACAGAAAATGGTGCAGGAGTTAAATTTAGGCTGGATGGGCACTACACAAAGGAAGAGTTCTGCTGTTGTTGCTGCCATATATGACACTCAATCTGTCTCTAATCCAGAGGACTCTCCTGTAGCCAATATCTGCACTGCTCACTTTGTAGTGAGGGTTGCTGTGTTCTTTTCTGCTGACAAAAATCCCCTTATGTCACATGCTTTTAATAGCTTTCTTATCTCTCACAAAGTGTGACTAATAATACCACAACCATGATGTCTTATTAGGAAATTGGTTTCCTTGTCTCTGCTTTACTCCCTTACAGCCCACCCACCTTTTTTTAACACCTCTCTTTTAACTCATAAAGCAGTTGAACACTTTAAACAACCTTCCACTATGTGGTTTTGCTTCACTTTTGATAAAAAGCAGTTGGCTGAACAGGTGAATTAGATCATTTCTTCCCATCTAAAAATGCAAACACATTTCAGCAAAGCATAGAACAGCCGAAATGCCTTTTTTAAAATAAGCAGTGACTACTCAAAGGAATGCTGGAGCACTAAGTCCACTGTAAGAAGTCTCCCCTGGTTTCCCACAGGAGATACACCATTCTCACATTCCACATCTCACATTCCAGGCTGGCATTTTCTATTCAAAATGGAACTCTTCAGTGAAACACTAGCTCTCAGCTGTGGAGCGTACTCCTTCATCAGTCATTGAGCAAATTATCTGCCGAGGGGTGCAGCTGCTTGTCTGCCTCTGAGAGCGCAGGCTTGCTTCCTCAGCATGAGAAAAGGATCCATGACACATCCAAGTCTCTTTCAAGGCAGCTTTATTTCTCAGTACTCAAATATAAGCACAGCATTAAAGAGCACAGCTTCTCAGCCCATACTTGACCAGTGCTTTTAGAAGCATGTTTCCTTCAGTTCCTCCACTTGAGTACTTACTTCAGCAGCCTATCTTTGTTCAATGCCTCACCCTTTCTAGCAGAGAGGGTTAACAGTATGGTGTTGGGTGATCCAAGGTCTATGGCCTTTTCAAAAAAGGCATGGAGCCCTGCCAGGGAACAGCTCTAATGCAATTCAAACACTACATGTTTCTAGGTTCTCTTTTTTTTTCTGGTTACAAACGGCCTGAATGTTAAAAAACCTCTCCTGATCTGTGGAACTCGCCCTGATTTTTAGGAGCCTGTCAACATCCTGCTTTTACTGGTTTGGAACTGAACTCCCAATCCTGAAAAGAGAGATTCTCATGCAGAGCACCTACACCCTTGTTTGTACCCTGTTACTGATTTGAGAATTGGACTCCCTACCAGATACATCCCTGTATCTTCAAGTGCCTACACAGCTTAAAAAAATCTGGACACCAAATGTCTGCAGATTTGCTTCACCATCTCTATAACCCTCTTTTTGGCTATACCTTTTTTTAAGCTTTGCTCTGGAGAGGTAGATTTTAATTTACTGCTATTGTAGGGTTGGGGAAAGGGGAAAACCAAAATACCAACAAAATACTGCAAGACTCAGAATGTAACTGCAGTGAGCAACTATACAAGTGCACTTGAAAACTCAGATCAGAATTTATTCAATTTAGAAAACAAAATCTGCAATCCTTTAGGCAGAAACATTCTTCCACAGTAAGGAGAGAACAGTAGGTTCCCAGTCTGTAAGCTTACAGGTCCTGCACATCAATGTAGTGCATCTGAAGTGGTGTTAGTGAGAGAAGAAAACTGACTACTTTCTCTTTAGCCTCCCGTTAAATGCTATTTTTGAAGGGAGAATGTGCACAGCTGGCTTGCTTCCCCAGCCCAGAAAGTCTCCACCTAAGTCTCTTCACAGCACCGTTTCAGCTTCCAGCATAAATCTCAGATAAACCACCAAACAAAACCATTTCCCAATCCAGGCAGAGCTACAGTCCTTGAATTTCATCACTGCAATTTTATTGCAGGAGTCCTCTCTCCTTCTGTGATGGTTTTAAAGGGAACATTCAGCACTTCTCAGCTAAGCCCAAGGAATGCTGCACCTAAATGGGAAAGCTGATCTATATTAACCCTATAGCTGCATCATTATTTCCTATTCAAAAGCAGGAATACAAAGTACAAATGCAGGAAACAAGGTTCAAGAAGGGCTGTAGGCTCTCACTTCCTCATCCATCTGCAGAGTGTTCCTCAGCGATAGCAAGTCCTTCAGACCACTTACCTTTCCTCCACTGCAGTCTGACCACAAGACCCTATCAGTGACTGCATGCATAGAAGTAGCTCTAGAAAAAGTATTTAAGGTTCTTCAGCGGCTTCAGAGTCAGCTATCCCCCCAAAGGGGCTCTCAATTTGAATGCGTGCTATAAGTAAGAAAATGTTTCTGTGCAGTCTGCTAGTAACAAGCATATTGAGCTTGCTTGAAAATGCTCTGCATCACCACTGCATTTTGCATCCTATGGATACATACAGCAATACATTTAAATTTACTGTGGATCTCAAATACATGCCAGAATGCAGCACGCAAACAAGGAAACCAAAGATCTTGGATTATGCATTCGATTTTTAGTCACAAACTTCCTTTCCAAAGGCACACTCTGGTAACTTAGCTTGAAGTACATTCAAATGCAGCCTCTAACAACAGCTTTGTAATAAGAAGATTTGACTACTGCTTTATCAGTTTGAAGCTTTCATCAGAAAATGACAATTCAGAAATGACTCACAGAAATGTTGCCATTTCAGTGAGTTTCCTATGTGGCCCAATGAGAGAAGTCCAATGGACTTCTGACCACCCAAATTTTCCAGGGTCACGTAGTCTACTCCAGTATATAGCATTTTAGCACCTCCAAGTTCCTGCTTCAAAAGAGAAGACAAGCAGACCTGGAAACTTCAGCCCTACCAGAGACTTAGCACATGGGTTCTGAAAAGGACTGAAAGGACAGCACTTGAACTGTCCTTGCCATGGCCATTGCTGCTTGCCAATTTCTGCTCCCAAGGTGTGAAGCCCACTGTTCAGTGCACTTCTCATACTCCTCATTATGTCACATAACTCTGACTGGAAGCTAGGAGTTAAGAAGCAAGGAAGCTACAAAAATAACTGGAAATACAAAATACACATTTTATAGTTCTCAGATCTAAAATCACTTGGAAACTCTGGAGCAGAAGAGTGTTCTGGTTATTCTGAAAACCCTTTTCAGACTTCCTACTCTAAAAGCCACAATTTTTACATGCTTCAAAGTGCAATAATCATTCTCATCTCAGTGTCACAATGACAATTAGTAATGGAACTCCAGCTTTCAAAGATGTTTGGGTGCGACTGGAAAACAGGAAGTACTTCTTAGGTGCTTTGAGAAAGGCAAAAAAAAAATCTATGGTAAAGTTCAGAAGCTTAGCTAGACTTGTTTTTAACCAAGCAACTAAGTAAAATCCACCATGCTGTAACCTTGCTAATTTGAAGATGATTCGGTGTTAATAATATGGAAACGCACTGCAAACCATTGCCTGAAGATTAGTCACAAGTAAACACAATAGAAAAAAAATCCTCCGCATTCCATTCTTTCATTCATTTGTAAAGTGTAGTTTAGTTTAATTTCTAAGCATGTTTATATTTTTGTAGTATACTTTAAAATAAGAAGGATTTTTTAATATCCTGAGACTTCATTAAACCTACTCTTTGGTGATTAATGCATGCTGTGAAGTGAGGAGTAAGTGCTATTTGTGAAATGTATATCAGAGAAACACCAGCTAGCTAAACTCTTAGCATGTTTGGAAACTTTGTCAGCAATAACAATTTTACTATCTGGGCACTTAACCACTACCTTAGTGTCTTAAGAGCCTTAATTTAGCTTCTTAGAAACAGAGAAAACATTACAGCTGTCCATGCCTGGAGGGAACACAAGCTAGCAAACATACCACTGTTTTGAATTCAGACACTTGCCACAGCAGCCAGTCTTCGTTAAGAGTGTACAGGGCTTTGCAAGTTATTGCGTCCACAGGCCCTTTGTTTATCCTCTGATTGAGGGTTGTCACCAGCAAATAGAAAGGTTCACCAATTGTCTCCTAGGACAGGAAAAAAATACAAGAAACATTTATTTTTGTAATCACTAAATGAGCATGAATAACTAGAAAAAAATCAAGTGTAACAAATGGTGCTATTTCCTTTTAAGTAACTCATTATCTTGCAATTATAAAAGAAAATCCCTCCAAGCAGATTTATCTAGTTATTTGTTTAACCTCCATCTTTTGCTTTTCAGTGTGAAAGTCTCATGCAAATAGCAAGGGACATCTGGAGTGAGTGGCAAGATAGCTCACAGCTCCTTGCTGTGCACAAGCACACTACAGACAAGCTGCTCCTACTCCACCTGGCAGACACTTCCTAGTTCCACCAAAGAGTGGGTGGGGGGTGAGACATGCACATGTTCACATGCATACTTCAGCTACTTCTTCCATTTTCAGTCTTTTGAGAAAACAAGCTAACAACTAGTTTCCTTTTGAGTTGGTGTCTCCCTTTTTGTCTCTGAAAAATGTTTTGGGAGCAAGCTGATGGGACTTACCCTTGGGTATCAGCAAAAGAGGAAATGAACCCGGGGATTTCCTCTCCTGCCTAAACCCCAGAGCTCAGGAAAGCACCTGAGAAAGGAAGGATGTATCTCTATTTCCACGTGACACCATTCCTGCAGCCCAGCTAAGGCATCTCACTAGCACAGCTCTGTAAAAATGTCTGGTGTATTGAGAACATATCTCTGACAGTTCCTTGGCACTCTCCTCAGTTCCAGGAAACCGCTGTGAGCTGCTGAGCCTCAAACAATTCTGCTGTTGTATTAATGCAAGCACTGATGAGAACGATACCAACAGTGTGATAGCATCGCATTGATAGGAGAGACAGGAAGAGTAACAAAGCACTGAAACCAAGCACAAAGTGCTATCAAGTCCCTAAAAAAATCAAATATTAAAATGAAACTAAATGCTTATTTTGTTTTCATTTGAAGTAATTTAGATCTTGAAATCTGCAATACTGCTTGGAGGTTGAAAAGTTTGGAAAGAAGTTTAGTTTTCCAAAGGATGGTATTCCTTAAATCTCCATTTTTCCATTTCTTTCCAACAACTTGCATAGATGGGTACCACTGCATTTTATCAAGTGTATCAGTCTTTTAATATGATCACAATACATCTCACTGGGCTGAAATGTCTGTTATGAGAAAATGATATGCTGGAATTACAAAATTACTCAAATCTTGGCCAAATACATGACACGATCATTGCTTGGAGATGTGCTCTTTTCCTGCATTCCACTAAAGTCACTTAAACAGTTAAGTCACCTAAACTAGAAGAGTGCACACTCATAATGTTAAAATGCTAGATTGAATGCTTTAAACATTATGACAGCTCCTATGGAAAAAATAAATTAAAGAAATTCCCTGCATATCTCACGTAGTGAAAAGATATACACGTACCCGGAGAAATCCAGAAAGGCAGACAGACATCCAGTTTGTCAGCAATTTTTCTACCACAGATTCAGTTCGTCTGAGCAGGAGCTTAGGCTGTACATTGCTCGATTGCTCCATCAAGTCCCTTGTCAATACTTCCAAAATATGGGTCAGATAAACTAGCTTAGTTTGTAATGCAATAGTCAAGAAAGATGCAAACAAGCACCTATGGGGAAAAAAAAAAAAGAATGCTATAATTCTGGAATTTCTCTTTCAAGCCATCTTTAATAAATGAAACACATTTTAGTGCAGTTCATATCCTAAGTTCTTCCTCCTCAGGCACATAAAGTGTCCACTGTTCTCTACAAAAATATAAAAAATGCAAGTCCATCTGCTCTTGTAATTATTTTTTAAACACAGAACGTGTGTCTCTAAATTTAATTTTGCAGAACAACACCTGCTTCAGTGACAGAACATTTCTTAACTGTAGAACTGTTGATCTAACTGCAGGAAGTGTTTACAGTTTTGAACTGAGCTTTCCTGCTCCTTTGCCTCTTTGTTTATATGTACAAACATTCCATTTTCTCTTTAATTGCTTGTTTTAATGGCAATGTTTTTTCTTCCTCAGTGAGTACAGATGGAGAAGGAAAAATGCTCCAGAGTACTGCAAGCTTGTTTTGCAAAAAGTAGCAAATACATTTGTGTGCTACAACCCATGTTGTTTCTTCCTGCTAATTCTTTTTCTTGAAGATGATAAGCATAATCATACTATACCTGTCTTTCACAGAGAAATTTTTCTGCTTTTCAAGGGTGTGAATGAGAGTAACAAGAAAGTTCTTGTTACAAATTAAAGCATGCAACATGTTGAAGCTTTCATCCTTGCTCGTTTGGTCTCTGCTCTGGAATAGTTAAACAAAAATAAGCAAACTGTAGTTTGGCTATGATGGATTCTTAATGCTCATAAAAAATGGAAAGAAACATATGGGATAAGATCCTGGCCTCATTTAAATCAGTGGGAATTTAGCATTTATTTAAGGTATCTCGGGATTTTACCAAAAACACATTTATGTTTGTGTACAACACAGAATATACACGTGCAGAGCATACATTTTCTGCCCTATACACAAAGCAATGCCAATAGTTAAGTTTGCCCATAATTTCCCATTATGAGATTCTGTTTTATCTAAGTAAGTCAAATACACATTGGATTTGTATTTGTATTATGCACCTTACACTTCAAATTCCTTTTACATATAAATCCATGTAACCCTCCTCATGGAGGAAAGGGAACATATTGAAAATGCAAGCTGATGTGTTGTTCAAGGACAACACTGAGAGAAGGGATACAATCACTCTTGAAAAAAAAAATTAATGAAGGCATATCACACTACATCAGCTTACCTGTGGCATTTCTTCACTGAAGATGGATGCAAAGCCTCCTGACTAAAATATAAGGGGATATTTATCATTCATAAGCACACTAAAAGTTTCTAACACATGTATGTTTATCACGCCAAGCATGTTCCTGATACTACTTGAAACAAAACAATGGAAATGTCGACTTCTAGCAGATACAACATAAAAACTCTACACAGTAACTTCTGCAAAGGTGCTGCCAAAGCTCACTGGAAAGTGAACTCTCACAAAATGACCTGGTATCATCTTCAATGTGCTGTGTGTGTTAATCGATGCTGCTGTGCTACGCTCGCACAGCAGTCAAGCAATGCTCCCCAGGAAGAGCTGTGTATCACTGTCATCTGCAAATGTGCTGGTGGCAAGGGGTGCTGCAGGCTGCATTCTTCCTGGCTGGCAGGATAGCCTTTGGTATACAGGGCTGCTGTTAATGAAGTGACACTTGAGCTCATCTGCTTCCATTCATTTCAAGACACTCATGAATATTCACTAATGAACTCACCAGGAGGTCCATGCTGGCAGACTCCACTGAGGCACAGGTGCCACCACACATCCAGTCCTAGCAAAAGCTCTCACACAAAAGGAAGGCCCCAGTTCTCAAACACCTTGTCAATGCCTCTTGAGCAACAGATCTACACCATTTACTGTTACATGCTTTATCTGTCATGCTGGCAGCCCCTACTTTCCTTACAGCATCACAGAATGGTTTGGGTCATAAGGGACCTTAATGATCATCTAGTTCCAACCCCACTGCCTGGGTAGGGTTACCTTCTACTGGGCCATCCCCATCCAATCTAGCACTGAACATTTCCAGGGATGGGGCACCTACAACTGCTCTGGACAACCTGTTTCAGGGCCTCATCACCATCATCATAAGAAATTTCTTCCTCACGTTCAATTTAAGTTTATCCTCTTTCAGTTTAAAACATTTAGCTCTTGTCCTATCACTACAGACCCTGGTAGAAAGTCTGTTTCCATCTTTCTTATAAGCCCCATTTTAACTGAAAGGCTGCCTTCCTGTCTGAAGGCTGAACAATCACAGCTGGCTCAGAGATCCTTAATAGAAAAAGTGTCCCAACATTCTAAGCATTTTCATCACCCTCCTCTGGACCTGCTCTAACAAGTCCATGTCCTTCTTGTGCTGGGGAACCTCAGAGCTGGATGCAGTGCTCCAGGTGGGGTATCACAGGGCAGAGAGGGAGAATCACCTCCCTCAGCCTGCTGGCTACGCTTCTTTTTGATGCAGCCCTGGGTATGATTGACTTTGGGCTGTGAGCACACACTGGCATCCTACATCTAATTTTTCATCTACATACCTGATTGTTCATCCCTTCCTTTCCTCATTCCTCCTGCTCTATTCTACCCTACCTAACTCTTCTTCCTTTTCCTCCATTGGCTATTTCCATTTCTCCAGAACTGAGAACCTAACATCAACTACCAATAAAAGACACACATAAACATGCACACGTAGAGTGAAAGAACCAGAATTGTATTAAAGGTTAAAAATGTCTGTGAACAAGGAACAAGGATTGGAGCATTAAACCAAACAATGTGTGAAATTGAGGGAAAACAGAAATAATAAGACAAATTTAACAAGCAAAGCAAAAATCAGGCTTAGCATCAAGAACATTCTAAGAATAGATATAATATCCATTTAAGACCTACAAGCATTAAAAGCTATTAAGCCAGATCAAATATAGAAAACTGAAGCAGTGGGAAGCAACAGTCTCAGAACAAAGATGGGGTTGATCAGTCTTCATTTTAGGTATGGGAGTCCCTCTTTAAGCAACTTATCCCATCCTAAGGGAGATGCCTCAGACAAATGGGATGAATTGCTTTCCTGAGCTGCCCATCTCTGCACTGACTACAGAAGATGCTCAGTCAACAGTTTCAATGCTTAAACAGCTTAGGTTAGATGAGACAAAGCCCATCAATCATGCTGGAGGGCACAAAGAGTGCAATATGGACATCATTCAAACACATGCGGTTATTGAAGGAAGTAGTGGTTTGTCACTTTGACCCTTCTGTCAACCCTTCTCACACTCAGTTGTAATATATACCCCACTGGCTTATCTGTTCTTCTACAATATTTGTTCAGTGGAGCACTGCTTTTCTGCCACGCTCATACAGCACAAAGCATGTTTGGACACTCCTGCAATGTAAATAGTAAGTACTCAGCAGAAGAAATTGGTATACAACATTTTAAGTAACTTGCCTGACACCGTAATGTTTGTAGAGAGCTAACAGTAGCAAGTGTACCCTTGTGGGATAAGTATTTCAAACTGAGACAAAATCCAACTGAAATAATTTCCAGGATGTGCCGTGGAATGAGACTCACCAAGGCAAAACAGGAGCCCTTCCCATTTTTACTTTACAGACTGAAGCAGAGTGGCAAATTTTATATCTTTTTTTCTTAACTTTTTATTTGCATAGAATACAGCATTTCCACTGAATCAGCTTCTACATACTATTACTGTTTTGACAAGGGAAAGTATAGGAAAAGGTATATTCTTAAGAATAAAACTGCTATTTTAATGCTAATATGCCCGGCAGCAAAACAATCAGAAAGGAAAGAGATGCAGGAAGTAAAGTTTCTTTTCCACTTTCTTCAAACCACCTGGTGATCCTCTAAAAATTAGGCTGGGGGCATAACAGTAGTACCATCAGAGATATTCCCAGCGTCCTTTGGTGTGAGAACTGGACTCAAATTATACAGGGATTTTGCATATGTAATTGCTAAATACTATTCTGCTTTGGTGTCTGGTATTTGGTGTTGTACAAAAACCAAAGGCCCTGATTCTGCACTATCACATGTATTTAAACTTTATCACAATGAGCCTTTACTAGGATCACAAACAGCAATAAAGTGAAGCACTGTGCAGACAAGAGTGTAAGACTTGGCTGCAGCAGTGATGAGTAATGAAGCCTGGTAGATAATTCACATCCATACCAGTTATACCCTAAACTAACCAAGTTTCTACTTACTAGTGTCAGTCATACAGGAAAATATCACCAGTTGAGATCACAGCTTCTGCCAATTGGATAAATGCTCATAAGCACTGGTTACCATCACAATATAATATTGAAAGCTGTGGCAAAGGCACTTATCAGCCTCATAAGGTGCCACACAGGCAAAAAAAAAAAAAAAATAGTAAGAGAAGTAAAACATTCAAGAGAACACCTCTTTGGTCATCTGATGCAGTGGCACAAACTGCTTCAATGAACACTGAAAATGTCTGCCTCTAAACTGGGAAACACTTAACTACTTATGTCATTTCTAAGCATTTGAGCTCCACCCCTTTGAATCAACATCTTACCATTTCTGTCAGCACCTTGGTGTAGAAAGTCAGCACCATCTTAGAGCCATTTCTTCATTCCACAAGTCTAATTAGGAAGTGTCATGATGTTAGCTAGCATGTTAGCTAGCCTGACTGTTACTTTAATTAGCTATAGCATTGGAAATGAAAGCATGGGAACAAAAAAAGCAATGGATAAATTATAGCTTAGTTAAGATGGCCTGAAAGGCAAGCAGCTCAGTGAGGCTGAACAAAAAGGAATGGATACACACACAACCCTTGAAAATTCAAGAATACTGCTTTAGCTACAGTGCAAAGGCTTGGTATCTATAGAGATATACAGCTTTAAGTGTTCTTTGGTAATTCTTGATTTAAGAAAAGTTTCTTGTGAGAACAAAGTGCAATTACTGTGTAGTATTTTCTTTAGTTATTTGATCCTGATCTTCCTTAATTTTTTTACTATTAGTCAGAGAACAACTGAAAGACTTGTAAATATTTACCTCTGGAAAGAAAGTTCTAAGAGCGAAATGTTTGTAGTCAAGGAAGGGAACTGTTCCAAAACTATCCACCACATCTAATTCATCCATCTGCAGTTCAGCAAATCCTGAAAAATCACCCCCCCATCCCCACCCAGAGAGTTAGTTTAGTTGATACAAAATCAGCTTCAAAATTATAACTTGGCTCCAGTAGATACTCCTTCAAAAATAATTTTCAGGGAAGAGGGGTTGTTCTTACAGCTGAAGCTCTTATGAGCTGGAAAGTAGCAATCTACTTTTTTTGTTGAAGGAAAGACTACATGCAATCCTATTAGCTCAGTGCTATCTGCTACTGCAGTGCATACAATATTAAGCAGGAACTCTGATACAACACAAAAATATTCTAACAGCTACAAAATGAAAATGTTTATATAATGTGAGCTTCTTGACAGTTTCAGTTCAGAAAATACACTGTAGACCTACCCTCGCGTATTTCCTTACGAATCTCATATTCCAGCAGTTCAAGTTGCTGACTCTGTTTACGAGTTAACTCTTTGGATTTGTATCTAGTAACTATGAATGCCGCTAAAAAGGAAGAAAAAGAGACTTTGAGAACAGAAATCACAGAACAGAAAACTCCTATACAAGACATAATTTATTATCAAGAAACAAAAAGATTAATGTATATTTGTACAATTAGTATTTTATTGTTGTCCCTGTGCTAGTACCCAAGAGCCCTAGTTATCTGGATCTATATATATCCCAATCTTTAGAAAAATCATTCCTTTTAACAAGGTCTTAAATTGTCAATCCAACTTTATTAGAAAGTGCAGCACACCCTGTTATATACAGCCTGCACAGTGAGATGCAGACTCTAACAACCACTTCTACTAATAGCAGCCTACTTAAGGTACCACTGATTAAACAGAAAAAACAGTCGTTTTGAACAGAAAATCCACTTACCAATTGTTAACTTTTCTAAAGCTTATTTAGAGAGAATAAAGACACAACATATGGTTCCTTTTTATAATGAACTTTAAAAAAAAGGAATCAACCAAATGAATAAACCCCCTATTACTTAGTAAAATAAATAGAAATTTATCAGATATATAAGCAGGTAAAAAGACTCAGAAAAAAAAGGGAGCACCAAGAAGACAAGGGTATAACTATTTACTTCCCTCAGTTTAGTAATGACCCACAAATTCACGAATGATCCAAATGAGACTGAGCAGAAACACCACAAACACTGACTGAGGATAAGCAGTTTGTTAGGGTACATCTGCCTCAGGGACAGGAGGGTAGCTGAGCTCTGACAGCTGGAAGGGACCAAGTTGTGACACAAGAATCTCAGTTCTGTGGCTTGCTTCCTGAAGTGAAAGTGAGTAATCCCAGCAGAACAGACAGAAATACTGTCTTGTAACATGCTTGTGATGTGCTGCAGTCTGACAATTTAGACTTCACCATCAGAACAGAGTTAATTTTGTCCACTCTTATAGGGAACAGGGTAAAATCACCAGACTGTTTGTGACAGTTCCAGACACGTGAGTATGTATAGTGTCTGTGTCATGATCATACCCTTCAGCAAATCAAAAGCTGATAATATATTATTGTACTTACCTATAATGACACCCACCACAATAGGTAGCAAAATAAGAACATATAAATATATGTGTGATGATGTTGGTTTGACTTCATGCTCAAAATTTCCTAATTTGACCTGAAGAAAAGCAATGGCTGTGTTAATAGAGAACAGGCATTATATCAGTGCTTAAAATGACATTTAACGTATTAAAAAAAAAGTATTTAAGGCACATAAGGACAATGGTAGATTATTGGGAAGACAGTAGAAGTTCAGTAAAATGCATATAAACCAACATTAACTTAAATTTTACTGTCTTTGATATTTAAGGAGGGTAGCAGAGCAATGATGAAAAAATTTAGAGGTCCTCATGTACCACCAAATTTTGTTATGCTCTTGCTGCAAACTACAGCCCTCAAATGAAAGGCAAGATCTGGCCTCCAGCTGGCCAAGTGGCTCATGCACTCAAAGTCGCTGCTAAGCATTTTGACATAAGGAAGGCATGTGTTTGCACTCACAGTGTTACTCTGCTGAGCAGAAAAGTAAGATAAGACTCATAATAAGAATGAGGGAAGTAGAATTTTTCAGAGACACCTGACCTACAGCCCTCTTCCCTATTTCTCTGAGGAAGTTTCAACCTCTTTATGGAGGATGTTATTCCTGAGGGTCGTTAAGAACAAATGCAACATACGATAAATGTACAACATGTACATGTTACAATCCATGTACAATATCCCCCAACCGTGGGCTTGTCAAAGGCAGGACAGGCATTAATTCTTAGGGGCACATGAAAATGCTGGTCTGCCAAATGCCAAACTGAGGCATTTACCACTGATAATTATGGCAGAAGAAATTTCACAAAGGAGGATCTGAAAGAGGATCTGCAAAAGCACATAAATAAAGGGTAGCTAAAACTATAAACAGGCTAGACACAAAAATATGTTTTGGCACATAAAAAGAATACCACCAAGTGCCAGGGATAGAAATGAGCTAGAGATAATTGAAAAGGAGGGTTGAGTTGAAATTATTTTGGGTTACAGCAGGGAAGGCAGAGATCTGGTGATTGCAATCAGTGGCTTGTCACAGGAGGTGAGCAGTCAGGGCAGCTGCAGACTGCCAAATGGATACTCACATCACAGCTATACAGACACAAGCAAGCAAAAAAAACCCACAGGGCTGGAAGGACACAGCCTTTATAATTCCAGGGCTACAAGGAACAGAAGACAAAGCAGATCTATTTCCTTCATCAAATGTTACTTTTTCCTCTGATGTTTCTATGTTTTCACAGTTCCTTTGCAAAATTATTTTGGTCTGTGTCTTCCTAGGATCCCATTAGCCTTTCCCAAGGCTCAAAGTATTTAGCATTAGTGGCTAAATACTCTACCCATCCTATGACTAATACATCTACTTTTCTAGACTTGTCATATCCAGCTGAAGACTTCCTAAAGCAGAAATTTCTTTCACTTGTCCTTGTTTATTGAAAACTGAGACAAAGCATTCACTTAATTATCTGTTCATATTTCAATTATCTTTATTCTTCACCATAACCTTCCTATCTAGTGGTCTCATTTCTTTCCTTATCTTTTTTCTTGCTTATGAATCACAGACTATGCAAGGTACATCTGAATTAATCCAATTCCTATTCCTAAATTAATTTCATTTTTCTGCATGACATTATAAAACCTTCTCTGGACGGGTAATGCCGCTGAGCTTTATGTCATCAGCAAGTGTTACCAGCACATGGCTTATTTTTGTGTTCAAGTCAGTGGTGATATTAAAGAATATCTGTATGAATATCAGAATTGCCCAGAGTCAGCTCCCCACACACAGCATCCGGTTTTTCTAACCCCTGGCACCCTCGTAATCACCATGTTAAATAGTTTACTGAATGACTTCCAGGTACATGTGATCTATAGCTTTTTTGTTGTTGAGGAAATCACTCATCTTAGAAAATAAAGATATCTAGCATGATCTGCTTTCATTAAAAGGATTTTGACAATTACCCCATTTTCCACTTACCTCCAGGTCTTTCATGAGTAATTCAGAATACATTATAAAGTGTTACATAGAGCTAGGATTAAATCAGCAAGCCTCCATTTGCCTAGGGTTTGGGGTTTTTTCCAATTTAAAATATTGGATTTTTATTTGCTGCTCTCCAGTCACACAGTATGTCTCCTGGCCATTGTTTTATTTAAAATCTTTCCTACTAAGCCTACAGTGTCATGTGTCAGTTTTACCTCAATTCTACAATGGGAATGATCCTGTTCCTGCTGTCTTGAGCCCTGTGATCTATCTGAATCTTCCTTCTGTCACAAGAATGGCATTTTCTACTCTGACACCTTCATGCAGACTGATCATTCTGTCTTTGAACCCACACTCAATATCTTCTTTCTCCTGGAAAACTAAGGCCAGAGATACATTTATTCTTGAGTCAAACTTAGATTTTATACCCATCTTATCCTTTTTTCAGTGGCCCTACTTCTTCTATGATGATCTATTCATAAGGTTTTAAAAAATATGAAGATTTGCTACTTCTATATTTTTCTTATGTTGGAAAAAAAAATTAAGATACTAGAAGTGCAATGTTACATGATAACTATTGCATTTGATTTGCTTTAGTAAAGTGGTGACCTTTCTGTGACCTTTCTATGACAGTCACTTCTATGAAGTCTGCAGGATGAGCATGAGACAGAGCAGGGCAACACTGATTTGTAAATGCAATGCCAAATTCAGAAAGGTTTTTCCATGCCATAACTGGTTCAGATGGCAGGATCCATAGATGGGGGATCAGTTAAAAGTGATAAAAAATCAAGAATAGCTTTGTTAATCTTTACTATGAGCCATATGCCTTGAAGTCAATAGAGTTATTTAAGTTTTATACCACCACACACTGCAATAAGAGTCTGGCATAATTTTTCTCCTTCATAAATGGTAATCATAGCATTTAAGAAAAATGTATCATCATCTTATTCATGGAGCAAATACCTTAAGCTGCAATTCAGCTTTGACATCCATGCTAATGTCCTTATATTTGGGCCTGGCTTTGTGCCACATGCTCAAAGCATTTTAGCTTTCCCAGTGTACATTGAATTTCACCTCCTTTTTCATGCAGAAATGCCTTCTGTCTCATTGGTGATCCCTGAGACAGATCCCTACCTACTTTAGTAGGAAAAGGTGACTGGGAGAACACAATCCTTTTTCTCATGGCCACACTGGAGAATTAGATTGCTTACAGATCTAAGATGAAGAGCTCTCCTGGAGACAGTTACGCTGTTCCAATGATGTCTGTCCTGCAGATAAGAGGTGTGACAAGCTACTGCTCTCCTGGAGCCCAGCAGGAGCGAGTTCAGCTCTGACTGCAAAGCTTACCTCTGACAGCACCCCACAGAAAATGACCTCAGTTCTGTCAGTGGTACCTAAGCTAGGCAGGCACGTTTAGGTATGAGGAAGAAAACTGTACTACCAAGTAGCATGACAGCATTAATGACACATTTCACTACTCTTGTATAAACATTCAAACACTGCTGAATTGCAACAAAAGGGATTTCTACTTACAAAAACTTTCACTGTGGAGAAGTCAATCTTGTCAGTTCCTTCCCTTTTGAATTTGCACAGTATGGTGCTACGATCTGGCTTTTTGGTAATATTTTGGACATTGAACCATATCTTTTTGGTCTGTGCACCAGTCATGTATGATAGATAAACCTCTACCTCCGTTTTAGAAATATTCAAGTTATCATTTTCTTTCTAGAGGGAAAAAATTGAAGGCAATTATCAGTCACTAAATGCAGTAAGAAAAAAAAAAAAATCTCCAAGCACTATTTTAAATTAGGTATTGTAGTTTATTTTTTCAAAACTTACATATATTTTTAATTCCAGATCAGGATCCAGTTCAGTGTGCAGCTGGTAGTTAATGAACACTGGGTCGGGGTGATAGTGTAATTTGACACATGGTATAAAGGTAGTATCCACTTTTAACATCATATCAACAACTTTACCCTCTGTTGCATGGCTCAGGCTTGGAGTTAAATAATGATATTCAGATGCATTTCCAGGACACCTAGAGACCTAGAAATGCAATAGCAAAGCTCTAACAGTTATTAAATACTCAACAGTGGGTACAATCACAAACAGAGGCACTCAAACTCATTTTAATGTCTTCCTGGCTTCACAGAGCTACCTGCTAAGCCTCTTCTCTGAGATCAGGGCTGCATGCAGAGCACCTGAAAAAATTTCTGTGTTGAGCCCATGTCTACCTTTAAGTGCATTTGTCACACACTGCACACTGCTTTAAGGCTGATTGCTCACTGCTGAGGTAACTATTTCCTGCAATGAGACAGGAATCGTGACAAAGAATTTTCCTTCTTTCCCCTCAATGCAGGTGACAAGAGAAGAGTAAGACAAGCCTTCCACCACTCCTAGGCATTTGCTCTTTCTAACTTAACTCCTGAGAGAGGGGGTTGGGTTGCTACAGTTATTATAGCATTGGGTCATTGCTAACTCCACTGGGTGATGCTGCTGTGTTCTGGTCTCTGTGTTGCAAGGGTCAACAAAGTGCTTACCTCCTCATAACCTTGGAGAAAGGGTTTCATCCCAATATAAGCTCCAGCCTGCTGCCCCTCATTGCGGCAGTGGTGCCATTTGGACTTTCAGCACAGAACCAGAAAGAAGTATAGCACCCCCTCCTCCAACACACCCATATGTGGAGACTAGGGAGACTCAAAAAGGACAGATTTGGAGCAATTCCCTAGACCATAAAAAAGCTCAGGGAATTATGCAGGAAGCAGCTTATGTATATTTGTGGTTCTGTACTAAGAATGTGTATAACTGTAATCCTGTAAGTGGTCATATTTATTTCAGCAGGGTGACTGACATGTCTGTGCAAGTGGTTGGAAATTATTGAGGTCTCCTCTCCTCAAATTTAGGAAAACAACCTAATGCATCAAGAGACCTCTATTTGGTATTATAAAGGAGATTCAGACTTACTGTGAGGTTTGATCTCTGGTCATCTGAAATAATCACACTGTCCACCACATTAAAATTTCTACCAGTTGTAGTAATTTTGCGACCACCACTGCAAAAACCAAAGTAAAACAAAACATAAACAAACATGGTGAGAAAGGGTGGTTAATATTATCTGTCTTCCCACAGACATGTCCTGCATTAAGGTTTCAGCTCTGAATAAACTACTCAAGTGCATTTTGCTTTGGTAGCAGACAACATAATAAAGTCGAACTGCAGAACAAGATAATTTGAGCTATACAATGTACTTCCACTCTTTCCTCATAATGTAATGGTAAATAATTTTGCTACCCCAAAACCACATGACTTGATTGCATACACATGTATACTCCTTTTCAGGGACTCTTCATCTTTTTTTTTATTTATGCAGCCAAAGAACTCGACCATGATTTAATATTCTGTCTTGAAGAAAGAGCATCATGGTGTTTCACTGCCCCAGCACAGCCCTGCCTGTGCTTAATTCTTGCCTTCAGGACAAAATCATCGTGCCAGGCACCTCACAGGAAACATTCTCGGTGGTGTTCAGACCATCTGTCTCAGCGCACAATTGTGCTTGTGTCTGATGGCTGTGGCTCACAATCTCTGCTGTACAGAGTTGGAGTGGCTTAAGGTATTATTAATTTCCAGCTGCCTGAGCTGCCTCTCACCTGGAGATGAGGGTATGCATCCTGGCTGCTTAGCTGCTGCAGCTGCCAGCCCAACCCATTACCTCAAATCCTCACTCAACAAGATATCAGATTCAGAACGTGGGAACAGGTAAAAACTGTGAAAGCAGAGGGACAGGTGGAAAGCTCTGCCAGAGAATATCTTTAAAACTACCCTGTAAGTCTTTCACCAGGTCTGTGAGTCTTCCACAGAACACAGCAAAGGCTTGAAAAGGGCTCTTTTGGCTTTAGGGAATCATACTGTAAAGCAAGTCTGTGTACCTCAGTGCAATGATTATTATTCTCACTTCACTTCCAATCCACTGATACTTTATACTGTTTCACAGATGAAGGCTATATTAGCATCAAGAAATCAAAGTTAATTGGAGTTAGAATTTATGCTATCCATATTTTGGGTTTAGGTTTAGTAGGAATAGACTACTTTTGACTTCTATAAAGGAGACCTGAGGTAGGCAGAAGAAGTCTACAGAATCCATCTTGCAGCTACTATGACCCTATCTGCTAGATCACTTCACAGGCTTAAATTCATCCAACACAACAGGTTACAGCAGTCTTCCAAGCTTGCTTCAGCTGCAGTCTGGCCAAGGAAGAAGGCTTATATTGGCTCAGTGCAATTACATTTGAATAAATACATTAAAAGCACAGAAAGACAAATTTACCTGATCCAGGAGGTATTTGGTGTAATTCTAGAACATGATGGCAGAGAAACATAATGCAGGGTCATTGGTGGTGAACATTTTTTCCCATTAGCCTGGATACATATACTTTTGGCCTCTTTACGTGTTGGTGGGAGAGCAAATGTCATTTGTGTATCATTTAGCACATTTCTGACTTTAATGCTAGAGAAGAAAGAAAACAAACACTGAAACACAGATGCTACTTATTGGTGTTACTACACGAAGCCTATAGCCTACAGCAAGTGATAAGGAGAAAAGAGAGCTGAATCTCTGTCGGAGCTGCCAGATGGAGGTGGAAAGAGAGAGCAGGGAGTTAAGAGACAAAGTAGGGCATCTTTTGAATGAAGTTGCTATGTGACACAATAATCACAGAAAACAGTATAGATAATCAACCCTGGGATAAGGCTATGTAATGCAACGTGTTATTTTGCTGTTCACTGTGTACTTCTCTGTGCTACCAGCATGGTCCATCAGCTAGTCAAGAATGAGAATCTTTATTTTCCTTTTCTTTCTTCTTTTTCTTTCTCTCTTTCCTCTCATTTTTTCACTCCTTCCTCTTTCTCTCTACTTCCTGTCTTACCCTCCTTCTCTCCTTTCTTTCCTGTGGTTCCCTGAAAATTCATAGTTGAAGCAAAAATTGAACACTACCTTTTCAAGTGCTAGCTGTGTAAAATGGGGTTCCTAATCACAGGCAGCCATTGCAGCTGCACCTGAAAATAACTGATTCAGAATAAGACTGCCTAATTATCTAGGGGCTTACACAGTGTGATCATCAACAGAGAAAAATAGGAGCTATTTTACGAGAGATTTCATTCCCTGGCACGGTGTCTGTGCTTTACAAGCAGAATCCTAGAATATATGAGGAATATTTTGAAGCAGCGGAGATTCAAACAAAAACTGAGGTTTTCCTGTGACCTAGCATCTTGGTGCCTGCTAGAAGACATAGAGAGCCACAGATACTAAACTGTCCTACTGCTGCTGAGAGAACTGACAACCCATCCATCCCTTGTGTTGTACTCAAACACCAAATTAATTTTCATCCATTGGTAATTTAAAGTGGAAGTAAAACTAAAAGATTGCAGTGCATCCCTTGCTCTGCTGAGGAGAGGTATATGACAACTGCTCACACAACCATATTGCTAGAGCAAAATGGATATAATTTTCACCATGCAAAGTAAATAGTGTTATTTTTTGGTTTAACTCACACGTCTGGTTTACAGCCAGTGATTCCAGTCAGTATCAGTTTTATGCCTGATGCACGTGTAAAGTTTTCTCCTTTGACTGTTATTTCACTTTTGCCTAATGTAGAAATCCACAAAGGTTCAATGGATTGAATGCTGATATGCTATTAGGAAAGAAAGCAAAACAAGATCTGGTTATGAAAAGGCTGGGCAGATAAGCAACAGTTGTAAAAACAACCACCACTCAGGAATGCAGATTTTATGGCGCTGGGATACATTTTTGTTAATAATTTCAAATCCTGTTAAACTTAATCCTGGGAAGTACTGTCAATCACAACTTCATTAGAAGCCAACTATTTTTACCTACGTATTTTATATTTCAATTTATCTCATAACAAGGTTGCCCAAAGGAATCACAGTCTGACATGCTGGAAGGTAGGCAGCATAAAAACTCAGCTTGAAATGACACATTCCATGTGACCCCTGAAGAACTAAAAAAAGGCAAGACAAAACCCATGGTGCTGTCACTATGAGAGATCAGATGAACAAATGAAGGCATCTTTCGTGACCTGAAAAGGGGAAGCAGGGTGGAATCCTCGAATGAATATTTGAGAAAGCACCTCAGAATTAGCTTTACTAGAAAGTCTTTTCAAAGTCATACATAGAACTAATGGTATAAAACAACTGCAAGGGAGTTGGGAGTCTTTTGGTATCTTATTTTTATGCTAAGAAGGTACCCAGCATTTAAAAATAACTCTAGTTTGCTCTGATGTTGTCACAGTCTTGCAGAAAAACTGCTTTTCTTTGTCTATATTTACTTTTTCTAACTTACTAACACTACCGAGCAAGAAGAGATATTTTTTCCCTATTGTATTCACTTGATACTTTTGACAGCATCTCATGTTTAATCAGTTTTGCTGCTTCCCCAGTTTTACAATCACACAGACAGTTTCCTCTCTGTCTATCTTTCAGACAACAAACTGAAACATTCAAAAAAACAGGAAAATACGCATGTGAAACCACAAACTGTTTGGGACCTCAGGCAAACCATTTTTAGCTTAACTTTAGACAGCCTATACTACTAGTTTAAATTGAGTTTTTAGAGCATTGTGATTATCCTGATTTTTGCTGTGCACCTGTGAACACATTCACTGGGCAGTTCAGTCTTACTGATCCTGATATGGGGCTGGTGCAAAGCCTCTAGGAAAGTCCATTCCACAGGTTTTTCTCACCATTAATCATTTCATGTACCCAAAACAGCACTAAGACTTTGGACTGGTAGCCTGAGGGGACCATCAGGGTCACAACACTTTGACCATTTCAAAAAGGTCCCAGCACATTGTCCCCACATGCTACCACGGTTCACTGAATGCTGGAGCACTCCAGAGCAAATGAAGCATCTGTCACCACTGACTGAAAGCTGCAACTTGTGCCTTAGGAAAAGGCCAGAGAGTGCAAAGGCTGGGGCCAGAGGGCCTGTAAAAGGGCCACCAAGATGACCTCTTGTATGCATAATAGAGGAAGGCAAAGGAAATCCCTCACAAACAGCCTGAGGGGGCAAATTCACTCCCACGATGATCTGGAAATCAGTTTAATCCTTGGGACAGGACAACTGAAGCAGAAATGTAAGAGATTAAAGCCAGCAAACCACTATTGCTTTTCTTCACATGCATCCTTCTGCTTGTGTCCAACCTCTAGTGCACCAAGGACAGTCAATACAGTCCTCACACAAATTCAGAAGTCAAATACCACAGAAAGCAGGAAAACACTGCTTTGGGTTCTCACTGGTAACCAGGGACCCCTGAAGCAGGAGAATACCACAGGATCATACAAACACATGGAGATCCCCCAGACTGCATCAGAGTTGTGAACCCGAGGGAAATGCCAGGCACTCATTGTTCAGGGGTGCAGCATTTTGCTGTGGTGCTTCAGGGCTCCCACTGGTCTCTCTGCCAGACACCACGCACCACAGAGTGCTTCAGATTACCTGCCTTGCTTCTTTTCTTACACCACGAAGAAATCACGGAAAATATCAGTCCCCTCTGAAATCCCGCCTGAGGCTACACAGCACAGACTCCCTCACGGCATCCTGCCTTGGCCTCCTGGAGTCGGTGCAGTCACAGAACTGAGGTAAGATGACCTCAGCTACTCAAGAGTCCAGCTCCCACCCAGCTTGATTGCCATAATCTGCAATACTTGCCTCAGCAGCAAAAGAAACCAGTAATTTCCTCACTGAAAACAGGAAGGACCTAATGCCCTCACTGGGGTCTGCAGTGCTCATTTCCCCAGCACCAGACAGCCCCTGACCTTCCAGTTGCTCCATGGCAGGGGGAGCAATGCCCAGTGGCAAGAGGGGCCACAGCAGAGAGGCAGAAGGATATTTATAAAAATCACTAGTTGTGAGGCATGTGATTAAAGTGTAAACATGCAAAGAGACATACAGAAAGCGTGCACCAGGTCCTCAGGTAATGTAAATCAGCACAGCCCTGTCAGCTTCAATAGAGTTCCATATTTCTGAGCTGCAGCCTCCTCCCCCCTCCCCTGGACAGCCTAACACTTCCCTGGGGCTGTGTGAACCGTGGTAGCCACATCCTCAGAGGTGTGGCTAGCATGGCTGCAGGTCTCTGAGAGGTATCTGGCAGCAGCCCAGGTTAAGCAGTGTCTGCCACCCTGGGGAGTCCCTCTCTGGCACAGCCCCTCCTGCATTGCTAACACAGGGCCCTGAACAACTGGATCGGGGAACTGGCCCAGATGAAAAATAACCTGCTGAAAGATAATGGTTATTTCCAGCCAAATCAGTTCCCTAGCCAAGGGTACTCTATCCAACCACTCCAACTGCTGCTCTGACAGGGGAGGGGGACGGTGCATGCATAGAAACCAGCAGCTGGAGTCAGGAGGAGGGCTGGGGCTGGCACTGAAAAAAAAAGTATATTAATCTAAATGCTCAGCTGGGGTTGTGGGAAAACACAAATCCTCTTTCTCCACTCTCCAGTATGTTCTCCTTAAATCACAAGCAGTCAAAGGAGAGCAGGATTTCAAATGCAATTTCAAGCTCTCTGAATGGATCAATCACTTCTAAATAAACATCTGCCTTTGCACTGCCTCTGGTGCTTTCACTGCCTTGTCCATCACTGTCTTTCCAAGATAAGGCATGTGGAAGAAAGCCATCTCCCAGGCAATTCCCACTATTTACCAATGCCAAATTAATGCACTTGGAAGCAGAGCAAAGAAGAATTTCCTCTGTTTCATCAGCCATAATGCTTTAAATGCAGATCAAATCCAGAATATTAATGCTCAGAAGCACAAGTATTACAATCCCACGCGTCTCTGTGAAAAACAAGATTTATTTTGTGATTTTGTTTAAGAAACATCAGCTAAGCAGCTGAATTTAAGAGGTAATCCCTTGTCTTGAGAGGTAAAAGTTTGGGTAGTTCTAATGAAACACTTAGAGATAAGTCACTATTTATAACAAATATGCATCACTCACAGAAAAGCAGAAACCAAAAAGTGTAGGCAGCAAATCTCTACATACTTACTCATCAGTCAGTTTTCTCTCTACTACTCATTTCTTTCCTAACACCTGCATGTCATAAGTAACCACTGATAAAAAGATCACTCAATTTTATGAGAAAATAAAAACATTTTGGTTCCATAAAGAATGAAGGGATAACCTCGTGGTTAAAGGGCTAGCCTACGATCAGAAGGTTAAAGGGCTGACCTATGAGACAAATCATTTAGACTCCTGCACACATACATTCTATATGAATTCTGTAGAGAATTTAGTAACCAGATTCAGCAGGTACTTTGGCAGCACTAGTGACACTTCTTCCTTCCCAGTGATCCAGTTTGTGTGGATCCATCTCCAGTTATGTCTACAGCCTGGAAACAAGGAAAATTTTTCTGAAAGTGTGAACTAGAGATTTACTAACACCCAAGGATTTCAGTTCCTGGACTCATCCTCTAGCCACTTCTCTGTTACGCAGAAACTGGGTGGCACATCCTCCCCTTCCTTCTGCTCCCCTGGCAGCTATTTTTCAGGAGAAGCTGTGATCTGGCTGCATATAATGAGGAAGAGGTTTGAGACTCTGAAGCCTAGTTTCCAAGATTTGTCTGTGACAGCAGGACTCAAACATGCTTTTAAGTCTAGGTAAGATATTAAGCCTGAAATGTTCTCCTTTTTTTGTTGTTGGTCAGCTTACGTGTTCCAGCCCTCAGTGTGCTGGCTCCTGTGGAGTGACTAAATACAGCATACAGGGACTTTGGCATTTAAAGCAATGCATCTAGAGGTAGGCACATGACAATTGCAGTGTTCCCTGTCTCAATACCTGCATTGAAAACACAAGTTTTTGCTGGTACCTTTTAACACCAACAGAGCACTAAGAAATAGTATCAATCCAAATTCTGCATTACCTTCCTTTGTAAATGACTGCCTCCTCATCCGTATCTCTGTTTTTTCTGCAAAGTCCTCTCATTTTAAATAAATTTCTCCCCCAACCCAGAGAGCCTTAATAATGCTGATCTGAAAATGCTAACTAACCTCTGTTTTCTGCACAGTGGTGATCCCCTTGGAAGCAGCTGCACTGCAATCATCCTGAAAAAAAATAGGCATTCACCGTGTCAGGATAAAAAAAGAGACAGATTGCTGCTCAGATGTAAAAAAATACAAGGAAAAGGCATTACAGAGGATTCCAGTTTTCCCCAACAAACTTCACCTGGCAGGTGGTGACAGGAGAAACACGTATCCATTCACAGCTGGCACACTCACCCCTGTGTATACACCGTGAGCAGCTGGTAACACAGAAACAGAGTTTTTGTAAGACACAGGAACTCAATCTAGATTCAGTCATGAATGTCAAATTTCAAGTGACAGAAAAGAGCACAAACCCAAGGGAACAACCAAGCAAACATGTAATGAAATGGGTAAAAGTCCGTTTACCCTCCAAGCCTATTGTTCTTCTGTACTTATTCTGAGAAGAAATTTAGTATGAAATACAATCTGTATTGAGATGCTGACAGTCATTAATTTCAAAAAAGGCAGGAAGCAGCGGAAACACTGGGTTACATTTTACTGTGATTTACTCCAGTACATTGAGTGGCCAGGCTGTACTTTTTTAACCATAAAAGGGCAGAAAAACATCACTGATTTTTTTCCCAGCTTGTCTGAACCTCTGTTCCATGTCTATAGTGCTAGAAAGTATTGCCAGTTTGCTATTGCCATCACCTACCAAAAAATATGCCTGCTCTGAAACTAGTTTGTCGCTATCTTGCTTTGCAATGATTCTATCAATATGGACGAGAGCCAAGAGCAGCACAGTCCCTCTCCAAACATGCTGAGAAATGCTCTCATTTAGAGGAAGACAGCTCCTTCCTCATATTCCTCCAGGGACAGGGAAGTGATGTGCCACTTCCCAAAAAGCAAGACTTTTATTTAATTCCAGGTACTTATGAATTAGCCTTTTTGCATAGGGGAGGAGCATTCTGAATGGGAACACTGCAGCATATATCAGCCAGATCTTTCTAAATATTAACAACCACCTATCATAAAGTGTTAGGCCACGTACTGGGCATGAATGCTTCCTCTGCCAGCTCTCAACACAGAGTCTGAAAAATAATGTGTAAAGAAGAATAGGTATTCATTATTCCTATTAGCAGATTACATGTTACTTTCTGGTTTAATTATATTCATGTTACCTATAGAGCACATTTAAATTGCATCTGGGTCTAATTTAAAACAGCTTCACAAAGTGATTTTAAAGAATCTCTTGACTTCTCTAATCTAGGCCTTACACTGAGTACCAGGGGCCCACCTTTCACGCAAGGACAAAAAGAATTTTAATCCTATTGTGACATCCTTTATTACCTCTTCAGGCACTTGTCATAAATTCAGTCATTGTAATGACACTCCTACAGTTAGTTTCCACAGTCCCATTAAATAAGGGAGTCATCAGAAGTAGCAGCTTTTTAAGGGGAAAAAAAAATAAAAGAGAAGGAGGAGGAAGTGGGCCAAGAAAACAGAGCTGACTATCTTTAGTGCCATGTAGTTCCTTGATAAATACAAAAAAAAAAAAAAAAAAAAAGAAAGAATGATGAATGACTTTAGTCACTTTCCCCCTCACACACACATCAACCTCACAATGAACTTTAACAAGAATCAGGCTCTTACTTTTTCAACTGAAATGTTTGTGTGATATTCCAAGAGCTTGAGGACAGTGATGCTTCAAGAACTAGACAATCTGGAAAAATGCACATGTTAGTTATATGCTGGATATTACAAGAAATAAGTGTTCAAAAATAATTTGAGTTGAAAACTCAAAGTAGCTGTTCTGTACTTGGTACGCACCTTCTCTCATACATTCACTCACACTTTTGACTGATAAAAATAACCAGATTTTGTCCTTGCACAGAACTCTTCAGCTGAGTTATGCCAACACTTTATACACACATATTAATTAAGCTTGATACCACCATTGCATGACAAATAAAAGTAATGTTATTGTCAGGATATAGATAAGGAAATGCTACTGTGAAGCAGGGATATAAAATCATCTCTCAAAAAGCACATAGTGATATATAATGTGGTATAACCAGACCCTGAGTTCAAGTCATCTAACACAACAGACTGCTCTAATGCCAGAGACCCCACTATACCATACTTCTCTGTCTTTCTGTCTCACAGACTTGGTTTCAGAGTCTCCTCTTGTAATCTATGCAGTAGCAATTTTCATCCTATTTAAATCTTTTATGATTGCATGAGTCAATTTGCCATTATTTCAGCTAGCAATTACTATACCAACAATTCACTGGCAGCTGTGGTATGAAAGAGTATCTTCCCTTATGAGCAGAATACCACATCGAACAGTAGAATTAGATATATACCACTTAAGCCATGGTTTCTTTCATCTGTGTGCCGGCAGATGTGTAGTCTGTGAAATAAATGGCTGCCTGAGATCAAATGAAACCCATGTTTGCAGACTTTTCTGACTTCTCTATGCTAGAAAGTAGCTAGCTTCTTAATCTAGAAAAGTTACATGGATTTTAAGTATATCTATCTTGCAAAGGTAGAGGAACCTTTGTCTTTATCACAGGCTGGCTTATTCAAATAAAAGCCAGCTTTGGCTACATCTATGTTGCTAATGTAGCTATCTCCTACCTCCACATGGCAGCATGGCACTTGAGTGCTCACTGCGAAGGTCATCTGAACTGCTTGTCAGAAACAACCCTTGGGACTATTCATATGTTCAAACACCTTACTAAATGGATAGCAGAATCTGACTTTAACAGCATTTTTATGCTTAAAGATGTGGATGGGTACAGTCACCTGTTTGCATCTCCAGAAATCTAGTTATCAGCAGAAATCTGACATGTTGATACACAATTGCCTACATCACTTGCCTAAATCAATATATGAGAAAGGTCTTAGGCCATGAGCTACAGAAGGAGTAAAATACTCCTAGTATTTTACTAGAAGAAGTAAGTAAAACTGAGGAATTTATCTTCTACTGGCAGAGCTTGTATTTACTTTTAAGCTTGTATAAATACTTTAAAAACAACACTGTCAAATATGCTTTCTTGATTCTGTCTGTGTTGAAATTAATGGAACCTATTATTTTCTGTATGGTCTGGGCTGACCTTTTAAAATGCATTAGACTGCACCGAGGAGCAGATATTTTCAAAATGTTTTTTCCAGGAAATGATACCTAAAGGAGCTTTGCAAGTGCATCCTCTTGTGAAACTGAGGTCACTTTACAGGAGATACCACAAACAGACAATATTACTTCACACTTGAATTATCCACTAAGAGGTCTCAGCTCACAGAAGCACGTGAGTAGCAGTAAATACTGGCGGGCACAAGCTAACCTCACAGCCTTCTGGTTAACACTGACAAAGGGCTCATTTTTGGCATAAAGCACAGGCAAGGTGAGCTGGCTTCCATAACAAATGTTCTCTGAAAACCTGCTAATGGAATTAAGAGAAAGCTTTAATCTGTGAAGACAGAGAACCAAACTATATACTCCATAATTACTCCATAATTACAAGATAACACAGCTTCTGGGACTGGGTCAATAAAGGACATTTCCCTCTTAAAAATCCACTAATAGTGTTTACTAAAGACAGCTTAATAGATCAAAATACTCATGGATATCACTCCAGCTGTCGCTTTCTAGTGACAGTCTTTCCTTCTCAATTCCCAATGCTGGACAGGAATTTGACACAACACTTCTGTGATGCTGGAGGAGTTTTCCCCATACAGCTTCCTCAGATCCAAATATTGCAAAGAACCTTCTTCAGGGGCAAGGGTCCCTGAGAAAAAGAGCTCTTTGTAGCACTGAGCTCTTCAAAACAACAGGTCCTTGAAAATACCTGGTAAATTTCACTCCTCTTCCTGTACCAAGGTTTTTATAAGAGAATCAGATTCATGGACAGTATTCTATGTCCTTTGGGCTATATTATTGAGGAAGAAATAGAGGCAAGGTCTGTTTTCTGTTTCCTCTTCAAGTTATTTAAAAACATGTGAGAATCCTTGTGTTTGCTATCTGTTCCTTAGTTTAGATTAAAACTCTTGCATTCTAACATAAGCAACTTTAAGAAGTTATAAGGCCAATCCCTGTTAGAAAAGCTTTGTGCTTCTATACAGACTCTTGAAGAAATGCAAGGGGGATGTTGCCTTACTATTAGTCAAATAAGACTCTACTGTGAAGGATTATGATCTGATCCTTGAGACCAAAGCCTAAAGAACAGCTCAAAAGTCTAGACATTCAGTAATTTACCACCTCATTCTAAAACTTGTAGCTGTCCATTAGATACACACACCAGATAACAAGCATCACACATCCAACACAAACCGCTCAGGTATCTAACTCTGAGAACTACTGGTGAACAAAGTAGTGTCAGAATTACTGCAAAATGATTCAAGCAACAATTCAGAAGGATGAATGAAATCAAGTCAAAAGGATGTACCCACCAAACTGCCCCATCTATTTTTCTGCTAACATTCTATATTGCATAATCACATTCTCACAGTGTTTAAATTAGGTTGAAACAATTAATTAAATGTTAAGATTATTTATTGTGCAGACATTCATAATTAGATTCTCCTCTTATTTATGCTAGTACAGTTTCTTGCAAAAACAAATTCTGTTTGCAGATTAGAGAGGAATTAAGATGGGTTAATTTGTCAAGGCAAAGCACTAGACCAACATTGTTTCCATTGCTCCAGCCAGCTTGATTGTCATTGCAGTTATCTTAAGTTTCCTTAGACAGTTATTAATGGCACCATGTAAATAATTCTAATGCTAAGGCACTGCACTGCCACAGGGTCAACTGAAGAAGCTGCTTCCAGTCACAGGATAATGTGTGTTATTACTTCTGCAAAGGATTCTATATTAACAAAACTTTAATCACCAAGAACACTGTGTATATACTCACATCACTCGACAAAATATTAATTATTTTTCTTCAGTGACATTTAATAAAAAGCATGACGTACTTTCATACTCATTAGGCCTGTATTTATACAGTACTCCCCAGTATTAAAGAACAGTGAATAAGCATTAAATACATTTAATAGTAAAACATACCATTATCAGTTATCATCGGAGTGCTTAGATTGCAGAAACAGGATGAATTTTTCAGCACTACATTTTCATAAAATATTTCAACAGTTGTTACAATTTTTATCATACAGAAAGTAAGGATTTTGCTTATATTTGCAGTCACAACAACCTATAAAACAATAAAAACAAGAATACAATGGGGTTTTGTTATACTTGCTAAGTCATCACCTTGTCTTTACAGAAAATGACAAACTATGAAATGCACAAGACAAAAATTTTTGTGGTGAAAGCAGACAATTCACTAAGGAAACTCTCAAAGGAGAGTGACTCTCCCAGATGAAGAAGCAATACAGAAAGAGTTCTGAAAGTAACAGTACTGCTTACTTCCAGAAATTAAAAGGATCTGTATGGTATCTTAAATAATCTTAAATAATTTTGGAGTTAAAACCTATAATTTTACTATGTTATATGCTGTTATATTCCTTTAAAAATATTTAAGTAAGAATCTTCACAGAGAGAGATCATTTGTATCCATAACCAAAGAACACTTAATTATGAAACAGAACTTATATTGTAATGAATTATCCTTTGTTTCTGGCTGTGAGTGCTTTACAAATATGATTACATCAGTGTATTCAATCAGGAAATCAGAAACAATAGCGTGCAGATTAAGTGGCCAGTCACAATAGTTGATAATCAAATATTCAAGGCTGCGTGTGCTGTGAACAGATACAGAGTAAAGACTAATATCAAGCACTTAAGAATTTGTGTTAGCATATGTGTCCCAGTGAATGTTTTCTAACTTGTTACAAAGCTCAGAACTTCCATACTGCACTTGATATACAGTTACTGGAAATATTAAAATAGCTGATACAGTGATGCAATTGGAAACATTTCCAAGCAATGTTAGCATAGTAAATATTTGAAATTTTGACTCAGCACCATGAAGCGTAGCTTCAGGATACGTTTCATAGGAGCAGAGGAGAACATCTATCTAATTTACACATTGAGCTTACTGAGATTTCCAAGATATTTGCCAATTGTTGGGGTAATAGGAACTAATGTATGGAACATGGTAACAAAAGAACACAAGCTGCAATAAGCAACAAAATTACATATTTTAAGTCACAATAAATAAACACACATAAAACTGGGTGTACATACCTGATATTTGGCAGGAAAACTTAGCAGGATTTTCAGATCTTTATCAGGTGCATGTGAAATGTTATACCAACCATTTATGCTGTTTGAATGTGTACAATTTTCTTTTAATGTGCACCTAAAAGTATACATAAAATTATACTAGCCTCCTTATTGTGCCTTTGACTTCAGACACTGTACTTCAACTTATTTAAAGTTATTGATTTTTTACAGGAATACTATTGATTTTTTTTTTTTTACAGAAATATGGTTATAACTACAAAAAGCTTCAGGAAAACAATCAGTAAAATCTTCTGCTTATCAAAATTAATTACAATGCATTGATATATGTTTGAGGGTTTTCATTAAGTCAATGGGACTCAAGCAAATATGAGATGCTTGGCTAGTAACAGTGGAATTGGTAGCCTGGAATTCATAATCACCAACTTGACTGTTTCATTGTACAGCTCTAGATTTGATCCCCTCGCTGCCCCCCAGTCCCCCTCCACACTCTTTGGGGAGAAATACGTTCTTTAGGGTACAATTCACCTACCCTGTTTTAGACATTCATACCAAAATGAAATGAACCACACTATGGAAACTGCTTGTTCTCTCGAGAGGGTATAAGAAGGGATGGGAGTGAAGTTCAAATGTAAAGCTATACTATGAATGTGCATAGCTGATGAGATGCGTCCTCTTCCCTAATCTCCTTTGTCACCCACTGATATGAATGGTAATCCTTCCCTTTTTTGTCAGTGCACTTAGATAAAAACACCGGATTTAAAAAGGTCCAAAATACATTTCTTTGTCTTCAAGCACAAAATTCATTTCAGAATTAGGATAGCTCAAAGTAAATACAAATGTGAGAGATGCCAAAACGTAGGAAATACACTGTGCAACAAAAAATTAAGGAAGACTGAGGAAACACTGGGATACATAAGTACTACAAAGATTACAGATATTAAAAACATGTTATAAGAAAAAGACAACATAGGCATACAAATTAGATGGACAATCAATGAGTTTGAAAGGTGAATCCTTAAAATGCTGTCTGCTGTCAACAGTTAATGAACAATTCATAGATTAACTCCAAATAATTTCATACAGTTAGCAATTAAAAACAGTAAGTGCTAACTGAATATATCTTAATATTTTAATACTAAGATTGAATATTTATAAATAAATGTAACATTTAATAGTTTTAATTCTACTTTTCTACCAAATGTAGAAGCATATATAGCTTCAATCCTATCAACAGTGACATCTGCCTGGCATGAACCATTCTTTTGCTACAAACTGGATATGAGTTCACAATTGCAAACTATGGGCCTTTTTCATTAGGAGCTCACTGTAAAAACATATTTCACAAACAATGTGTTTTCCCTCCAAAATGAACAACATGTTCAACAAAAATACCCACCACATTCCCAAAATGCCCAAAATAACCCCACAAATCTTAGGAACCATAAAGTCATCTTCTCTGCAGATCAAGATGTTGGCAATTGGAATGCAGTTAAGGACAAGGTCACTTCCTTTGTGGTCTAACTCCGGAAACTGAGTTCCCTCTGGACAAGAACCTGGTGGGGTTTTGCATCTGAATACATTCAGATCATGATATTGTAATAACCTGGGACTATATATGCCTGACATATTTCAAACGGTCTGAGCTAGGGCGAATTTCAGTCTCATTTATATCTCTCTTCACCCTACTGAGATCACAAAGGTTCATTAGCACCACAGTTTAGAGCCACAGAAGACGGATCTGTCATCAACAGATGTGCATAAACATTCTCAGATACATGCAGGCAGGCAGTTCACACTGGCAATGAGGAAAGACAAAAGAAAGACATCCCACAGTTTCTGACCGGGTAAGGATTATAATGGTAAAGATG
Source organism: Vidua macroura (assembly GCF_024509145.1). Classification (NCBI taxonomy): domain Eukaryota; kingdom Metazoa; phylum Chordata; class Aves; order Passeriformes; family Viduidae; genus Vidua; species Vidua macroura. The sequence continues at coordinate 14,147,549 of NC_071575.1, read as the reverse complement.
CAAGGCAACACACTTGCAGTATGTGGCACTAAATAAGTGTATGCACTTCAGTGATGTTAATATTGAAATATTAAAAAAGAAAACTGTTTATTAAGCTGAATATTTACAACTGTCCCAGGAAGAAGCTACTTGCTTTCTTAAGACTGCCTGAGGAACACAAGTAGCAAACCTGTTTTCCGCATTTGCAATGAAGAATCTGAGAGTTTAATAGCAAAACCAGTAATGTCACCCAGGACCCAGGGTCATGCTTGTCTTTATGTGAGGGAAAAATGCATCTTTTGTTGCTCTCAAAGCTGACCTTTAACACTCTAACAGTGTGCTGTGGAGAGCAGTCATTTTCATAGGAATCAGTCACATCTGATGCCCCCCAGCATAAATTCTCAAAATTCCCCTGCAAAGGCTAAGAGCAAAATAATTACACTCACCCAAAGATGAAATTATTCTGTAATAACCCTATTTAAAAAAAAAATTATATTGATTGCAAGTATTTTGAATTAATATAACAGATAAATATTATTTGTGAACCACAAGATTCTGAAAATTAACATACAGACTCAGACAACTAATTTTGGCTTTCTTGGAAAGGTGAACTGGACCTTATACAAGTAAGAAGGTATAAGGTATGAAACCCTTGGATCAGATTTCAGACATGCATAGATATGTGTATAGAGAAAAGCAGAGTCAAGATTTATTTTTTTTACTATTCTACAGCAAACTAGATCTTTATAGTACTGAAGATTTCTCTACATGATTGGAACTGAGTTCCTCTTATTTCACTATAACAACACAACACTTATGCACACTGATTCATTTGTATTTACTTAAGTTTCTGCTTCACTAATCTTTGTTAAGTACAGGTCCTAACATACTTGCCTTCTCTGTCCTGCTAAAGTATACTGATTTCCTCATGGAATGAGAACATGTTTTCAGAGAAAGTTGAGGCTTCCTTCTTTCTCCAATATACCAACCCCTAAATGAAGTCCACTGACGTCCCACACATTGACTCCACGCAAAAGTAACTCTGGTCATGTTAGATAATACATTGTGTTGTTTCCATATGGAAAACATGCATGTAAAACATCGATATCTTGTATTTGAATTATATTTCAGCATAATTCAGGTTAATCTGATTAATCTATAAAAAATCTAGAAGCATTAGGAGAAATCACACAATGCTATGACTGGTTTAAATGATTGCAAGTGAAAAGGAGAATTAATATATGTCCCTATGGAAGAAAGAGTAGAAATAGGAACAGTAGAAACATTTTGTTTCATTTTGTTTTCACTTGCAATGAGATGCACACATTTTTTCATTAAAGGACTGGATTTTAATTCACACTGTCTTTAAAATGAAGAATGAGCATTGCTAGTAAATTTTATGTAAGAACTGGAATGTGTATTTTATTTTACAGAAAATTTATTTCCCTGTAAAAGTAGAAAACATCATTGATCTCAAAATTATTATGGAATATATTGCTTTAGTGGACATGTATGGACTTTGACTAAAATATTGGCTAAATACTTCTTCCTCTTTTCCTAAAGTTTCACTCAGATGTGTCTCTTCACAAAGCCAAATATTTAATGACATTAAGTATTCAACAGTAAAAAATTATGTGGGTGTTGAACACAACTCATATTACAGTAATTAATTTTTTCTCCAAAAGAGTAAATTATTTCTGTTTCAATCAAACGGAAACGTTTCGTGATTCCCCTCATAAGCAGGGGATTTACTGAGTAATAAGAGTTATTCACAATCTCTTTATAAGGCAATTAAAAGCCTGAAAAGCTTAGCACTGTAACATACACAGCTTCTATCAAGGGAGCAAAAGAGAATTTGAAGAAAATGCATTACAGAACAAATACCTATTCTCTTCCAATAACTACCTTTGCAAACACATAGTAGCAGAGCTTCAGCAAAATCACACTAACACCAAATGGGTAACAAATCAAAATGAGTAGTATTAACCTTCTAGAAGAGGCTACTAGTGAAATTCTCCAAAAATTCATTTTATAGGCACTTTAGTTTAAGATTTTAATCACTGGCAAATTGGCATAAAAGAAGGTTTACACTGTTGACATCTGTTGATGATACAGAGTTGGGAACATTAACATGCAAAGAAAGATAAGAATATCACACAGGAAAACTTGGATAACCTTGAAATGGAATGACATTTCAAAGCATAAAGTACAAGAACATGTACCTACAGCAATAAAAATCTCCCAACCCATATGTTTTATAGACTGGAAACTCATCAGTTGGAAAGACAACAAAGAAAGAGAAGGACCTGGGGGCATTATTTGATCATGGATGATTGTGGCCCATCAATGTGATGCTGTCATGAAAAAGACATTTGTGATCCCAGAACACACTAAGGTGCTTCCTGGACAGACTGATTAAACAACATTAAGCAAGGCACAGCTGAAATCTCTTCTGGAACACTTTGAGAGTCCTGGCCATCCTTATCTTAAAAGGATGCATGAATTTCATGGAAGGATTACTAGAGTGGAGGTAAGAAAGGTGTTTCAAGTGAGAGGACCTCAGTGAAGTTCAATGTTTCAGCATACCAAAATGAAAAGAGAGAGAGAGAGAGACTGCTTTCACAAAAACACTGAAGAGGTGAGTGTGAGGGAGTGGGGGAGGAACTTATTTAGGCAAAGGTGATGTGAACACCAGAACAAATAACTATAACCTGTCCATAAACATACACATGACAAAAATGAGCAGACATATTTTTACCAGCAAAAAATGAGATTGCCAGGAAGCTGCACAACCAGGGCAGGAAGGACAAAAAGCCTATTTAAATTTAGGATGGTCCTTTGCAAGTTTTTAGTTTTACATGATGTGGTTGCTTGCAATTGCTAAGACTAAGCCTAGATGACCCAGGAATTTCTCCAGTCCAGGCCCCAGATGTAAAATAGATTTCCTGCTTCAAAGTTAGTGTCAAAATTAATGATTGAAATGTGGGAATGAAGTATTTAGAAAGAAATTCTCCTTTGGCCTAAACCAAAGTCAGTGGTCCAAAGAAAACAAACTATCAATATGGAAGACAACTAAGCACTTTTTTCTTGTTCTCATATACAAGATGCTCCCAGCTATTAAGATGTTTCAAGCACAGGTATACAATTTTATCTCTCAATCTGGAAAACAAAAGTATCTTTTCTAAAACAAAAATTATGTCTTATTTTAAGTCCAACATATATTTTATGGGTAGATCTCAAAAATCTGAGGGTTACAAAGGCTTTCAAAAGTTGCCTTTCACATGACAAGAAAGTATCTCGCATTTATGGCTATGACTGATTCCACAAAAAATCAGTAGATACAGTTTTGATGTTGAATAGCCTCAAGCCAGTCAAAATGTACACTGACTAATAATGCTCTCCTTTTTTATGGCAGTCTAAAATACTAAAAAATACCTTTTATTGAAAGAACACCACCCACAGTAGGGGTCCTTTGCAGACAAGCATTCTTGCTCAGAAGCAAATCTACCGCAATCTGCAACTGGTATTCTTCTCACCTGAAACCAAAGAATGCAATAACACATTGAATTAATACAGCCTCCATAAACAGGGAACTTGAAGGTTACCATTAAAAATCTGACAAGCACAGTCCCTCTGGGGAAGTCTCCTTATGGATTCCCCTCTGCCAGAAGACCTTTGGATAGAAATATGCAGCCTATTTTGCACACACTGTATTTTGCCATCAGATAATGAAACACCTCTGACAATAACAATTTTGATTCTACTACTCAAAGGCCAGCACGGGCAGATTAATGCAAGAAAGACTGATCAGCATAGTGAAATATAGATAATAATAGAAAGGAGGTACATTTTACAAACAATGCTCTGCTTAGCAGAACACCATTTTCCTCTCCTCAGAATGGAGATATTTAAATGATTGATGAAGGTGCATCCAAAAATGCATGCGCATAACAAAATGCATCTGTGTTTGCATCACCATGTCAGGTTACTGCATGTGCACACTAGAACAAACGCATGCAACTGCTTAGCATGCATGAAAATGCCATTTCAGTAAGTAAATGTAGATAATTGTGGCTATATGTATGTATCTATACTTGTACATTCAGCTTGAATATCCTAGCCAGCCATTTTCAGAAAAGGAAAGGAAAAAGAAAAAGAGAAAGCTGATTACAAATACTGAATACAGATACAAATAATGTGATTAATAACAATGTGAATTAATGATCTTAGTAAGAAAAACTAATTCAAACCATATTTTACAAATTTGCAAGAATTAGAAGTTCCTATATTTTGTCAACAGAAACAAAGATACACTGCTTTCTGCAAAATTATATTTACTGCTTTTTCCATCCATATATTGTAAAATTCAATTTATCTGAAAGTGTGTGAGATAATCAATTCAGAAACCAGTCATAATCCTAGATTACTGTGAAGTTAAAGAAGACAGTGTAGAAGCCTTATTTCAGCTCCAAGAGATGATTAGAGAAGTGCATTTATTCCTAAAAGCTGCTGTTCCTCTATAACAACTTGGTCTTTTATCAAAGCTAAAGAAAATTCAAGTCTTTGAATATCTGTGTATACTTTTGACTGAGACTTCGATTCCTTCTATATTTGTGATAGATGTTTTATATCAGTCAGGGGTTCTCCTACTAACTTACCCCTGCTCTATAACAGCAGGCTAAAACACTATGTTCACTGCCAGAAAAGTGATTTTATTTTAACTGATGGTAATTAAGTGCTGGGTGAAAGATGGACAGCAAGCCCTTAAGCTTTCCATGCCATCTTTCCCACTGCTGGCGAGACAAAGGGATTTTCTGATTGCTGCTCAGTAGCCCTGCTGCAGGATGTGCTGCAACAACTGTATGTACTGGCTCCTGGGAGCCGCTCACTGCTCGACGTGCAGCTCCGACACGTTTGCTCGCATGCAGCAGCTCTCAGCCACTGCTGAACTCCCTGGCCTCACTATGCACACACATTGCTCACTTCTCATTGTCCTTTTGTTTTGTTCTTCTGAAGTCTATGTCTAACTGAAGACAATGGGAATTTTATCACTGATTACAGCATTATCACTGATTTCATCAGAACTAAGGCTTCAAAGCCATCTCTCAAATGAAGAGATTTCTCCACTTTATAAAATCCTTAATCGACTGGCAAACCCTGACCTACCAACATTGGGACTGCTTTGTCTCCAAAGAGTGTACAAGTTTTTTTGCTGTCTCTAAGCTTGGCTCTGCATGATCTGCATTTTCCTGCCTCCAGGAAAAACAGAAACAAACACTCCCTTGGCAGAATGGCATAAAATAACCATGGAATTATAATATAATTATATTATAATTATAATATTGCTGGATCATAGCAACACTAGGCAGCACCATGACAGCAGAAGCTCTTCCAAGCTCTGCAGGAGTGCAGTCTAAACTTGGACAACATAAGCAGGTATTAGATGGAAAGGTGGTGACTGCAGTTTGCATATTAAAAGTCTAACTCTGACACAAACTGATGCTTGACTTAAAAGTGGAAGAAATCCTTAAAGCAGTAGTTTATATGAATTTATTATTTTATTAAATGTTGTACTTACCTTATTGGCAGAGGACAGATAGATGTAGTTATTATTCACTGGATCAAGTCGTAGTTTGGGGAAAATGGAAGTTTCTTCCTCAATTTCATATAAAACCTCTGGGCAACTAGATTTCATATCCTCATTAAGAATAGCCTAAAACATGTGTAATTGAATTATTCCCATGTTCTTTTATTGATCAGTCAACATCTTAAACAAAAGCCTAATTTCAGTTACATCAAAGCCTCTGAGATGAACTACTGTGCCATGATTCAATTCACTTACTGCACTGATTCTCACACTGGACAAGGATGAAGGAGAAGACCATAAGAACAGAATTTCAACAAAATCCATGCCAGACACATTTAGCACTGAATTTGGCACTGTTTTAGCATATGAAACATGCCTTCCACCAGGCCTGTTACTGACTGATTTGGAAATTGAACGTGGAACAAATGGCTATGTCCCAAAATTACAACCTTTTACTCCTGTCAATGGAGAGAAAGTATTAGCCTTCAGAAAACAAACTAACATTCAGACACCCATAAAGTAAAAAGGAATTTACACAAATTTCTTTGTGGTTTCTCTAAGTACACACCTGTGATTATATTTCTTTTTCTTACCTTGCCCAACTTTACTATTTTCCACCACCCTTTGCCTAGAATTCAAGGGAACCAGAGACCCCAGAAACTTCATTTTAGAAGTCAATAAGCACACCAACGCTGGTTTTTCATGACTAAACAAGGGAAATATGTTCACTGTCTCCACTGTGTTAAGGAGACATGGAAGACTTCAATTTCATTTTTCATTATCAAAAGCAAAATGAAATCAAGTGGACAAAGTTTTTCAATGTCTCTACTATATTCCTCTCCAAATGTCTGCTTAATAAAGACAAAGAATGAGAGTCATCCTTTGCAGTGTAGGCAGGAAATGCACATTTTCACAAAACCCGGAAAAATAAAGCATAAAAGACATTTGACTGGATGGTTGAAATGTTTGATAATGAGATAAGACGACTTTCACTTTCAAGCAATGGATTTAAGTTAGCACAGGTCAACTATTCAGAAGCTAAGGCAAAATGAATCTTGACTCTTCTCTCTAATGGACAGCTTTTCACATCACACAGGCAAACAAACAAACACACACTCTTCCAAAATCTAACAATATTTCTACTGGAAAAATCAAAGCAAAGAGGAAACAAGGCAGAATAACTGAGAACTCCATAGTCTGTTAATTAATACTGTGGGCATTAGTGTTTTAATGAAATGTTTACTTGAATTTTAGCAGGGTACATAATTGCTTTTGAAAGTTATCTTGCTCTCCAAATGACCATACAACAGTTATTTCACACACAAAATATAGAGATTCAGGGGATCATATTTGTTTATAATATACTGAATAAACCAGGAAATATTTACCCACTTGAATGCAACAGCAGTTGGTGGAGAAGGGAAGAACCACACTCAGCTTACCTTCAGTAACTGTCCATCATCTGTTCCCAAAAAGAGAACTATATGATTTAAAACAACTGTGCCATAAACAGCTACTAATCCAGAGTGAATCAAGGTAGGTAATTTCTTGATTGATCGTGCCTCCTGAGAATCAGATATAAGAAAAACATATTAAAAAATCATTCACCTATACTCAAAAACTTTGAGGAAAAGAAGAATCCTTGGAAAGATTCTCAGAGAACCAACTCTAGACAACACTTTGAGTAACATTCCAATTCTGACACAATTTCAGAGCAACATATTATTGAAATTACACACAAAACTAGTTTTTCATATGTGACAACCGGCCATGTCTGTAACAAATATTATATCTGCTGCAGTTAAATCACTGACTTCAGTGGGATACAGACTCAGTGTAGCAGCAGTAAGTTACTTTGCAATAGGATTTCTATTTTTTGGGACATAAGTCCTGGGTTTATTCTGAATTTCCAGTTCTTCTCAATGAGCCTATGCTTTGCCATCACCTGAAGACTAGATACACTCATCAACCACTTTCAAAGGCATGCAAATATTCTGGAGAAAGGAGACACTTCAAACAAACAGTGTCTGTGTGTATAAAAATGCAAACCTTCATCTTCCATGACACTAGAGGAAGTAGAGACCTGTGTATTACATAAACATAAAAATGAGATAAAGCAATATAAAGTTCATGTCACGGAGAACATAAATGTAGCTGTGTGAGCTTTAAAATCAACACGTTACCCTCAATTCTCCATCCCACCTGGAAGAAATTAAGTGGCAAACACATGCAAGCAGCTCATGAAAAAAACATCATGCAGGAAGTCCCTGTATCTTGTGGAATGAAAAACCAAACCAAAAAACTCTGATTGTAGATGATTGACTGTTGAAAGGAAATCTACAAGAGTGAGAATAGGACCATTTACCGGGGAAATCCCTAGAAGCCCATGTGTCCCCTTAGTAAGCACTAACTTGGATTTAAAGTCCTGGAATTGCTCTAAGTCAATCTCTGGTAGACATTGCCAAAAGTGTGATCCCACCTGCTCTCTAAATGGGTCCAACCCCAGTCAAGCTTTACTTCACTTTCCCTGTAATGTTTTCCAGTGAGCTTAGTTAAGGCAATGATGTGTCTAGAAAATGCTCTGTAAATCTACCTACCTACATCTTCATTTGAGTCATGCTCCTCATGATATGAACATGTGGCTGCACAAACATGAGTGCTGGCAAAAAGGAGTGGCAGGCATGGAGAGGTAGGAGACAAGAGCTCAGGTAAGACCAGCTCATTGGGAACAAGCCCTGTAGGTTAGCTTACAAAATCCAGAATTTCAGCCTCCAGGACGGATTCCTAAACCTACAGGAACCCTCTGAGTGCAAGAGCCTATTTCACTTAAATGCACAAAACAAAGTGTGGAATGGACCATCAAAACTGACATTTAGAAGTAAGGTGAAGGCATTTCTCAAAGTTATGAAGCAAATCGGTAACACGGTAACAGCTGAATTCAACTCTCCTGCATGCTATGATGCTGGCTTAATCCCAAAAAGTCTTTCCACTAGAAATATTTTTTTTTTCTGAACTGCAATCCTAAGTCAATTATAATGTTCTTCAGTCATCTGAATTATTTTAATTAGCTTGAAAGAACAGCCACTTGGAATAAAAGAAGACTTGATTAACTTTCATATTTAAAGTCGCTATTTCTTTTTTCATGCAGCAGGAACAAGACACAGGGAAGTGTCATCATGCACTGGCACAGAACTTTGGTAAAACTCACTTGGCCATGAGAATCCAGTACCCTGGACGTCTGTGCTAGACAGGGAAGTGGGGCAGGGTGTGGTTACAAGCATTTTAAGGTGGAAAAAGTTAACTCACTTCGTAATAAATCAGAAGGTAACAAAACTCCAGAACTAGTGCACTCAATGACTCCCTAACTCAGGTTAGGGAGTGAGGAAGTGGAGCTTCCATACTTCCATTTCCACCAAAATTAGGAATAGTTTTTCTGCAGTGCACCATGTAGTAGTGTAAGAGAGATAAACTACACTAGGTTCCTCGCAGACTCTGTTCAACAAGATCACAGAAAAGAGGAGTACTCACTCGGTTTCTGAAAAGCTTTGCTGCCAGATTTTATTTTGACCCACATACTAATAAAATAACCAGTGTCATATCAGTGCATCCTCCTCATCTGACTGAAGAACCAGTACTGACAAGTGTGGAAGTCTCCTCCCCTCCTCTGCTTGCTAGAGGGAGGGTCAATGCGACATTGAGCTAATACGGGTAAGAACGGGGGGAATTCAGACAGTGGACAGTCACAAAAAAAACAGCCTTCTCTCTTTTGCAACCTATTCCTCCAGTTTGCCCATTTCCTCCAGGGTGCAGCTGCTTCTTTCACCCTTCTGTCACCCCTTTTCCACATCCATTTATTGTTTTAACGAGCCCTTTTACCTCTTCCACTGTGACTAATGGGGTTACAGCACTGTAGGGCCTTCCCAAGCTGCTTCTTTCACAGCTAAATCCATTCTTAAAAATGCATTTACAGTCTAAACTTCCTTTACACTTGAAGAGTCGTTCACCTCTGTGGTCATCTGTTTGTCTATCCTAAAACATTTTCAGGCACATACAAAAGCAAGAAAAGCAAGAAAAGCAAAAGAAAAGATAATATCACTCTGTAAGTCCTCCCTTTTTTAATTCTTCAGTTTCATCCTCTGTTCTATTCTGTAGTCCCTCTACAGTCTATACTTGTTTGGTTATTGGCATGGAAGGTATTTATACTCATTTTCTATTTGGCACTTCATTTTCAGATGTACCTCCATATGACTCCAGCTGCAGCAACCATATTCACACTTCTACTTTCTGTCTTGATTTCCTCCTGATTATTTTACACTGCGTGCCTCAGAGAAAAGGGCAGCATTTTTAGCTCACGCAGCACTCATCATATGCAGCTGTCCAAAAAGTAAAAATAAAGGGTTTGAGCATCCGAGTGAAAAAACAGATGCAGCTATACAAAAGGACACAAGATTTGTAAGTACCATATAGCAATAGTCAACACTGAAACAACAGATGCTTTTCCTAGGGAGAAAGAACTTTTGGAACTTTATTCTTCTTTTTAACTTCACCATCCTTTAACCACCTCCATTAATTTTTACTATATCAGAGGGTAACAAATATTGGAGCATGCAGCAAGCCTTTATTAGGGCTAAGGAATGAGAACATGAACCATTCCGAAATTTTATTTCCAGGAAGTTTTTTGATTTGTGCATTGCCCAGCAGTGTTAGGTGGACAAGCCTGTCCAGGTGAGTAGCCTGCAAAAAATCAAGGATGACCAGAAAATCAGTCTTCAGACCTTGCAGAGGCAAATCCTGAGGCTTATGATGCAAGGCAGGAAGAACAGTCAGAGGCTATGGTTGAGTGAGATGCTGATGGAGACTCCTGAGATGGGGAAGCTAGAAACTAGTGACTTCCTGCATCAGCAGAAACAGTCCTTCTGTGCCCTCAGATCTAAGTTCACAGAAGTGGTAAAGTGTCCTAATAACCAGTGAGGTAGAACAAGCTCCATTAAGGAAGGCTTTGAAACCAACTGAGCTTGAACAGCGTGTTAGCAGAGAACAAAAGGAAGTGGTGGGTGACCATGAGGGATGAAGGCACATACTTGCTAAACAGTCATGCTGTTACAATAGGCTGGGGCTTTTTTTAGGGGACCCTACCCATTGCAGAAAGACTGTGGTAATTTTCCTTTCCTTGGACTACTACCCATTGTTGCACATCCATGTGGACATCAAAGCCATGGCCTAGTGCAGATCAGTGAAGTGAAAAAGATGGGACTCCAGGCTGTGTTAACCTGTGGGGTCAGTCAAGAGTGATGCTCTTCTGGATCTGCTACTCAAAACCAAGGAAGAACTGACTGAAGATGTGATAATCCAAGCAGAGAACTGGAGACCAGGCTTCAATGTTTTCAGGGAAATAGTCAGTGGGATCCCCTGAGAGTCAGCTTTGAAGGGAAATAGAGCTCAAGTAAGCTAGCAGGTCTTTCAGGACAATCTCTGTCAAGCACAAAACTCAGGAAAACAAGCAGACCTACCACGAAATGGCCTCTAGCTAAACGGGGAAGTCACGACTGAGCTACACTGCAGAACAAGAGCATGAAGGAGGAGGAAGGGGGACTAAGGAGGAAGTCTCTGGACATGCAGGAATGGTGTTAGGAAAACCCAGGGTCACCTGGTTTTGGAACTGGCAAAGTATGGTATAGACAACAAGAAGAGATTCCACTACCACATGAGCAATGAAAGAATGAACAATGAAAATGCACACCAGCTGCTGAATAGCTCAGGAGATTTACTGACAGTGGATGCAGACATGGCTCTGGACTTCACTAGCAACATCTTGTGATTCTTTGTACACAGAGTTCAAGGAGGAGAGAAACTACAAGTACTGGGAGAGGATTAAGCCAGAGATCTCTTAAGAAATCTCAGATTTTACAAGTTTTAGGGAAGACAGATGGGATCTGTAGGAAGATGCTGAGAGACAGTCTGATGAAGCTGAAAGGTTATTCTCTGCTATTTCAAAAGGTGTGGAGATCAGGTAAAGTCTCCAACTGAATAAAGACAAATACTGCACCAATATTAAAAAAAAAAAACAAAACAGTTTTTTTCAGGGAACTACACATTAGGTCTCACTTTTTTCCTGGGAGAATCATGGAGGAAATCCTCTTTGGAACCATTTCTGGACACAAGAACACGAACAAAGTGACTGAGAAAAGGCAGCATAAATTTACCAAGAATAAATCGTGCCTGACCAATCTGACGTATTTATAAGACTTGTAGGTGTGGTGCTTAGGGGACAGGGTTTTGTGGTGGATGGTCTTACAGGTCTTTTCCAAAACTGGGCTGGTTCAGCCTATAGAAGAGACAGTTTCAGAGGGACCAAAGAAACAAAGCCAGGCTCTTAACCAAAGTGTACCTAAGGTAACGAGAGACAATGACACAAACTGAAACACTGCAGGTTTCTAGTGAATAGGAGATGAAAAAGCACCACTATGAGGGCAATCAAGCAGAACAAGTTGTCCAGAGAGGTTGTGCAGTCCCCATCTCTGGAGTGTGAGAGTTGACAAGTTTTTGGTGGCTTATTTCCCACACTAAACAGGGATGAACTGAAAACTCATTGTAACGAGACATAAATAGTCACTTCAAAAACGTTAACTCTAGAAACCCATCAAACATCAGATGCAACACTAGAAGTCTGTAATACTCAGGAGATTGACTTTACTACTATAAAATCAATTACAGGATCAATTTTGATACAAAATTATATTTAGAAGTCTGTAATTATTTCCTTAAATAAAAGGCAATGAATCACTCTGGAATGAGTTACCACAAATTCAAATGTTGTTCCTGTAAATTAAATGCCGTAATTAAACTGATGTGACTCTGTTGACTTCAAAATCTCATTTTGGTAGAGCTTACACAAGCTAGGATTCGTCCTAGGATTCCAAACTGTGTTTGATAAATTAAGGGACACATACCAACCCTCATATGCATCAACCACTGAAAAATGAAAACATTCAAAGAAGAGACTGTTACAACTCTTTCCTTGCATTAAATAACAGATGAAAATCCAACCAAGATAGCTTATTTTTTAGTAACTATCACAACTACTTAGCCTTTTCACATAACAAACACCTTAATATAAACTACAGCAATTCTCTTTCTTACAGGTATATGCCTAAGAAACTTTTTTTGGCATTTTATACCTGAAAAATTGTGAATCCTTGAATCTCCCTGAGTCCTTTTCTTCTCATGCAACTTTTTTAACGGCAAAAACCAATTTCCAGATTTGTCATTATCATGGTTAGGTAACACTCTACATCTCTCCCCTATTGATGTTCTCCAATTGGAACACTTTTCCTACTCATCTACTTGGCTGTGACTCACAACATCCTGGCTTGTCTGTGAGAGACCTGAGATCCTTGTAGTTCCTATTCTGTCACAGAACAACAGAAGAAAAGCCTTTCTTGAAGTTCACTAACTCCCACAGCAACTTTGTGACAAATTCCAGCATTCCTCCTGTGTTTGTAAGTACTCAGTCAGGTTTCTGAAAAGAAATTGAGAAATGAGATTTGGCAAATTCACATTTATTAACTAAGGAAATTGTGAAGAAGATGCACTTATGTATATGTAGGATATGCTAGAGAGTCCAGTAACACATACACCCTGATAGTGCATGTAAGTAGATATGTTCAAAACTAAGACACACATGAATCAAAGAAAAAATAGCTGAATATAAAACTGCAAAATGTTTTAAGAGTAGTTTCAACTAAAACACCACTTGCCTCTTGCTAGATAGGAATCCTGTCTCTGGGAATCAAGTAGTGCCAATGTCCTGAATAAACACATCCAAGCAGGACAAACTTTGTGCACACTATGCACACTACTGCACAAAACAAAAATGGACTTACCTACTTCTTATATGGAGAAATTCCACGGAATTTTTAGCAGCCACATACTTTTTGATAAAGTTGTTAAGTAAGGATCTTAAAAATTACTAGTTTTCAATGACAGACTCTAATCCAGCATTAAAACTTAATGCAAATGAGAACTTTGGCCTAAGAGGTAAAGTGAAGCTAAAGAGATTACACACCTACAGTGAGTTCCAACAGGATGCAGAGCAATTTGGTTCCAATCCAGTGAAGTACTCAAGTACATGCTTTTCTTTAAATGCATGGGCATGAGATGATGGAAATACTTATATATGCCTGATGTTAAATATGTCATTAAGTGCTTTATTGGGTTAGGCCCTGAAAGCTCAGTACCTTACAGGAATGAGTTCAGAGTACAACATGCAGCAACGGCATAACAGGGAATTTAGGACCATAAATACCCTGGGCTAAGCCCCTCTTGCAGTGTCCTACTGAGAAATGCAATGTGAGTGGAGAGGGGTAAGAGGATGTCTTGCCTAAAGGTTATCAGAATAGTAACAGAAATCTGAAGGATGACCAGAAGGAAAACACACTGCCACTACTCCCTAATGTATATGCTTACTATAAATTGTATTCCTGCAGTGAAAAAATCCCTGTATTTTCAATTGTTACATAAACTGTTACATAGTCCATGTCTGGGATCCACATATCTCATCACATCACACCTGAGCTCCTGCATTCACATGTACCCAGCAGAGACGACTAAGACCCGCAGCACCCTACAACACATGGTATCTGCAATGCAAAGGCCAGACTGACATTCAGCACGGTCCATCCACCACAAGCACCAGAGAGGTCTTGCACTCACAGCGCTCATAATGCTGCAACACATTCCTTTGCTCAAGACCAAAACTGGGCTTAAAAGACTGGAGTTTAAAGCAGTGTTAAGTACTGTTGCTTGCTGCCATTCCTACACATCATAGTACTCCTGACAGCTCCATGCCACGAGGCACTCCCTTCTGGCCAGAGCCACTGCTGCAAGCTGCACACTGATGGACATGCCACACTCCATCTTCCTGTCAGCTCTGAGTCCAAGTGATGCCTTGTGAAGGCTGACCTAGAACAGAGACTAGACAGAGCTAAAGAATAAAGTAGGTCTTTATTAGAAGGCCTCAATGGATACACCTTAGGCAGCACAAGAGCCCAGCCAGGGCTACGCCCAAGATGAACCCAAAATCATCACAAAAAATAGACAACTGGTCACAGGGTCTCACACTTTTATAAGTTCTGGTCTATTAGCATATTGGAGTTAATTGTCCAATTATAGCTTTAGCTTATCAAGTCCCATCCTTCTTGTTTTTCTGTCTTCATTCTGTCCACCATTGTTTATGCTCTTGGGCCTGAGATTTGGATCATTTGTCCTTGGTCCCCAGCTAGAGAAGGAATTGTTTTGTCTACTTTGTGAAGAGAGCTTACTATCCCCTAATATGAAGCTCAGAAGTACACACTAAGGCAGTACAGAATCTGAAAAATATAAAAGCTAAAACCTGAGACAACACAAGAATAGCATATTCCATGATTGCAGGGTCTCCCATACTTTGGTGAGAGACGGTAGAAGGATCTGGTCTAAAACAACCCAGAAGCAGCAGCATATGGGCCTGTCATCTCCAAACTTACTCTGCAATAGCCTAGCCTAACCTTCTGTAGTATAAAAAATATTAAAGCTGAACTACATGCATTTATTTCTATGTTTATACACCATAAGCCCATATAATTTACTTTAAAAAGAGAGCTAATTAGCCATGTAATGGTATAGGTCATATTACTTCACAGGACCCACATGTCCTGCTATCTCACAAAATATTAAAATACCACTTTTCTCTCAGTGGCAAACTGCATTTCTTGTGCCAAAATATTACAATCAATAACATCATCATTGGTTGGGACATAAGGTTAAGTAAGCAATCCTTTTAAAGATTGTTACAGTTGAGATTCTTCAACATTGTATCCAAATATAATCTAAGTTTCCAGGAGGGACGAGCCTTTTGGGACATGAAAGTAACTCTGGAGTCACAGGAGTCTGATCTGAATCAGACCAATCCTGAAACAAGTGGTTCATTGATTTTTCATATTCAGGCCCTGAGAGACAATGGGAACAAGGAATTACCCTGACCACAGAAATATATGCCTCACCTTACCTGCATTATGTTACTCTGTGAGATCTATGAGGCTCTTCTGAAATCTCTTGCATGAGGTTTTATAAAATGTTTAGAAAGGATCTACTGCCCAGGAAGCATTCTTTTTCTGTTTTGTTTAGCAGGCTCAGAAAGCACTTTGCTAAGAAACTTCATGAGTAATTAGAAACAAACAATGCAAACTAAAATTCCAACAAGCAAATAGGTATTTTGGGATCAGAATGAGACTTCAAATTCATTCCAGAAGTTTGTCTTGTGGGAGCACAGAAATCACACATTGAGCTAGCACTGGAAATCAAAGGATTGGCTCTGGCTCCGTAGTGAGTTTCACTATTTCCTTCAGCAGAGCTGTCTCACCCACATATGGGGTTCTCATTCACAACCACGTCCTCTAACACTGGCAATAGTCTCACAGCTCAGTAGGGAGATAAGCAGACTGAATCACACATGCCCTCTGGTAGTCTGTTTGGAAAAAAAACTCAGCACTGCACTCCACTATGAGTTAGATTTGGAAAACCAAGGAGTGCCAGTAAATCTACTGCACTTCTTTCAAGGAATTTCGAAGAAACTCTTATTGTAATACACTAAGGATTCAGTAGTTCAGCTGCAAAGACCCTGGATGGTGTGGGAACTGCAAAGGGCTTAGGGATTGCTTTATGATGCCTTGTTTGATCCCTTATGATTCTTCTTGATACTTTTCAGTGGTCCTTTTGCCACAGCTCTGGAGAGTCTTCTGAGTCTAAATTAAAAGCATGGACAGGCCTTTCAAAAGCACCTTCTTAATCTGAATGACATTTTTACCTTCCTATATAATATAATGTTTAGGTAATTTCTTTACTACTGACGCCACAACAAAACCAGTAGCCTTGCCTATCCCACCCTCTCTGCGCCCAGCTCACCCTGAAAAGGAGGAAGGCGCTGAAGAGAGTGTCACTGAAGTAGGTGACATGGGGAACTCTATGGGATACCACTGTCTGTGAAAATGTAACCACTGCAACAACAAAGAGATATCACCTATTGTTGTCTCCTGCACACAAGGATTTGGGGAGGTGGCTGTGTGAGCCCTCCAAAGCAAGGCCAATCGTGTAAGGCTTGGGAAATACTACTGAACAAGGAACCACAGATAACTAGTGAGTGATAGGGATAACAGTGCACACAGCCCAGTGCACAGAGCCAATTTGATGAGGTTTTTTTTTTATTTCTGATGTAGCTGCAATGACATGAGATGTGAATGCACAGAATAAGATAGGAGATGCTTTATCTAGGCTGTATGGAAAATAAAATGAAATATGACTAATCCTAGGCTGAAAAGGACACATCGAGGGAGAAGCCTAACACTCAGGTCTGACCCAGGATGCCCTCAGGTGCTCCCTTAGATGTACCTTTCACAACAGGTAGGTGGGAAGTATACCAAAATCTAGTAAGGAATCAGCTTTTTAGAAACAGAACAAGCCGGGGAAATCACGAGAGCTGACAGAACCAGGGCTGATGTGCAAAGCCTGGTGTGGCTCTGAAGTTTCTCGCAAACTTCACGTGCTTCCCGGTCAGGGACACCCCGTGAGTAGTCATGCACAGAGACACGAGCCACAACAATAACAATGTCAACAAGGGCGTGCAGGGTGAAAGCTTAGCAAATGATGCCCAGACTTACACAGCTTTTCCCGTTCATATTGAAGTGTGTGGATGCACAGGCTTGCTCCTTCATCTCCTCCATCCCAAAGATGCAGACGGCAGTGCTGTTCCACGCCTTGGTGTTGTGGCTGTGGCGGAACACGCCCACCCACCAGCCCCGCTCACCCTGGCGGACAAGGCTGGAGGAAATAATGAGGCTCCTGCACCCGCAGTCCAAATAGACGTGCCCTTGCAAAGTAAGGCCACCCTCTGAAGGGCGCAGCTGGCGCAGGACAGCCATGCTGGGTGGCTCCGTGTTATTGCCCAACTTGGCCTTCAACGTGTAGTAGGGAAAAAAAAGGTGATCCCTCCACTGGAGCGCGTCAACAAAGTGCAAAGGTTCCTCCCTGCGCTTGATGATGCCCAGCTCCTCCTTGGACTTCAGGTTGACCATGCTGCGCACCGTGATGACGGTCTCCTTGTCCGACTTCGAGGGCTCGCAGTGCAGGTGGTTCGTGTCGGCGCTGGTTGAGTAGGTGGCCGCCACGGCCAGGTACCAGGCGCCGGCCTGCTGGAAGACGACGCCGGCGGTGGAGCCGTCGGGCAGGCAACTGACCACCTCGCTTTGGTTCAAGCGCTGCCGGTAGGACGGCTGCTCCCACACCTGGCAGGCGCCGCCATCCTGGGTCCAGCCGGTCAGCAGGACGCCCACCCCGCCGGCCTCCTCGTAGTGCAGCAGCAGGTTGCTGCGCGTGCCGGGGGGCTCCCCGCATCCCTGCCCCGCCGCCGGCACCACGCGGCGGCGGCGCTGCAGGTCGGGCCCCAGCTCGTAGAGGCAGCTGCCGCCCGCCACCAGCACGGCGCCGCCGCTCACCTCGATGTTGTCGATGGGGGCCCCCAGCAGCTCGAAGCTCTGGGGTCCGGCGGCGCCCGCCAGCGCCGCCAGCAGGGGCAGCGCCCAGCTGAGGGCGGGCGGCGGCGCCGCCATGGGCGCGGGCTCGGCTCGGCGCCGCGGGGCGCCTCAGGCGGCGGCGGGCGGCGGGCGCTGCTGCGCCATGGTGCGCGGAGGGGCCGGGCGCGCTGCCGCCGCTGCCGCCGCTTCTCCCTGCGCCGCGGCCGGGCTGCGCGGGCGGGGAGTTCCTCTTTCGGGGCGGGGAGGAGGGGGTGCCTGCACGGGAGAGGTGGGCCGGGCTCCTCCGGGAGGGCTGCCGAGCCACCGAGCCGCCGTGCGCCGCCGCTCCCCCTCCGCCCCCCGGCCCCGCCGGCCCGCCTTGCCGCGGACGGTGGGCGGCGGCGGCGGCGCCGCGGGAGCCCACCTCGGCCGCCGGGCTGCCGGGGGCGGCCGCTCGCAGCGGCGTGGCGGGACGCGGTGGGGAGCGAGACCCACCTCGCCCGGCGGCGCTCAGCACCCGGACTCGCACGGCGACCTCTCCGGAGCACCGGAGCAGGGGAAGCCCTCCGGGGCAGGGCGGCCCCCGTGCACTCCCTTTGCCTCGCTCCCGGCCCGGCTGAAGCCCCCCGCGGGTAGTGGGCGAACAGCGGTGAAGGTGCTAAGCGGAGGCAGCCGGTGGCGCGGTCCGCTGGCGGATGCCGGGTGTGGGCGTGGGTCAGACTCCGCAGGGCTCCGGCGGCGCCCGCTGCGAGCCTGGAAACCCGTGTTGTCCCCGTTCAAATGCACCACAGAACCGCCCCGCTAAACAGCACCCCCGTCAACCAGTCGGCCGATGCCTCCTTGAGCGGGAAGGTTGAGGGGTCAGAGATCCCTGGTTAGAGCTTGGTCTTGCCTGAGGTAGAACAAAGGCTCTCGGCATTCTCCCGAGTCCTGCAGGGCACACAAAAAAACTGTGCCCTTTCCAACTGTGCTGCTGAGACATGAACGCCCATCCAACGCGCGCTGGGGGCTGGATGGGCCACGTTGAATGCAGCAACTGATTTACTTCATCTCCCACTCTGTCACTGCTGGCTGAGGTTCAACACAACGTGAAGTACAGGTTGCATGCTGAGCTTACGGTAAATTATCGTTTTGCTGAATTTTGAATGAAAAATTAAAACAGCAAAGATGCCTTTCAGTGTTATCTTTTGGCTGCCTCTGGAAACTCTGGGTGAGGATGGGTGTAGGGCCCATTGCCTTACTGAGAAGAGGATGTAATGTTCAAAACCGAGAAGTCATCTGACCCTCCATTGAAACTGCTTTTATCTTAAAGTACCTTGATAGCAGGAAAAAGTGGGACTGTAAAAATTAGAACAAAAGTAACCTCTGTATGAATCAGTCAAGTGCAACGTTTTCAAGTAGGAAGTGCTACAATGTTAACAAATTTTTATTATCTTTTTCCATGACAGTGCCCAGCAGCAGTTATTGTGCAAGAATTGATGTTGCTCTGGTCAGCAAAAATATTCCATAATTTTGCAGTAAAGTGTCTAGGACAACTATTCTTCTGAAATCCAGAGCTCTCCATAGCCCATCTGCCTATCTCTTGTACAGTGACTCCAAAACGCATCCAAAATCTGCAAAATGTAGCAGAGGATGTGGAAGAGAATCATTGCACAATTTTTCTTCTTGCCAGATGCAAAGAGATGCTCATATGCTAACACTGCCTGCAGCTACCCGTGGAGGACTGAACTTCTAGTCAACATGTAGGCAAAGTAAATCCTCATGCCCATATCACCAATATAGTCTGCGTATGGAAATGTCACTTATACATCTTTGCAAAGGAGGCTGAACATGTCATACTAGAGTGCATTACACACTACCTTGCCTTCTAGTTTAATTTCAGTTCAATTATAAAACAATTTAAAAATTGTCAGTGATCTTCCTCTTGCTCTAAACTGATGAGGCTAAACAGCAAAGCATGTCAGCATCCTAACTGCAAGACGTCTCATTCTGACCACAGAACATGTTCAACAACAGGTCATCTTCTGCAAACATCCCTCCTTTTGCAAAATCACCGAGCTCTGCATGTATTGCAGACACCTCTTTCTCAGGCTTTATGTTTAGAATAAGCCTCATGTACTTCACTGAATGACTGGTTTGTTTAAATGAGTGATGCCAGGCTTGTTCTAAGCTTAGAGAACAGCAACCCCTCCTAGGACTTCAGACTTCTCTGCCAAAAGTGCCAAAAAGCAGTGTTCTGCTTCAATTTTTGTCCTGGGAGAACTGAACTGCATAAGGTGGCTGTCACGTGAAAACAGTCTAGCTGTGTGGGCTAGCAGGTTCTACCGGGATGGGATGGGATGGGATGGGATGGGATGGGATGGGATGTCTTATTCCTCCTGTCCCAGGGACAACCATCAGAGCACAGTTCTGCAGACTGTTCCCTGCCTGTCACTTTTCTATTTCTGATTTTCCCTCTCTCTTTCCAGTAAAGCAGTAGCTTGGACCACAGCCTCATCTTGCAACATTTAATTCTGCATACGCTTCTGAGAGCCAGCTTTGCACTGAGAGTCAGTGCATGGAGTTTTGCTCATGAGTGACCCAATTCTTGAAGCAGCAAAGTAGTCCCAGTTCCTTTCAAAGCCCCTGAAGTAAATAGGAGTTTCTATCTTCAACACATTCTTCTAGAGATACCTATCTGGATACTGGAAAAGCTGAGCTTCTACTGGTGTTATGGAAATAGAAAGGGAGGCTACAAGTTTATTTGGTACTGCTTCAGAGTGTAATATTTGTTATTAACACAGCAGACCAGAAAACAGCATAATCAGTTCATGACTGAACTGATTCCAGCATGAACTGATGCTCATGTTGGAACTAGATGATTTTCCAAGATACTTCCAACCCAAACTAGTCTACGATACTTCCATAAAATCTAAGCAGACAATGGCAAATCATTTTACTGTATTCTCTTGGCTGTCAGTTCCATAATTGGTGTTTTTATCCTGTTGTTGTACTGTGTTTTATTTTTCAGGCACTGAAGGGAGGGTAAACAAGGTAGTCTGCCTGTTAATGTTAGACTTTACAAAGCATTGCTGTCTAACTCTGGCACCCCAGTCAAAATTTATAAAAAAGCCAGGGAAGCAAATGGAGCTTCCTTTGCTATCCTAAGCAACATTTATGTATTTCAGCATGTCATGTTAGATCTGAAGTTAGAATGTGAATCACACCAGGACTTGTTTTTACATCTACAATTTAAAGAGCTCTCATTTAGATCTTCAACAGTGTTAGGCAGAACATATCCTAAATTAATTTAAGATTGCTTTTCCACTACAGTTCATACTTCCCTCCTCCTTATTTTTCATCTGCATGCTAAATTTCTCTGAATTTATGAATCCACAGACAATCTTACAAAATATTACTAGTAAATGAGATTTATTTTTTATGCTTAATTTATGTAGGTTCATTTGATATTTCCCCTGTTTTGAAGTTTCAAGACCACTTAAGGTTTTATTTGTTTTGTTTATTAAATCCATGTGGTTACCTTAGCTTAGTTCTAAAATGGATTTGCAAAGGGTAAATAACCTTTCATTTACAAAGAAGTGATAGGTGGCATTAATGTTAGCAGGCATTTTATCTTTGGTGTAATACTTGAAATAACTGTTTTTCTTATTATATAGTTAAGACAATTTTCTACTGTAACTGCATGTTGACAAAATAGAAAGGAAATGCTGGGCAGTTTTTAAAAAGCTTTTCTGAGAAGGATTCCTTTTCTGACAGAGGCATTTGAATACTGAAACTGGGTTTGCAGATTTGGATTTTAGTTCTGCTTTTCAGTCTTGTTTCTTTTTGTTTAGATTTTTTTTTTTTTTTTTTTTTTTTTTTTTTCGTTTAGTCTAAAAGTTACTGACCATTTTGCTTTTTTTATTGGTCTTCACAATGAGGAAATGGCAGATTCAAGAACAGGACTATGTTGTTATAACTCTTTGGGGATCTGGATGGGATGCTATCAGCTGCAGCCAACAGTGATATGTCCATGGTCTCCAGGGAAAATGTTGCTTTGCTGGAGTCCCACTAATGCATCTGATCCACTTGCCCAGGGAGATGCTGGAGCTATACATAACTCCTGGGCATCTCTGACATAGCAAACTTCTCTGGATGCTGGTTAATGCTTCCCTTCATGGGAGCAGCATGTTATAACTGTATTGGATTTGTGTAGCCAGGTTTTGGTAGTTGGGGGTGGGGGAGGAGGGGCTACAGGGGTGGCTTCTGTGACAAGCTGCCAGCAGTTTCTGCCCTGTCCAGCAGAGCCAATGCCAGCTGGCTCCACAATGGATCTGCCACTGGCCAAGGCTGAACCAATCAGGAATGATACTAACAGCTCTGTGATAACATATTTAAGAAGAAGGAAAAAAAAAACCTTATTGCACAGATGTAATTGTGCTCGGAGCAGAGCAGAGTGAGAATATGTGAGAGGAACAGCTCTGCAGACACCAAGATCAGTGCAGAAGGAGGAGCAAGAGGTGCTCCAGGCAGCAGAGCTGAGGTTCTCCTGCAGCTTGTGATGCACACCGTGGTGAAGCAGCTGTGCCCCTGCAGCCCATGGAGGGCCACAGGGATGCAGAGATCCAACTGCAGCCTTGGAGGAGCTTTTGGGTTACTTTTAAAAGTAACCTAAGCTCTTGACCTGGCTGTGTCTTCAGTCAGAGATAATAATCATGCAGTGGAGGGGCCTAAGACCTAGAGCAAGGTATGAAGCAAGAGCAATTGGTGTGGCCTTTCCTGTATGAGCCAAAATACAAACCAGAAACTTTTGCATGAAGTCAGTTCCTCAACCTTAGACAAACACACCATTTGTCAAGGAGAAATTTAATCTGCAGCATCTATCTGTGCCAGTAGATAAGGAAAATTATCAAGAACCTGTTCTAAACGCCTCTTTGTTTTTCCCCTTTGCGCATTTACACTTGCAGAGGAGATACTCATCTGAAGGCTTACTAAACCACTAGTTGGTCAATATGTTTTCTACTTAAGATGTCTAAACCAGCCCATTCAATTTGAATGAGTCAGCTGTAGGAGAGCTTGTGTAGGTTTTCCTGCTGGCAGATCTGAAGGGATGCTAAATTAAGCAGAGGGTTATGGTATTAAGTTGGGCATGGGCCAAGAAGTGGCAAAGGAAATGGTAGATGAACCAATAGGAGTCTGGGTATATCTCTGTTAAGGTGATCTTGATGTGAACTGAGGCTGTGAGATGCACACATCCTTTTCACAGATTCTTTGAGTGTTTCTTAGTTGACCTTTTTTTTAAAAACACATTATCTCTTATATTGCACAAAAACTCCATAGTAGTGCTTTGCATCAGCTTAGCCATTCACAGAGTCACCATCTGCCTAAATCCTTGATGTTTTCCTATCTCTGACAGAAGTGTAACAAGAACTTTTAAAAATTTTGCGTGTGAATTCAATAAACTTTCACCTAGTGTGATTTGAAAAGTCTGTGTCATTCCATTAAGAACCTTCAGGTCATAGAAAAGTTAAAATGCATGCTAAAATATATTCATGAAATTTATTTCAAATTAAACTTGGAATACTCACTCAAAATTAAAAAAAAAAAAAAAAGAAACAATGTTCAAAGTTGGGGAATAAGATGCTGTAATCTTCCTCAAGGATAAACAAAATGATTGTGTTAAAGAATAATCATCTTAACTTTAATTACAGAACTGGTTGCAAGAGCCGTCCACTGTAGCATCATCCCATACTAATATGCTCCAGGACTAGAATAGGTTCTGAATGGATCAATTACTATTTATTTCCATCATTCTTTTCTCTAATTTCCCCAAATGGTACCAATTTAGTGTAAGACCACTGCAGATGTGAGTAAACACACTCTTATTTATAACTCTGCTTTTTGACTGTGGTCCTTAGTCTGGTCACAGCCAGAGTTCCATAACCTGAAGCAAAATTATTACTTGGGAATTGAATCAGATTACAGATAAATGGCACTGCAGCAGATGGATGGGGTATTTGTTAACTTTAAGAGAAGTATACTGAAGGATATTAAGAACAAAGGAACAAGCCATAATTATATATATGTTCCAAAGTATTAAAATACCCTTCCACTAATCCTGACAGTCACTGATCATATGAAGTCTTACTTTTTCTTGCTGTTAGGCCCACGAGCATCAGCTGGATCTAAATTCAACGAGTCTTCAAAAGTCCACCTTCCAACAGTGTAACACTGATGCCACATCTTTTACTTTCTAGTATGTTGACTGCAAGATGACAGCTTACCAAAACTGCTTTGCCAGGGCAGTTTGTGAGAAGGATCTTCCACAGTCTCTCATGTGCCAGAAATCTGAGTTCCCTTCATGTGTCTTTTCCCTTAGAGCCCAGAAGCTAACTGTGGGAGAGGTCCCATCTGAAACACCGACCGTGACATTCAGTTGTTACCAAGCATACATGCCTCCACATATCCCTATCAACAAAGTAAAACACTTGCCTGTATTAAGCAGGTCAAACATGTCTGCAGAAAAGCATCTTGGATTTTTCTTTTGTAAGCAAAGATGTAAACAAAAGCTTGGTGCTTTTGTTTAACCTATGTGTTTTGTTAACCTATGTTTTAACATAGGTTAACACAGAGAGATTCATTGAATTAAAATTGATTTTGAAACATGAAACAAAATGTTTTTCCAAATGCATATTCATTTAAGGAACTGTGTAACTAAGCACCTATTTACATATATATCTACTTCTGCTTGCCTACTGACTACTATATTTTGCAATCCTGTTGGTAAGAGAAAGAAAAATAACTGCATTGTTTCTTAAAGATCTATGCAATTATGCTGTGAAATGAACAGCTTATCAGAGAAAAATAGCTTTGCAATTAACAGTGTTTAGGAAGGCAATTAAACAGGTTAGTTCCACTCAGGGGGTAACCTGAAAGCTATTCTGGTGATCAGACCAGTTTTGATCTCTCACTGCTGGCACTTGACCTTCCCTCCCTTGACTCCATGGCTGCTTTCCAGGAGCATGTCTTCAAGGAAAGGTAAAAGCTGACCCAAGTTTAACTCCTTATTTGTTATTCTGGCAATTGGTTTTTTCGTATCTCTGTCTGACTTCCCCCTTTTTGTTTGTCCTGAAAAGACGTTTGCATGGAAACAGGATGTTAGAGGCAGAGAAATTAGCCCAAGCTGCAGGATATGCAGTGGCTGCAGGCTGTGGTCTGCCAGCTGCTAAGGTTTTTCTTCTAAAGTCATCTAATCAGAAAGGCAACAGAATGAAAGACAAGCTTGGTACATAAAACACCTCAGTTTCCATAGAGAGCATTTTTCAAAGTGGCCTGGGTAGGGACAATCTTTTAATGAGCCCTTTAAAAAAAACCATTATTGACACATGAGCAGTACTTAGTTTCTTTTTTGTCTGTTTTAATGCAAATCTAATTAATTAAGTTAGCCAAATTAATTAAGCTAATGAAATTAACTAAGAGAACTTTCAGTTTTGTGTCCAGAGGCTACAAAGACATTTTCTGTCAAATAATCTTCTTAGTGTTCCTGTTCTGAGTTAATAGAAAGACCCAAGATATAAACAACCTTTGCCACCAAGGAGCAGTGGAATTAAGCATTTTAATTACAACTAGAATTGTTCTTAATTGGTAACATGTACTATAATGCAGGAACTTCCTTCCTTTGAATGCTGCTGAATAATGGTGTCTCTGAGAGAAACAGGGACAAATCACTGAATATGATACGAATTTGCTTGATGTTGTTTCTTTTTTTCCTAACATTTCCCTTCACTGTGTTCACTCTGAGAAGGATCTAATTGAATTGTCATTGTCTCTGATGATCTGCCAACAAATTTGCTCAGAAGAGCCTATTAGTGGATGGTTGTACCCCAACCATCACTGTACATTATTGTATGCTTGACCATTGTTGTACATCAATCTGGAATACCATTTGGAAGGCCTGTCTTCAGTCTTTCCACTGTTACCTCTCTTGTGATGAAAAGTCCAACAGACAGGTTGCTCTGTCTCTTTCTTGCTTTCTTGCTTTCTTGCTTTCTCTCTCTTTCTTTCTTTGTTCTCTCTTTCTTTTTTTATTTTTTTTCCATTTTCTTCTTGCTCTATTTCTTCTGTTATTTTCCCCTTTTTAACCACCCCATACTTCAGGCATGTTTATCTTCATGTTCATAAAAATGCTCCATGCTCCCTGCAAATCCCCTCTCTCATGGGAGATGTTTACAGCCCATTATATGACCAAGTTCCCACACATTCTCCCATTCCTCTCCTTTCAGTGTAGCACATTGTTCAGTGCCAGGTCTGGGCAAATAAACCTGTGCTGCATGCCCTATTTGCCCTCTTTTTCAAATGAAGTCCACATTGTGAATGTGAAGCCAGAGGATTCTGAATTGTCAGAAGAAAACAGGGATGGTGGATTCTATGCCTGAATGAAGGTTAGTGGAAATGAGAAACCTCGATGTATGTGAGATCAGTCAGCTTCCCAATTCCAAATGTCATCGAGCTTCTTTATTATCTGCAAAAAGGTCTTGCATCTCTTTTCTCTTGTTACAAGTAACTGTGGCTTTTCTCAAAATCTACAAATGCATCCAGGATCCCTTATGTTCCCCATATCCTCTAACTTCAGTAATTCACCAAATAATCTGCCAGATCTCCTATCCAAATAGCCCTCTATGTATTATAATCACCCCACTGATATGAAATGACTGTACAGTCTGAAACTAAAATAGAGCTTACATTGAAGCACCCCATGCTTTAAAACCTTTCATTACTTAATCTACATGGAAAGGACACCAGATGTTATTACTTTTTGTTTATTGTTTGTTTTGGGGTTTTTGTTGTTGTTGTTGTTGTTGTTTTGTTTTGTTTTTTTGTCAAAAGTATATTGCTTTTAATATTCTAGCTGAAATATACTAGAGGCAAGTCCCCAGCTGGTATAAAATGTCACAAGTCTGCTGTGGCCAATGAAGCAATAGCAGTTTATCCCAAAGGAGGATCTGAAACAAACAAGGATATTTAGTCTGAATTGATGGAAAAATAAAGTCATAATTTGTTTGTCTTCAAAATCAATGCCTGAAAGGTGATGATGTTCTCTGTATCTCCTTATCTCCATAATCTCTATAAACTTTTAATTTTATCTCATAATCTCTATATTCTTTAATTTACCAAATAATCCATTGTGAGAGTTCCTATCCAAATAATCCTGCAGATAACATGGCACTAAAACAGATATTTTATATTTAATAAAATGCCACTCTGTGAAAGTATAAATTATGTGATAATGACCCAGAATCTAAGAGCTCATCCTGATCCAAAATATACTTGTGAGAACTAATTTTCTGCATAAGAATTTTTGTTAAGTATTTATGTGACTATTTAATGTGTACAAAAATCCTTTGGATAATTGTCTTGAAAAATGAATAGATAAAATGTAGTTAGGCCAGGATTCAAAAAGACAGCTAAAAAAATAGATCTGTTACAGAACAATGTGGAAGTCAAACAGCAGCTCAAGAAGCAAAACAAGAAACTTGCTTTTTACACAGGGAAGTGCTGCAAAAATTACAATCTTTGCAGGACTGCTCTATATTAACATTGCTTGCCAGCCCATATGCCACTTCCTTTAGAAGAGTAGCAGTAAGAAGTAATGAAGTCTCTCTCTAGTCAAGGTACTTAGAGTTTCTCAATCTAAGGGAAGCACTTTTCAAAACTGACTCATAGGTGAAAGCAAAAAAAATCAGCTTTTAACAGCCATGTGCGAAAGTCTCTTGGGGTCATTGTTTGCAATTTTCAAGGGTGGGATTATAATTAAAAATTATCTTTAAAAATTTGAGAAGTAGCTTGGGGGAAAAAGAACAAAGCTTAATATGGGAAAATAAAAACCCACATAATTTCTTTGGCTGTAAATCCATGGCTACAGCAATGATGCATGTTCCCTGAAAGCAGAGGATTCCACATGCCACTGAAACAACTAGTGTTGCAGGCAAAAGCTTGGGAGAAACATGGTAACCCACAGTTTTATAGCAAATGCTCCATAGGGTAGCCTATCACAAGCTGCAATATGAGTCAACAGCATCAGACTTAAGAGATAAAAATTCAGTGTAAGCAGAAGTATTGCCTACAAGAGCACTCAACAGTGGCAAGGCTATAGCTGATATGTTGCCTCAGTTTTTGAGCTTCTCCTCTTTGAAGGAGGAGAAAAACCAGCCAAAAATCAGAATAGTTCTTTGAAGACAACACTGGATTAATTAGAATTTGTTTGAATTTGTTTTTCTCCAGAAAGAGAAAAGGATAAACAAAGGAGGATTGCAATTATCTTCAACAGTGCAACAGAAAAGGAAACTGTTTGTTCCCCTTGCCTGCAGTTGATTGCATGACAGGAAAACTACAGTGAGTAAGATTCAGCTTTGACACTGGGAAATGTCAGGAAAGTGAAGTCTCAAAGGATCAATCACTGGGCATATTTAAGAATGTAAACCTTGGTCAGGAATTGCAGGCAGATTTTGACTTGCTTGGGTGGTCCCACAGCGTCCCACCAAATTTGCAATTGGTATTCTGACTCAAAATAGCTGAAAATAATTGGGCCTGAGACAGGCACAAATAATGTGTAAGAGGAAGAGGGATGTCAGCATTTATTGGGCAAGATGTGTTATGTGTTCCTGTTTCATATCTTTATCACAAGCTAGCATTCTGTATGATGATAAGATGGCATTTGCTTTTGTCTCATTCTCTATTAGTCCCCTGTGTTAATCATTCCTTCTCCCCATTCAAACTTGTTGTTTTGGTTTTTTTTGCAGGGTGGGGAAGTGAGGAAAGGTATTCTCACTCTCTCGTCCTGTTGGGACCTCCTGCAGGGAAGAAGGAAGAGGTTCTTGAGAGTCCATCTGGGGATGTTGGCCTCTGTAACCACTGTGAGAAAAGGGAAGGTTCCCTCAGGCTGTGACAGCTGCAGAGACCACTAAGCTTGAGCGAGGCAAAAGAAGGTCAGGGTTTTGGAGGCAGAACATTTGCAAAGTATTGCCTTGCAAAACTGATGAGAAAATATTTCACTAATACATGTTTGTTAAAGGTAGGAGAATTATCTCAAATATGAAAGACAGCAAATACTGAAATATGAAAAGGGTATGTGAATCTTCATTAAAGCACAATTTTAAAAGCAACACAAACTTTATAAGTTAATCAGTACTTTTTGAACTGTCTTTAATTAATCAAATTAAGCAAATATTCTTCTGCATTTAATGGACTTAAATAAAACCTGTCATTTGCTAGTAAGAAATAGCACTGTTCTTGGGGTACTGGAGGGTTTTTTTTTCCTTTTCTTTATTTTTCTCTTTTTATTGAGATTGTAATCAGTGTAGAAAGTCCCTTCATGTCAGTCAGAGAACTTTAGAGACTGAAAATTTCAGTCACAACTAGAAATCATAGAAAATAGGACTGCAGAGTACCTTGAGAGGTCTTCTAGTCCATCCTCTCTCTCATAATGGAGAAAGAGCTACAAGTAAATAATTTTCAAGAGATTTTTATCTCTCCTGTTTGTAAGAGTCATCAGTGGTGAAGAATTTTTCTGCCTCCCAAAATGAGCTGCTTCTGTGCTACATTAATCATACAGGCAGAGCCTGAATGCATGAGCTGAACCTGGTCTTCTCTGGCTGTTTAGGAAACTCTCCCTGTAAGTTTCCTGTTCCATCCTGCTCTTTAAGGGTCTGTCCAGCAGCAGGAGACTGAAAATGGAGAATCAAGCTCATGATCCAGCCTGTGAAAGTATCCATGAAGATGGGTGACTGATAAGAATTTGATTCTGCTGTGTGAGGAGGAAACCCTGGAAAAGCTGTGGGAGATAGAGATGTTTGCTTTTTCCTAACTCCAACAGCTTCCACTTAAGAAGTGAATGTTTGTAGGGCAGGATGTTCTCTCAGCCAGTGGTTTTGAACAACTCACCAGAAGTGAGAATTGCGTCTGTAACTATTTTGAGCGGTCACCATGCTTCTCTCTGATGCTCAAGTCTGGTGTGGTAGGAAGGTGACAAAACTAAGAGGAACAACTGGAAGAGAAACCACTTTGGAAACTGTCCTGTCAGGCATTTTTCTTGGTGCACAAGGAACAGAACAACATGGCACTTGCTGGTGTACATTTTTAAGGCTCTTTATGGTAAGTGGGCTTGACAGCTTCCCCTTGAGCTTCATAAATGAGTTTGAGAAGGCAGCAGTGATCTGTCATCTGTCCTTACAACCACAAGCCAGAAGGTGAGGTGCTGAGCCCTCAGACAGTGCTCACTCTCACTTCCTCTCACATCAGCCAGCTTTTCCAGTTTTTGAACACTGTGTGGCACTTTCTGCTGCTGCTTCCCAGCGTTCTGCATGCAGTTATTGCTTTGAACTGCCACAGCTGGCCACAGATTGGTAACCAGCTGCACCTTACAACACCTGTGTTTATTATCTCCTGTGAAGGGTGTGTTGGCAATTTTCATATTAGTACTGATCTTATACTGCCTTGAAAATGTTATTTTACTTTTATGTGTTGCACTAAGAGCTTCAACTGAGAACATGCAAATATATTAATTCTTATAGCAAGAGGTTTCCAGCTGCTACTGTCAGAGTAATTGTCCCTCTATGGACAAACACCTCAAGGTTCAGCCCTGAGGGTTCCTGAAAGGGTCTTGGGGCTCAGTCCCCTGGCTCAAGGCCATGCAGTAAAAACCCATGTCTTGAGGAAGTCCATGAGACTTTTGCTGACAGCAGAGATGATATGGCAGCAGAAGCTTTCCTACACACACTTAAGGGATGGTAGCACCTCTCCAGTTAACCTAGGTCACAGCCAGTGTCACTGCAGCTCTCCTGCTTCTGTTACCCAGACCTGGGGCATGAAACCTGCATTGCATGAAGGCAGCACCAGCTGCCTTCACACCATGTGGGATGGATGCTTTCAGGAGGCCAATAGAGTATCCTCCACAACCATGAAGATGCATGTCTGATTTGTGAGGTGTTGATACTGTACAACCTTATGACAGCTTCTAAATTGTAAGCAATGTGGACCAGCAGATAGTGGAACCTTTGTATTGAAATTCTTGGTCTGCCTATTTATTTTCCTACAAAATATGTGTGCAAACACACACAGAAACACACATCATTGTATGTAACATATATATATAAAATTATATGCAAGATGCACATACAAGTGTAAACAGAAATAAATGTAGTGTCAAATGCAGAGAATATTATAGTGTGCTATAGCATAGACTATATATAGGCAATCATTGAAGATATTTTGCTTCCTCTGAGGATCACATCCCTTCCCACAAATTGTTATATAATCTTCCCATGGCAACTGCAGTATTTGTGCAAAGAAATCTTAGAAAATATGTATATTTAGCTCTTTCAGTGCAAAAGAGCATATTCCAAGGGTATACCTCAACATCTAACTCTTTTAATACTCGCGAAAGAGGCTGGAAACATTTTCCCCTTGCTTGCAGCTTCCTGAATTTAGCTGGAAGCTTTTTACCGGATACACACGAACACAACGGAGCTGGGAAATTTTGGGGCTAGTAAATTTTGCAGTCTGTATTTTAGCCACTGGGTGCCGCTACCAAATCACTTGTCAAAACCAGTTTCTCCAAAGACAAGACTGCAATTTTAACAGCATGCCTTGATTTACCTTAGCCTGTGATGCTAGGTTTTGTGGGGCTGCCTTTTATCCAAAGGTTCATACAATAATCGCTTTCTCAGAGCTACTAATGGGCTTCAGTCAGCTGCAGTCAAGATATTTCCTCACAAAAGAATCATGGAGCAGCTTTTTATTAAAGTGCACAAGTGAAAGGTGAGCAGGATTAATAACAAAAAGATCTAAAAGAAAATGTTAAGAAGTATTTCATAAACATTAAATATTTATAGAGGGCTAAAAACCCTGATTCTTATGATATGAGAGGGATTTGTTGAAAATAAACTATGCATCTCTGCTGTTACATAAACTCATAAGAAGTATTAGTGAAACAAGATGATTGGTCAATCTTATTCCAAAATGCTACCATGTCCCTCACCATCATTAGAAGAGTGTTGTTTCAGGTATGCTTTTAATCAACTGCAGATTTTTTCAAACTGATTCTTCACAATATCCTCACTATTTTAAGTGGCCATTTTTCTGTTTGGAACTCCTGCATATAGATGCAATACTGCCACAGTAGTCTAATGTTATATTTGGACCTGAGAATATTTGTTTGCAGTCCTCAGTGGTTATGAAAATGCACATGAAAAGCAAATACCTCAACAGATGCAACTACTTACTAAAAAACCCATATTAATTTTGCAGTATCTTCAGATAAAAGAAGAAAATATGATGCAGTCGAGTCATCTCTCCAACAACACCTGGACAGATGCCAGCTGAAAACCACTGACAAAGCACTCACCTGGTTCTCCTCTGAGAGGCAATGACAAAAGGAAGAGAGGAGGACATGGCAGGAGTCCTGTGTTGGATGGCCAGAGAAGTGGGGAGTGGTGATAGCAGCAGCACAAAGGACAAGTGACAGGAGGAAAAGCAGCAGGGTTTTGGTAGTCGAGGGAAAGGCAAATACTGCTACCAATTTTCTGCAGTGAGCCTTTCCTACAAAACATTGGGAGCCACTAATCTATAATTCATGGTTCTGCAGGTGATAGAGACCATGTCCTCATCCTGGAAATCATAAACTTTTTCTTGGAAATCATAATCTCTTTTATGTTGCTGGCAGCTAGCCAAGTCAGATATAATTTCACTGATTCTCTGCCTGAAATCAATTTGTTATAGTGCAGCATGGTGAGGGCCTGACAAATAACCTCAGAGAGCTGTTCTTGATTGTGGAGGGAATTTCATCCTTAAAACAGAAATTTACCTCTATTTATATCCAGTTGCTTTCACTTGCCCGATATTAGCTTATGCAAGAATGATTTTCAGGCATGCATTTCAATGTCAAGACTTTGAGAAGAATTTCACTTTTTTCTGTTAGTTTTATATCACCTTGTTTCACTTCTCTATATTCTCCAACATTCTGGATTTCAGAAACTAAAGAAAAGGAATTAAGGGTGACTTCATGTCATTTCTGCGCAAGGTACAGATCTGATGTTCCCACAGGAAAACGGTCTGCTCAATTCCTTAAATGTGAGCTCAATAAAAATCCCCAGATTCTCATTAAATGGCTGGAATGTATCAGACTGTAGAACTCAAAACACTGCTGAAATCGTTCAGAGAAAGCTCCAGCAGTCTCCTGCCTAATGTGTGTGTGAATATGCACATGTATGTAGGCACAATCCTTCTCCTGCCCTGCTCCATGGCATCTCAGCTGCTGGATTGCCTTCAGTTTTGGATCAGAGCAGTCCATGGTAGTTACCTCCTTTCAAAGGGCATGAAGCACTTTGATATCTGCTCCCCAAACATCAAGAGGAAAACATCTTCCAAAACACAACAATTTTTTTATTTTGTGTTGCTTATTAATTTGTGTTGGTTTGGCAAGTCAAATCACCATCTTAATTTTTTAAATTTTTTAAATTTTTCCCTGGAGAGGTGCTACAATGAGGTTTTATTTGCATGAGCTATTTACTCACAGGTTAACCAACACTGTGTGACATCATTATTGCTGTCCCTGACCTTGTGTCCTGAGGGAAGAGATAGCCCCCTCCAGATCCCATATGTTGGGGCAAGCAGCAGTTTTTGAAGCTGTTATGGCTGCTCCAGGCCTCTGCATGCTGTTGCTTCTCCCTTGTGAGGACCTTGGTGCAGGGGACTGGTTTCACTGGCAGCTAGATAGGCACTGGGAGAGTACTGGCCATTACTGGAGAAGAAGAACAGGTTCTCAGTTCCATTATTAAGTGTAATGGTTGTTGTATTTTCTGAGACTGATAACATGTCCCCCCTTTTTTAATAAAAATCTCTTTGCTTGCCTCATTTCTCACCTGCCTGCTTGTAGCAGGTGTAAAAGCAGGCTGGATTGGGACCTTTAGCTTTTACAGGTCTTAGGATGTTAGGGCTCTAGTTGCTAAGGCATTCGGCAGATGACTGACAATTGCATCCACAATGGTGGGCAAGAATGATATTCATTTAAAGAATTAAGCTAATGAAGAAAATGTAGGGAACAGAAGGATGGGGGACAGGAGAGTTATACAGCCCAGCTGCCACAGGATGTGCCAGCACATAGCTATAGATAAACCACAGATCCTTGTGCTAAACAAAGACAGTTGTTGTCCTTCAGAGTTTTTCTGGTTAGAGCACTGGTCAAACACAACTGTGTATTTTTTAGAAGATCTGACAGGAGCAAAAGTGCAAATGCATGGAAGGAGGCCTGACTCAGTCAGTTGCTTTTTATTGATGCCCCATGCAGGCAAATTGGCACGAACTGAAATGTAAGATTTCCTGGAAAAAAAAAAAAGCTGCATGGTCTTCTGTAGAGAAGGCTGGAGAATAAAACAATGAGAGATCTACTAAACTCCTCAGCAGGGGAAGAAGCTGCACACCTTCACAAGCACAGCTGAACAAATAGTTTGCCTTTGCTGTGATCCAAAGATACAGTGTCTGAGCCTCCTTCCCACTATTCTGAACACAGCACAACAGCAGCAGGCTTCAGCTCTCTTCAGCTCTTGCAAAAAATCAGTGCTGTTGCATCTTGGCTAAAGCTGGTTTGGATATTCCTGAAATGCATTACAGTAATCATAGTCTGACTCCTTCTGGAGATATGTTCTGACTCAAAACCAACAAAAACTGGAGTTTCGGGATAATCCCTATGCTTCAAACAGTCTCACTTACTCCATGTGGATGGTCCCAAAACTGGGGCCCAAAAGTAACTGCCATTGCAATTAGTGGCTTCAAGTGAACAAAGAAGGGGCTCTTTTTACTACAGTGAAACTGGTAAGATGATCTCTTTTCCAGACCTAAGCTCCCACTGGTCCAATAATAACCAATAACTGTGATTTCCATCACTTGCATCCTCTGGGAGACACTTATGTATCACTGATTCATATTGCAAGTTTCCTTGTTATGTGACTGCCATAAGACCTGGCAAATCAAAAAGCACTGACAGCAGAGACAGACAGGAATTTTTCAACAAAACACATCAACACCAAAACATTTAAAGGAAACAATAGAAGTGCCAATGAGAGTTTAGTGAGGAAGATATTTTGGAGAGGTACATCCACACACCATTGATGGGCAGGTACCCTCTGGGGAGGGATGTTATATGGCAAGCAGGAAACTACCACTCATTGAATCTCTGCCTGGGTGTCTCTCACTGTCCTGACTCTCAGGAGCTGCTGCCTGCAATATAAAATGTGGGCATACTTTCTTCAAAGCTGATATGGCAGATGGATCGTCCCTTACCAAATTAGAAGATGAAGTGTGCTGGCAGAGACTCCTTGGGAAGCAGGAAATGCCTGCACGATGTATCTCACTCCCTTCCTAGCAGATCTCACTGCCTCGATGCTGCCTCAATCGGCAGCTCCCAGCTCCCACTGGCATCAGAACCCAAACCTCCTTAGTTTCCTGAAATTATAGAAACAGCTCTGTATAGCTGAGCTCTCCGTTCCCACCATTTTATTTCAAGTGCCTCCAGGCCCTCTTTGATTACCTGCTACAAAGTCAGCAGTACATATGGAGGTTTACTTTGATATGATATAGTTCAATCCTTAAAAGTAAATTATTAGGATGATACCTAAAAGCAGAAACCACCACCTCTTAAAATATTATTTTTATAAACAAGTTTCTAAATTTTGAATTATTTGCCGGAAGTTTTTACAATGAGATATTTGGGACCAAGATTTGCATTTGACAAAAAATAGGAGCTAAATTATATGTAGCATTTTGGTCATGTGGCACTGGTATTATAATCATGCTTCCAGCCCAGAAGTGTTCACCTGATTTCTAAAGGCACCATTTGAGAGGAACAGCCAGTCTGTTCCCTTGTGGAAAGACCAACTTTCATGTATTAACTAAAGCACTCGCAACAGGTGTAAACAACTTTCCATTAGATGTAAAGTTCCTGGTACATTAGACAACATCACACTTTAACCTTCCAAGACCTAATTTAATTCCTAGGATCAAGAGCTCATGTTACTAATACATTTTGCCAAAACCCTGGGATCATGTCCTACATATTACAGTAATTCTTTCCAGAAGAATTTAAATTTGTAAATAATGAAGAGCTCGTACAACTCCTTCTGTTAGCAGCACTGCTGGGCCTTTTGCCAGTTTGTAAGCTGAAGAATTTTGGTGTTTAGTGCTCCCATCTGTTCGGAAAGCCTGAGGGTGAGTAGTTATCAAAAGCAATATGTGGGCTTTTTTATTCCATGTCTGAGATTTTATGATATACTTTGTCACAAAACAGGCCACTGGGGAGAAGAGATTTCTCCCCACTCGAGTCTCTCTGCCTGGGGAACCTCTGAATCCCACATACTTGATTTTTGCCCAGTCTTGATCTAAACAGACCAAAAGTCACACAAATATATAATAATTCTCATCCTGATACCTCAGATAGAAATATGACCAAGTGTTTCTCAGTTATGAAAGAATTAAAATCTCAGGCATGTATATACTCAGTGCAGAGGAATTCAATAAACACATCTCTGTTTGAATGAGGGTTTTGAAGGCAGCCCCGCTGTCAAGGTATAAGGAATCTTTTGTTCCCCAAATAAACACATTAAATGTGCCTTTCTGCTTCATCAAGGTTTGGAAGGTGAGGGCTCCTCTCCCCACTGGGATGGCCAAGTGCACAGGGGGACATGGGGCTGCAGGCAACCTGTCTGCTCCAGGGCACTGTCTGCCTGCTGCAAGCCTGTCTGACTGACCCTGTGAAACGGCATTCTCACTGATGGGATGGGCATTCTCACCTCAACCCTCATGGCTTGAATGCACTCCAACAAAAAGGTTATTTTCCACAAGTAACCATTTCATTAGAAGCCTCTCAGGACAGCTAAGGGCAGGTAGTTTGGCAGCTACAAGCTCTCTGTGTGCTGTGTCCAGTGGGCAGTTTGCAATGTGGCCTCTGTCACACAGTGAGGATCCCTCCTCTCCTCCTGTAGGTGATCTCTGCCTGTTCCCCAGGGTCAAGCCAGTCAAAAGGGAGTGGCACTCACAGTGCATCTCCTGCAAACTCTGTCTGTGGCTTAGTCATAAGACTAAAGGTTGTCAACAACTTCTTCTGACAAGGTGTGAGCCGACACAGATGTTGATGGCTCTGGGGCTGCTGGAGCCATCCTGCAGAAAGCAGAGGTGGGAAATGGCAGTCTTTGTAGAAGCCTCTTCTTGATTCATCAAAACCAGTTACTACACCCAGTCAACTCCAGTGAGATGCCAGGGTACAGATGGAGTAATTCCTCCCTCTGCTTTCTATTTCTTCAAGAAGGTTTAATTTTACACGTTAAGAAACTGAACTCAAAAATTGGACAAAACAAGGGGAAAACTCTGAGGGACCTTAGATTACAAATAGATTGTTATTTAAAGTCTACATTTTATGGACACCTTCCATAAACTTCTTTGGAGTTTGCCCTTCACCTGCTTTAACTCAGAAGACTCTCTGCCAAGATAATAAAGAGCAGGATCCTAAATGTTTACTGACATTCCTGCTCTGTTTGTTGTAAATGCTAAGTGTTGTAAGTGTTAGTGTAAGTGTTGTAAATGTTGATAGTTTTTGTTAGGTTCTTCCACTAGAAAACTGGTGGTTTCCTGTAGCTGTGTTTTGGCACAGCAGAATCCAGGAAAAAGTCCAAATGAACTCTATTACTAAAATTAAAACCAGTACTAAGAAAACTCAGAATCAAACAAGTTCCACATTTAGAGAAACCTGGCATGGCAGGCACAAGGTGATAAAGAATTGTAAAATCACAAGCCTAAGAAGGAGCTCCAAAGTACCTTTTAAAAAACATCTTTTTATCTCCATATCAACCAATTTCCATATTCATTAAATATTGTCTGCAAGTATAACTCCATAGTTAACTCAGAGTACCACATTTGACTGGTTCAACTTAGCCTGCATTTATTTTGCAATATCATTACAATTATGAAGCCACTTTCATTCAGTCCAGAGAAGTCCAAAGTCATGCCAGCTAGTCTCATTAAAAAAGCTCTCATCAGTTAAAAGTGTCAGAGCTGCTTTGATTTTCCTTAGCCACAATGCATTCCAGTCCTAATGAACCCGGCACACAAGGAGGTTTATTACCATTTTGCTCAGTTAAGAAACAACAGGAGTCTTCCATGTCAGTGCAGATCATCTAAAACCCTTCTGCTTTGTATTTGTTATCAGATTTTCTAACACACCACAGCTAATTAGGCCTTTGCCTTCCAGACCCCAGTTCTTCTACTGCTGCCCTTCAGTTCCAGTTTTACTTGGCTTATGTGCATGGAATTGAATAAGCCCGCTTTTGTTAAATTTCCCGGCTAAGAAGAATTGTTTGGAAAGTGATGAGAAGAATCTAAAACCAGTACCTGAGTGAGATTTAGGCACTTAGTCTTTTTCAGGTAAATGAGAGGCCCACATTTGAAATATAGTTGAAATTCAAGGCCTTTAGGGCAGGAAATTGCACATTTAGGGTTTTATTCTCAAGCTGGTAGAAATCATTGTAACTGCAGCCATGCATCCGGCTGGAATAATGAGTAACACCGCGCTGACCAAGGAGAGGCTGCTACTGCTGTTCCCTGCTCCACGGGTAGTGCTTGGCACGGCTGGGGAGCCTGAGCCCTGTCCATTCTGGCACTGTGGCAGCTTAAAGAAGCTCGGAATTGGCACCTCAGCAAAGGTGGGGTGCAGGAGAGGTCACCATGCGCTGGGAGGCTCTGCAGCCCTGGAGCCCACTGGGTGAGGACGGTGGGGAGAGCTCCCTTGTGATGTCTTTTGGGAAATGGTAATTCTACCATCCGCTGTGGTTGTGGAGGGCAGGGTCCAAGAGATAAGGCACAGGCTTTGGCTCCTTGCCACCGCTGGGAAGGCTGGTAGGAAAGCAATCGGCTCAGCTTGCTGCATGGCTGATTTAGCCAACTCAGCTGTGGTGCTGCCCACGGGAGTAAACACACAAAGCGCTGGCACGAGGAGGTGTCAAAAGACATTTTATTTGCTTGCTTGTTTTTGTGTTTGTTTTCAAAAGGAACCACCTTTCCCCCTTTCTCCACGGGATCTCAGCACGGGCAGAAAGCACGTCTGTAAAGCAGTGTGCTGTGCCATGAAAGGCCTTACAGAAACATCCATTCTGTGATTGCAGCGATTAGGGATGGGGGCACCGCGTGTCCCGTGGGAAAGGAGAGGTCTCTGGAAGTGCAGCTAAGCCAAGTGAAAGGGTCTCTTTCAGCAGCCAAGAAAGCATATCAGTATAGACTGGAAACATTAAGTTTGTATCAATAGTTGTATAGTTTAGAAAGTTTGACTTCCTGGAAATTAATTGAACATTTCTTTTCCAAGTATGAGCACAGTACCCCCTCATGGAGGATTCAGTGGATGAATTTGTACTTTTGCATACTTTACAGTGTGGTGCTTGCCATCTGTGACACTTGGATGCACATTCTCTGGGAGACTTGCTGGCATTTTAAAAATAAAGGTTTTGGTGTGGTTTTTCCCATCTGAAGATGCGCTACAGGAACCCCAGTTTTATTTCATTGGATAATAAATTAAATGCACATTATTTGTTTGTCTTTGGTGTCTGATATGTCAGCTTTAAACTTTACAGTTAACAGCTGCAAGGAGGCAGAAAATTGGAGCTTTTATTTCCCATCCACTGTCCAGACAGCTGCAAACTCAAGATCTGGGTTCTCTATTTTCAATAGTTCTTCCAAATCTTTAGTTCTTGCCTGTTCCTTTCATCTTAAGTGAATGCTGAGCCATGGTGAAGGAGGATATGAGGGGCACAGGGAGCTTCCACATGGAGAGCTTAAATTCTCAGGACTCAACCCATCCAGAGATGTGAGCTGTATCTGCTAAGGTAAGTGTGGAGTATAGAAATAATATTTAAGTCAAAGTTTTATCTTCAAGGCTCTTGGAAAGCCCCAGATTAAAACCCAAAGGCAACAAATCTTCTATGCAAGGTGCTACCATTTGCCACAAAATTTTGCTTTTAAAGCCTCCTAAAGAATTCCACACAGAGAAACAAGTTAGTGATATCATACTAGAACAGATTTTTTAAAGTAGCTATTAAAGGGTCACAGGGAATTAGAAAATTACTAGTGATTTATTAGAAAACTAGAATAATGTCTCAAAACGGCTTCCAGATTTTATCATTCTACACCTTATCACATTTTGCAGTGGAAGC
The DNA here is from genome assembly GCF_024509145.1 of Vidua macroura. Classification (NCBI taxonomy): domain Eukaryota; kingdom Metazoa; phylum Chordata; class Aves; order Passeriformes; family Viduidae; genus Vidua; species Vidua macroura. Next base: position 14,107,218 of record NC_071575.1, on the reverse strand, counting down.
CTCGTTTCACATTGTTTTACCAGGCAGTTCCCTGAGCAGAAGATTCTAATGAGCTTTGATTACTTCAGCCTTAGTGACTATTGACATTCTGCACCTCATACAGTGCAAGTTCTGATGGAAGCATTTCCTATGGCTGGAACATTTTAACTTCCCTTCTCCTGAATATCTTCCTTTAATATCTTGTAGTAGTTTGCAGAGCTCATAGCAGAAGTACTATCTTAGGACTCTCCTCTCCACCCAGACCCAAAAGACCACAAAACCTGTAGGAATGTAATTAATTTAAAGATTCTACAACACTCTTTTGATATGGCTGCAACTGGCCAAAAATCACTGAGTAGGACAAGGAGAAAGACAAATGGATCTCTAGGCATTGTAATCATGTCAACAGCCAGATATCTGTAGGAAATTTGACTAAAAATAGTTTCTCTGTAAGACTCGCCTACCCAAGCCACAGGATATCCTCATTAAAGGACTACTCTAGGAAATGGGAAAACTGACTTAAAAGTTCTGTCAAAGGTCCAAAACACACTATATAACACTTGATTATTTTCTCCAGTGTAGTCATCCTGAGTATTGATTGTCAGGGCTCTAAGTTTGGAAAATTAACCTTGAAATTGCCATCTTATCTTCCAGCCTGTTATTCTGATAACGTTTCCTTTCTCCTCCCTTTCTTCATGGTTAATGCATCTATAAATTCTACTGGCTGTGTGAATGTCACATAGGTGCACATACACTTATTAAAATGTAAAATTCATACTAGAAAATTCTTGGTGTTAGGCTTCTATTTCCAGCAAAGCTAATAGTAATTCAGACTACATATATATGAATATATATGTAAGTAATAATAATAATAATAATAAAACAACCCCCATATATATGTACATATTTGTTAACTGTTCCTTTAAGGTACCAGAAATGAGGCAGCCAGGGATCAGTTTAGGCAATGTTGTAAGTTGTGTGTAGGCAGTGAGAACCTAGAATATGAATTTGAGCTCAGCTTTGAAGTTAGGGGAGTTGCTCTGGATTTACACATTTATGAAAATGGAGCCTGGCACAGAGCCCTGTGGCTCAGGTTTTATCATACATACAAAATATCACCTAATTGTACTTGCTTCTACAAGATTAACCCCAGTGGTGAGATTTCTGCATGTAAACAGCAGTGATATACATTGTGTAATCCCCATGACTGATGTTTTTGAGCACGTTTTAGGCAGTGCTGTGGTGCCTGTCTACACCAGATTCCTTACCTACCCGAGGGCTGACAGTATCAGCACAGAGGCTGGTTTGCAATGTCTCCTGAGCAGTCAAATCAAGCCAAAACGAACCACTTCAAAGCAAGGATGTATGGAAGGCAAAAATTTCTGATTCACTCTCCCCTGAAGGAGAAGGTGTAATGCTGACATGTGTGTAGCTTTTGTCCTACCTTCCTTTCCCCACCTTTCCTTACTGATACATTAACAAGCTTCTTGACACAGAGATAGGAATTTACGTAAATACACAAGTCAACAGCGCTCACTACTTGTTCCTCAAGTGACTGAGAAGACTCTTTGTAACACCACAGCTTCTTGCTGTGAACATGATCAAAGATTAGGCTGACAGGTGAAGATTTATGGTCCAAGCAAAGATGGGTGGTTTTAATGGGAGGGTTAACTGTGATCTTATCCTGTGCTTGTTTGTTCCCAGTTAATTTTGCATGGAGACCCAGCTCCAGCTCTCTGAGAGTTCCCAGCTTTGTGAACTCAGAAATCACAGCTGAAAAAAAGAGAACTCACAGAAGACTCTGCCCTTAGGTTACCCACGTCTTGAAAGGCACAAATTTGGCCTCTTTTACCTAGAAAACCCTAGAAAGCATGCAGAAGATGCAAGCAGGAGCATGTGAGCCTGTGATGAGAGCTGGGTTTATGACAAAAGCCCAGCATCAGGTGAGCTCCATAACAAGCTTCATTAGAATTTAAAAGTCCAATTAAGCAGCAGCCAATCAAAGGACAAATAGCTTTGTACTCATAGTACTCTACTGAAAAAGAGGAAAGAACCCACCCAGCTCCTACCAAAATTAAAGACATATTTATAAACAGAATTGTTTCTAACAAGAAGACAAATCTCATTCTTGTGTAACTGTCCTGAGGTCAATGGAGAACCCTGAGGGATTAATTAAAATCAGAAAATTCATAAAAGTCTTCTATGATGTTCCAGCTGGTCTTAAACACGGAAGTATATGAATGGTTTCTCAACAAACATGTTGCAAGATTAGCTTCTTTTATCCAGCAATTCTTGTGTTCAGAAACTGTCTCGTTGTTTTTCTTTGCAGAAACAATATTCCCCAGCACTGCTGGAAAAAGAAAAAAAAACACAAACTAATAGTCTCTGGATGAATTAAATATCTTTAATTTGTGAAGGCATTGTTCTGAAAGTTGTGGAATCTGTTTTGTTTTTCTTTTTATTATAATTTGCAGAAAAAATCTTTCTCTGTAGAAAATGATAAGCATGTTTTAAGTTGTTAATTAAAAATTCATTGTTTTGCTGAACTGCGTCTTGTCAAAAAAGTCAGAATAAAAATGTCGTCATCACAATCCACTCAGTTCTTTGAGCCAGATTTTCAGTACAAGAGTTAATGTTTATACATCTAAAATTATTTTGAAAAATGTTTTGTAGTTTCAATTGGAATTGCAGTGTTTCTTTTAAAATTCTCTCCAACAAAATTATTTTTACAGTTTCTTTTACTTTAATAGAGAATATGCATAACATCTACAGAAATCCACTAAAATAAATCAAGTAAAGATATTTAGTCATTAGGAATATTCTTACAGCTTCTCATATTGGTTTTAGAAGCTTGAAGAAATAGCTCATTATATATTTATTGTATATCAATAATCCTATTCCATATGTTATTTTCCTTTCTTTTTTTTAAAGAAATTACCTTCACTAATTAGGCCCTCTCAGTTCCCTGAGTTTCCAACAAAAAATGGTTTATTTTAAAAAAAGAAGAACCTATTTCCATTTCAATGTGTTATAGTAACTTGCTATTTATTTCAAAATTGAGTGAACAATACTATATTAATATTTTCTAATAACCTTTCCTTCCTAAATCTCAGATTATTTCTAACACAAAGTTGAATATGAACATCAAACAGAGTAAAGCTGTGTGTGCAGGAGCAAAGGGTCAGAATGGAAGTAACAGTATAGAGAAGCAAAAGCAGCAACAGTAGAGTCAAGATTTTATTTCTCTGAAAACTGAAAATTTCCATTTATTTTTCTGTCTCTGCTCTCCATCTTTTTGGAAGGCATGAAGACATCTTCAGGAAAGACAATTATGGGAAGACATGCTCTTGTTGTGTGAAACACCATTGTAAGATACGGCTGAGAGATACAGATATTGCAGAAGAGGGAACACCCTGCTGCACATTTGTAGACCTATTTTGTGGCACAACTAAGAAATCTCTATAGAAACATTACATCCCACTGCACAGTTCCTGGAAGTTTAAGAACTGGCTGCAACTATCAGAACTATACTAAGAACTAGAACTAGTTTATTACATAATATCATAATGACTTATAACTAGCAATTAATTTTAAACTGTAAGAAGCTCTGTTTTAGGAATGTCTTGACTGGACATTCAGTGCCTTATTTGTACAAACACAAAGCAAGCTTCTGAGCTTTAGCCAAATCCAGAACCATCTAAACTACATTAGTACTTAAGGCCTTATTTCTCAAAGCTGAATATTTTACACAAGAAATGTTTTCAATCAGTTAGTGGGTACATTTCTGCTGGTTCTGTGCAAACAGCAGTCCACTTTTCTCCAGGCAGGTCCCATCACATTTTTGCAGTAGCAGAATGATAGACAGCAGTCAATGTTCAATGGGAATCTTTTATGCCACCAGTTTTTCTTGGATTTGATCAGAAGCAAAAGGATTTTCTTGAACATTTAATCTTGGCAGAACTCTTTTCCAGAAATCTTTTCCAGTACCTCTCCATGACTGCAACAAAACAATCTGTAAATGTGGGGTCACTTGAATGAATGCCCAGGGTAAGACATGGAAGGCAACATTAGGTTATACTTCTCACCTTCTGGACCATGTCTTGGGATTTCTCAGACCTTAATTTCTCTCCCCTTCTCTTTTGTCTGCTTGCTTCTTACCTTTCCCATATTATCTATCCAGGTCAGATCCTTTGCTTCCATTGCTTCCACAGGCTCACACCACATGAGAAAAAACTGCAAGCAGGAAAAGAAGAATATAAAATGATGCCACATGTCACTCATCACGTCACAGCACATCTCCACACTTTGGAGCTAGACATGGTGCATGACAGACCAAGTCAAGATATCAACGGCCCTCTCCTCCTTATAACCCTCAAACTGCAAATCTGAACATGAAGATACACATGGAAGGGTTTATTTGAGTTCATAAACACAAAACAACTGTTGAAAGTTATGTATCTAGTACAATAACTTCATCAGCAGGGCAGCACCAGTGAATCTTAATGACGAGTTTGAACTTCTGTTGCCCTCAGCATCCTTTCAAACTTCTATTTCCATTGATCTAACTCTCAATTTCTCCTTCCTAATGGACACTGTCTCTGTATCTCTGTCTTGTATTTCAGGGTTAGTTGCAGGTCATGCTCTTTTACCTATTTCACCAATGTTTACCTTGTGCTTATTTAAGGGATACACAATAAGCAAGAAACAAGGGCTTCCTTGCATCCACTTTCCCCCCTCCCCCAATCACTCAGTGAATTATATGGTAATTGTTTATTGGAAATTACCTCACAGTTTCCTAGTTTTGTAGGATGATCTGAAGAACAATTCTATTACAACATATAAATGCCTTGGAAGTATTCAGCTGGAATGTATAACTACAGGTGATTCCTGAGTTGTTGGCAGCTAAAATGTAGCCCACATTTGTACATGGAAAACTGTATGAAAATAATAACCTTTTTGAAGATAGATATCCCAGAACACATAATGCAAAGAGACAATAAAAATGGTTGTGTAAGGATGACTTGGAGAAGCATTATTTATATGACGTGTCTGTACATTCAAAAACAACTCCCCAAATAAAACAGGATACTCCTGTGCTGACATTTTACTATCAGTTAATACATGACAAGTGTATTTTTAAAATTTTAGAAGTACGCACAAATTTTGCCAGCATGAGCACCTCTTGCTGCCATCTTCCTCTTAACTCCATAACTTTCTTGTTGCATAGGTAGGTTTACACAATTTTTCTGTACCTGAAATTGGTGCATATAAATTAAAAAGACAAGCATTTTTTACAAAAGCAGCACAAATAGGAAATAGAAGTATTAATAAAACCTCTAGAGAGTTATGACAAGCAGTGGATGTTGAAATCACTGCGATCAACAACATGTTTTGATGATCAGCTAAAGGTGAACTAAATGCTTCTACAGTTTGTGTCGAATATAATTGCAGTAGCTCAGAAAGCATGAGTCTGCAACTTTCATTAAATGCAACTGTTACCCTTCCCAGCATCAACCTCTTAAATCTTTGTAATGAGCAGCAGGCATTTCAGTAAAGTCAGAAATAACTATGATTGTGTAAAGTATTGCTGTTTCATGCATATATCCATTTTCAGCAATTAAAGACACCATCAACAGTCCTTTTTTCTACTTACTGCCTCTGATTTACTGGCTGACTTTGTTATTCCCTTTGTGCAGTTTATAGGACATAATTATCTAAAACGGAAAGGAGACAACTTCTAATAGACATTTTTCTGCAGACAGTTTCTGCTTTATATTTATTTAGTTCACCAGCCTCTCACATCAAGGAAGAGGTACTGGCTTGCAGAGGGAATAAAAATGGCAGAACCATGATGAAAAAAAGCAGTAAATAGTGAAAGATATATGACCAAATCATTAGTTATTTCACCCATGTAGTTTCTCTACTATAAAATCAAAACAGAAATTAAGCCATCACTTGCAAAATGCATCAAAGGTCCTTGTGACTGTAGGGATCCAGTACAGGATTTATACTCCTTTTAAAGCAAACAGTCTCCTTGAGAAACAGTGTGTCAACCATCCAGCTGCAAAAAGGAGTGCTTTGTTTCATTTTCAGGTTATTTAACCCCATTTTCAAGATGCCTCCATCAATTTCAAAATGAAAATAATTTTGAAATGAGGAGTCCAGACATGCTGTGTTGAAAATATTTAAACCAGGCTACCACCACTACCAAAATTAGAATTTTCTTTGCTGTTTATGTCACATGCATAGAAGACATCATGCTGTACAAAGCCCAATCTGCAAATTGACTGAATCTCATTTACATATTGCATAGGCCCATCTTACAATTCAAGCGCACATAATTTCCCAACACTTAATTAGAAAGGATGTGTGTCTGAACGTGAGTTGCTACATCTTAATTCTTCTATTGATGAGGCAATTCAGTAGCAACATCGAAAGCAGAGTGAAGTGAATGAAAGGGAATTTGTCCCAGATTTTTGTTTGGAAGATGAGCACCAGAGAGCAGCAGTTCCCAGGAGTTGAAGAGCTGTCAGCCAGCAAAGCAGCTTCCACTGTACACAGTATTTGTTGTATGAAACAAAGCTGCAATGTGTGTTAAAAAAGCTGCAATTTGTGTTCTTCTAACAAGCTCTTTTACTTTAAAAACGAGATTTTATGTTATTAAAAATGACTGTGATTATTTTAGAGAATAATCTTTTTTTATGTGTGTTAGACCCAGCTCACCATGCCTTTCCCCTGTTCCTATTTCAGGGATTTCTATGTCTGTGAATTTTTTAATTTTGAGAGGGAAAGTGTTAATCCATACCCTAGATATGGTGCAGGAGAATCCCACAGTGCCTGGTGAGTGTGCCTGGCACTTAGCTTTCAGTTTCAGAATGATCAGCTATTTTGAGCTGTTAGGAAGTGTGAGAGACTCTTGCTCTTTTCCTTCGAGCTTTTCTGTGCAACTGAGCTTCACCACAACCATCAGGCCATCTCTTTCTTGCTTCAGCACTGCCAGATAACAGATTGCTAAAATGAACAAAAGCACACAGAGAATTTAAAGATGATATGCTAGGTCAGAGCAAGGGTCCATTTATCCCATCTGGTCACAGCAGCTGCAAGCAGAGTCCATGAGAAACAGGATGATTATAATCCTTATATTGTTATATTTTCCCAGTTTCTAGAAATCAGGGATTAGGGGCTTGCTGAGCGGAGCTGCTGTTTAACACTCAACGATCTCACTCTGTAGCTACCTGATTTTATTTTAAAACTCTTCATATGCTAAACCTCCATGGCATCCTTTGGCACTTCCACGTTTTTATGTGTGATATGTGGAAAATTATTTTTGTTTGGTTTAGGTGTGCTGTTAAAACTTTCTGCTGAATGATCCCAGTTCTTGTACTGAGAAAAACAGAATTGTTTGGTCCTCCTGGTCTCCATATCATTCAAGACTTTTATATGTCTTAGGTGTGTCCTGTTCGGACCTTTTTCCCATGTTAGCAGTCTTCATATATAAAGCTTCATTTTGCACAGAAGCCTCTGCTCATTTTTGCTACTTTTCTTTCTGAAGTTTTCTAATTTCCACCTCCTTTATGAGACAGAGGCTGAGACATAAGCCAACCCTGTCTCTAAGCTGTGGCAGCATTATTAAAATAATGCTGCTTTCTCTTAGTCCATCCCTAGTATTGTTCAAATTTTTGACAATGAAGGGTTGCCAACTATCCTGAGTTGTCCCTCATCTCCCAAACAAAACCAGCTACATTTGGAACTGGTAATTGCCAAAGTGTGCTTAGGACTGTGTTCCCATGTGTGTATTACTTCGTGTTCATCAAGGATTAATTTTATCTTCCATTTTATCACCCATTCAATATGATGAAAACTTTTGAAATTCTTCAGTGTACTTTGGTTTCAATTGTTCTGACTACTTCCAAAAGACCAGCAAACTTTCCCCTCTCAATGTTCTTCAACTTTTCTAGGTGATTTGTGGCCATTCCCAGCCAGATCCCCCTGGGATTCCCCGAGTTACTGCCCCAGGAAGAATAGCAACCATTTATTCCTGCCTGCTGCTCCATCTCCTTTGAGCAGTTATTAATGCACAGAAATCTCCCCCTGACGTTAGGTTTCTGTAAGATTGTTTAGGAAGGGATATTTTAGAAAGGTTTAGGAATCCAAAGGTAATTTTTTTTCTCAAGTTGCCCTTGTCTACAAGGGCAATGATCCTTTCAAAGAACTGTACAGGATTTGTGAGGCATAATTTCTTTATTTATGAACCCTGTCCACTATCTCCAGTAAGCTGTATATATTCATGTCTACTAATTCTGCTCATTATTATAACTTCCATCAGTCTGCCTCAGCAGGAAGTCAAATTTACCATTCTCTGGTTTCCTGGCTCCCCTCCGGAGATTATTTTAAAAATTGAGGCCACATTTGCCACCTTCCATTACTCTGGAACCTGGGCCAACATAAGCTATAGGTTACACACTACTGTGAAAAGTTCAGCAATTTTATATTTGAATTCCCTTAGATCCCTCGAGTGATTGTTACCTGTTCCTGGCAATGTGTTGTTACTCACTTTATTGATTTGCTCAAAAACCTCTCTACTGACAGTTCAATTTGACATAACCCCTCAGCCTCACCCCTGTAAATAAAGACTTGTTGTGCAAACTTCCTTAAGCCTCTCTGTGCTGAATTCTGACACAAAGAATCCTTTTCTTTTTCTTATTTTTCTTCTTTTTCTTTCCTTCTTTGTCTTTTTTCTTCTTTTTCTTCTTCTTAAAAAGCTTCTCTGATTTTGTTAACCACCCTTCTTAAAGTGCTGTGATAATGTAATTGACTCTTTAACATTTTTCTCCTTTTAGAGTATTAAATTTCAGTAGTATAGAGGTAGTTTAGACACTACCAAGTACCTTTTCTATGATTCTATCTTGAACTGTATCTGGTACAATGCTTTTTTTCCTATATATATATATATATATATATATAGTATTCATCTAGATCAATTTGGGGGATATTTCTTTTCACTTTTCTTGAGAAAACACAGTCATTTATGATGTCTTCAACTTCTGTCTCTGTGTGGTGCCTGCAATGACATTTCCCCATTGTCAGGGGGATAAGCAATGACTGAAATTTTCCATGACTGTTCTGTTTCTGATCCTGGAGGCCATGGTCACCACTGTACTCCACTGATGTTGCCCCAGTATTAACCTATAACCCACAATTTCAATGCAGAGTGATACCCTAGGACTTGTTGATGTGAATGACTTAATCATATTATTTGACTGCCAAGGATTTCTTTAACACAGACACAGTTTCTTCACCAACAGAAAGCTATGCTTTCTGTTATGATTTTTACCTTCGTGCTGTACTAATTTTCTTTCCTTTCTCCTAGTTCGCGTTACAATATCCTGTAACAATATCTTCATTTAGACTCAAGTATTTCCATTCATCTGACTGGGTTTTTTTTGACCATTACCTTTTGCCTACAGCCATTGTACATTTTTAATCTTATTCTCATTGTATGTTCCATTTGATTGCAGCTTTTTTTATTTTTCAATATTGCTCAATGGTTTTACAGACTTCTTTTGCATATTCTTTTTTTGCAGAAAAGAGAGATTTTATCTCTTCCTCTATGGAAGATGAATCATCCTAGATTTGGTGTGTTTGTTGATTTTTCAACTTTCTTTCACTTCTACACATGTATAACCTTTTCAAGTGAAGTTTAGGAAACTTCTTTTCACTTGCAAAACAAAGCAAGAATTACATTAGGCTGGTACTAAGGACATTCTATTAATAAACTGGTCTGTTAAACTAAAGGTGGAAATAGTTCATTGTGATGAAGTATCTTTGCTCTTTTCTGATTTGATTGCTGACACTTATCTAGTAAAAATTCAAATGTTCTCCATGACTACTGTATGACCTTTTTTAATAAAATCTGAACTGCATATATAAGGCAAGCCAATCAACAGCAATAGCAGAGCTGAAAGCCATTAGAAATGCATGATGCACCTTTTAGAAATTTTAGGAAAAGCCAATAGCAGTGGCCACATCACAGCAGCACAAACTAATGTAAATTATACCTGATACTGCTTTCATTTCACTTTCTTATCTTTTTTGCATCCCAGAGAAGCATGCTACCTAGTGGAACTTTTCTTTTAAAAGATTGCTTTGAGAGCTTCATTGACTTCAGCAGAGCAATTTTTTCTTCTGGCCTTGATCCTGTGAACTGATCTCGTTCAGGGTAGGCAGAATCTGCACCAGAATGGAGTCCTACTTGGCCCTGGGGTCCTGGGAGAAGGTGGTCTCCTTGCTGGAGCTGTGGTCATGGAGGGGTGCTGTAGCAGTCAGAGGCCCTGCAAGGCCTCCATGGCAGTCACTCGCCTAAGATAAGAAATGCAGGGTCATGATGAGTGGACCAGAGCTGCCCCTCTTCTGACTCAGACCCCTGTTATCTCTCTGTAAGGCTATAGGTTGTATTCTCCTCGACCCCAGCTATTGGACAATTTCCAATCTCCTAGTACCCTACTCAAACCCTCACCTCTGCCCAGTTCAGCGGAAGAGCTGTCACTGGAACCCTTTGCAGAAGCTGCCAATAAAGACATCTCCGCAGAACTCCACACAGCCTTTACCTCTCTCCATCCCTGCGTCTGCCGAGGCACTTTGCGAGCACAGAGCTGAAATCACCGAGAGCTGAAATCACTGAGAGCTGAAATCACTCCACAAGTGCTCGCTAAGGTAGCCAGCGGCTCGGAGCTAGCCGGGGGGCCCAGGCAGGCTGCGCCTCACCAGCACAGCGCTATCCGGGACACCTACGGCGGCTGCTGCCCAGGGCCAGACGGAGCCCCGGGACTTCAGGCTGCAATAGGGTGCCAGTAAGAGCTCATCTCAGTGCTGTTACTTTTCCCAATGGGAATAATTATTCACATTCTTATCAGAGTTCCTCAGTTCAGAAAGAGAAATAATATATATATATAATTACTATTTCACTGTTTCACTGTTTACTTTTCAATTGCAAAGTATTTTTAATGACAAACAATATTTAAAATATCTGTGTATATATACATTTATATACCCACACACATGCATTGGTGGATGTAAAGCATACAGGAACACACATATAATACATGTGCTGGCCCTCACGCACAGAAAACCACTAATTATACCTTTGAGAAGGAGAATAGAAAAAGAAATAAACTTTTTCCAGGCGCTTCATACTAAGTCTGAAGAAACGTCTCCAGATGTCAATTTTCTTATAGCAATTTATTTAATCTGTTCTTGGATTTACCTCATTTTTGGCTAATCTTGCACAAATTGTGTATGTCTATATGAACACATATATGTATTTTTGATAAATATCAAACTATATGTCTGATCATTTATCTATGTGTTTTTGGACTCCACACTTTTTCACAGGCAATATGCCTTTATAAGGCAAAGGTAAATCAAACCTTGCATATGTTTAGGGAGCTGAAAGACTGTTGTTTTCTTTTAAAAACAAAAGGTATTTTTCAGGGCAATACCTTACACTCAAGTATTGAAGCTTGTAAAGTGTGAGACTAATTGTTGCATATGTGAGGAAGGAAAAAAAATGCTCAAAATTCCATGAAAGATCTAGCATGGTAGGGAGGGGAAAAAGGAGTTTAAAAAAACCAGCATAGGACTGAAAAGGGGAAGTATAGCTCCCTGAAACTGTGAAATTAAACTCTTAGGTTCTTCAAAGTCAAAAAGAGATTTTGTCTTGCTAAACTTGCATTTGTTTGGTTGTCCTTACATGATCCAAATGCAGAAGTGAGTCACAAATTTGTGACAAGGCTGCGTCGTTTGCATAGGATAATTGTCAACAGCAGACAGGCAAAAATCTTCTCAAGATCCTAAGGGATTTTGAATATAACAACAGGCAATTAGCTAAAATAAGTAAAAAAAAAAAAGTTGCTATTTTCCTTATTAAAAATAGTTCTAAAAATGCAAATAAACAATCATAATGACTTGTGATAACCCCTGATATTACACTATTAAAAAACTTTAGGTTACATAAATAACATTATTTAGCCAGTATATATCTGCTTAAATGAAATCTATGTCAAAGTCAATTTACTCATGAAATCATTATCTAAACTCTGGAAATGGAATTTGCTAAAGTATGAAATTTCTTTTTGGCCATCTGTTGTCTCTTCTGCTTGAAGGATATTTTTTTCCTATCAGATGTGTTCAATCCAATAGCTACTTCAATAATGTAATAGAACTTGAGAAACCAGTTGAGATTTGAAAAAAGCCAAGTTCCAAGTTTCCTCTTCCAATTTATAAAAATGAGGTGTGAGAAGATGACATCTATTAAAAATGCTGAAAAGCATACTGATCAGAAACCATTAGTCTGATTAAATGTTTATGAATAATACTTTTTTGTCTAAGGTATCATTTTTTATAAATGTGCAACCTGTTCCAATTAAAACTTTTCTTGTTGATTTAGCACAAGAATTGCATTTTTATGCTATATATCTAGTGTGTATATAGTATATCATCTTGGTCACCAAAAAGGAAACGTCAGTTACAATTATGAGCTACTTTTAGTAACAAACCAACACAATTTAATAGCTACCATCCAGTGAGAATCAGTCTATGTGTAGGAAAATAAATCTAAAATCCAAATATGAGTAGAAAGTCTTAATCAAAGAGGAGTATTTTATTTATGGCTAAAATTAAGTTATTTCAAATCATCTTGTGTTGTCCTGGCACAAGAGGTCTCTTGTTGGCCAAGAAGTCATCCCCAGGACAGGTTCAGAGAGAAACTGGTGCTCCCAGTAATGGGCTGAGCACTGGAGAGCCTGCCTAGGAGTGGGGTTTCCCTGCTTGACATGGTGGCCAGCAAAGCTTCTGACTTTTTCTGTATAATGTCTGCTGGTCCTGAAATAACCAGAAGATACATGGTCCAGCCAAGAACTCCGCCAAGTTAAAGATTCTGTAGCTTTCAAAGACCATTAGGTATTAGAAAAATTGCTTTGGGACTTAATTTTATTACAAATACAAAGAAACAAATTGTATTTTATGGGGTTATTGGATTATACACTGATTTCAAAAGAGTGAGTTGGTGAGTTTTATTACAGACAGCTATATTGGCAGGGTCACAGAGTGACTTGAAAGTAGCTGCCTAACTCTGTCCCTCAGTCCATCTCCCACCCTTTCATTCTGGTCTGCCTATCATTTTTGGGAGTTTCTTCAGTTAGCACTTGATTAAAACATGCCTTCTGCAAAGCTTTGCACTTCTGATATGAAGACATCAAGAGATGAGAGCTTCACCAATGCCTGTGGTCCGCTGTTAAACAACCTCATTGGTCAAAATCTAAATTTTATATCTCATATAAGTTTGCATGGTTTTGGCTTCCAGCCATTGAATTTGTGCCTTTTCCCACTTAAGCATAGAGCACTTTTGTAGCTAGTATTTCCATCTCCTGAAAGCGTTTATATGCTACAGTAAATTATTTACACATGCTTTCCTCCCTAATTGTTTTTTGATAGTAAGACCTCTGTTACAGCAGCCAGGACAGACATCAGTATATTCTAACCTTGGATGGCAATGCAAACCCTATGCTCACATATGTAGATGAGATGCCAGACTGCTGTTCTTGATAAAAGAACAAGTCTTCAGTGTATTAAAGAGCACAACTTTTTATTGTTTCTTTCTATACTCAAATAGAAGTATGAATCAATGAGAGGAGCCTAGGCACTACCAGGGAAGGTACAGCTTCCTGGATGCATGTTGTTACTGCCTCAGCCCCAGACTTGCTGCTTTCCCTCTCTTTTCTGAAAACATAGATAAGCAACTTGTTCAAAGTGGATTGCCAGAGTTTATTTATTGTACTTTACTAAACTTCCCCCTTTTAAGGTCTTTAAACAAAGAGGTATTTCATAGCAAACCTCTGCTGGTTTGTCAGTCAAACACTCTGACCTTTTGCAGCTCCGCTGTGATTGAAGAGTATTTTCTTAGTTTGAAAGGCTCCTATGGGATCTCAGCCATTGCCCTGCATATCACAGGGAATAATCCAGGCAGCCCTTGTCTCTCCAGTCTGCACGCTGGTTTAGTTTGTGGTGGTTTGATTGCTCTGTTCCCCTGAGTATAAATCTCTCAACAAAGCCACCTGAACTAGCTCCTTGAGACATAGCTTTACTATGAGATGAGTACAGACCAGAAGTTATTGTAAAACCTTCACACCCATGGCTTGGACAGCTGCACTCTTTGCTGGATTAAAAACTGGTTGGCTGGCCTGCCCAGAGAGTGGCACTGAATGGAGCTACATCCAGTTGGTGGCCAGAGGCAAACTGCACGAGGTTCAACAAGGCCAAGTGCTGGCTCCTATGCTTGGGTCACAACAACCCCCTGAAGTGCTACAGGCTGGGGACAGAGTTGCTAGAAAGGTGTTCAGAAGAAAAGGACTTGGAGGTGCTGGGCAACAACAGCTGAACATGAGCCAGCATGTGCCCAGATGGCCAAGAAGGCCAAAGGCGTCCTTGCCCGTATCAGCAACAGTGTGGCCAGCAGGACTTGGGAAGAGATCAGCCCTGTGTACTTGGCACTGGTGAGGCCACACCAAAGTTCTGTGTCCAGTTCTGGGCCCCTCACTGCAAGAAATACTCTGAAGTGCTGGAGCTTGTCCAGAGAAGGGCAACAGAACTGGGGAAGGGCGTGAAGCACAAGTCTGATGAGGAGCAGTGGAAAGAGCTGGGTTGTTTAGTCTGGAGAAAAGGAGGCTCAGGGGTGACCTTATCACTCTCTACAGTGACCTGACAGTTTTCTAGAGCTCTCTGTAAATGAGATCTCAGCCTGTTGCACACCATTCTACTCTGTTATGCTTCTTTTATTACAGCCTCATTACACGGAAATTGAGAATTAAACTAGCACAAAACCACTGGAGTGGAGTGGGGAATTGGGATCCTCCCATTTTTACGTATATAGTTAAGCCGCAAGCCAAAGTGTGGGTTTCAGATTCTGAAGCTCTTGGCCTTAGGTTTTATGTAGGAGTTGCTGCAACACAGCTGTAGGTTTGATGCTGTCTTACTAGGTGGTATACTGGCAAAACACAGCAAAATAATTTGGTTCTGGGAAGAGATTATAGCACAAGTAGACAAAAAAACCCCAACCAAGCAGTGTTCCTGACAGCTCCTCTTGCTGCTGAAGGGGTTCCACCTTGTCTCACAAATGGCTGCCACCCCCTGTCCAAAGTAAGGGAAAGAGAGGAGAAAAAGAAAATATGAGAGCGAGGATGAATGCAACAGTCCCAGGTACGACCACAGCATTAGTACCTGGCATCGCACAGCCAGTCCCTGGGAGGACCCAGGGATGTGGGTGATGAGGCCATTCTCATGGGAGAGGACAGACATTGCCTCCTGCTTTCTCAGAGCCTCCTGGAGCCCAAGCACCAGGAGCTTCTGCTTCCTTCCCATTCTGAGAGCTATTGCTCCTCCCTGAGCAGAGACAATTTGCAATTGTGCAATATGAAATAGGCAGATGATGACATGGGTGGTGGTTGCAGGAACATGCCCCTGAGGTGGCCTTGGAGCAATGAAGAGGGCAGTGGGAAGTGAAAAGCCAAGGGAAGCTGTTTGGTCTGCTGGTGCCCAAGGCCAGCCCTTGATGCACAGACACCAAAGCAAGCCTCATGTACAAGCACTGGCAGAAATTTTTGGTGGTTTTCTTTCTTGAGGCAAGGAACGTCTTCCTCAGGATGTCCTGCCAGCTTCCAAGAATGGTGTTATATATCACCATGATTGCCATGGGAAAGAGGAATACTGTACTCTAGGTTAATTATAATTTACATTTGAATAAAAAATCCACCATTCATCACCCCACCAATCCCTTTGCTATTTGATTCCAGTGTGCACATCTAAAATAAGGCTTTTGAGAGTACTTCATGGCAGGGGTTGTAAATGGTGTATTTTCATAAGCCTGCTGCTCTTGAGGCTTATGTTTTGCCATCTTATGACTTGGCTAATGGCCAGAAATGCATCTGTGTAAATTTGGGACTTGAAGGCTTGGTAATATGCTGTGACTTCAATAACAAAAGGGCTGAAAAAATTCCACAAAATTGTATCACTTAAACAAAGAGCATTGTTATCTAGCCCTTACACTTGTAAGAACACGGGAAATAAATCCCCAGCAGTCAATAAGCTATCAGGGTTTCAGTGTAGCATTATCCCATCCTGAGGTTTCCTTGAAACATCTATGTGGACATTTTCACACATGGCATGTAATCTTAGTTCAGCACTGCGAAGATGTGGTGGGGCCTGCTACCGCTGTGTGTGCTGGGCAGGGGGGAAATTGCCTTCTCCTTCACTGCTAACAGCCCAGGCACCCCGCTTTGACAGCCTCTTCAGAACATGGCAGCTTATTTTTATACATTTTTTAATGATCATCTATTACATAAAAATAAAAGTCACCAAATCATCTGCACAAATAAGACAACTTTTATGTAGTCAAAGATTTGGCATTGGATCACATTTCAGTGGGGCGTTCCCTAAAGAGTATCTCAAAATAAAACTAGGCTATTAAAAAGAAACACTGTTCTATTTTTGTAATGAGTGTCTAATTTTAGTCCCCACTGCAGGCCCCAGGATTCTTCTGAGTTTTGGACCAGGGATGTGCTGATAACAGGGGCTGAGATTCCCCATGCAATCTGCTTCCTCTGATTCAGAGCTTGTTTACTTGAAGAAGGTAGAACGTGCATACTATGGGTGAATGCAAAGGGCAGCTCCTAATCCTTTGGCATTCATCATGTGTGTGTCTGTAACACATTCCATTGTGCAGTTTGTGTTGATATCTCTGGTAGCAGATTGCCACAAACTGTGAGAAAGCACTTGCAGCGAGGAATAAAGGTGAGGTACACTTGCTCTTGTTTTCTCACTCCCTGACATTCCTGCCTGTGCTCCATCCCGCTTTTCTCCTGACGTGAGGGTAACACCACATTTGTTTAATCTCTCTGGTGTGTGGCATGCAACAATGTCTTCTGTGATGCTATATGAGCTGACTCCAAGCCTGCCTTTTTAGGTCTTCACTCTGCTCCCTGCATTTCAGAAGCCCTTTACTGTGGCACCATTCTCGTCATTCCTTCTGATATTTTTGTCTTTGAGTTTCTCCACATCCTGTCATTAAGTGATTTCTTGAAGCCACACTGCGCACCCCTGTTATTTTCTTTCCTTCTGAGCGCTTGTCTTTGTCCACCATCTCAGCTAAGATAACCAGGATAGGGATTTGGTGTTTACAATTGCTAAAAAAAGTGAAAACCATAGAGGATTTAGGCATACCAGTGCTGTGATTTCACTACCAAATCATTGATGGAAGCAGCATGGCCCAAGGGACAAGGGCTGGACAGAAGGGCGGGACATTTACCCTCCAATTCTGGTGAGACCCAGAGCAATCGCTTAACTTGCTTTCCTCTGGTTTCCCCAGCTGTCACATGAAGCTGATGGGGTGCCGCTAGGCTGTGCACACAAGAGGCACTGTAAGTGGCAGATAATTATTAGAATTGCTTGCTTGATTTCAGGCCATGACATTTTGTCTCTCTGGAGACAGAGGTCAGGGAGGAGGTTCATGAGGAGGAAATTCCACATTGCTTGAAGGCATAGATGGCATTTCCATTACTGATGGAGAAGTGTGTAAAATAAATAAATCACACATGAGTGGTGTTATATATAATAATTTTCTCCCTTTCTATCCCCCTGTTTTGAATTGTTCTCATGTGTTTACTTTGTTAGGTAGAAATCCCCTCAGATTTGCAAATGCATCTTTTGGTTGTGAGTAACTTGTATTGCTCCACTTCAAAGGAAGTCTGAGCTTTTGACTGTATCTCTTCACTAGCTTTAGCCTTGCTGATACCTTCCCTACAGCTTTTGAAGACATTACCTGACCAGATGGGCTCTGTGCATGTCCTAGGGTCTGGAGGAAACCTTATGTCCCCCTAGGCACACTCAGTCTGGGCTCCTACCAGTGCTTTTTGGTCTGACAAGAATGAGCTACCCCTGCTTTTGGGCTCTCCAGGTTTGCACTGTGGAGATTCCAGGTCCCTGCTCCCATGAGGGTGAATGCCACCATTTTCCTGCCTGTCACACCTGCTACACCAGCCCTCCATATTTGTAGGCAGACAAATTCACACATGTGGAAAACCTCACTCCGGTGCTGCTGGCATGAAGACAAGAGCATTTAAAGCACTAAAAGACTCCAGAAAGAGGAAGCCTGCTGTGACGGGGAAATCATGGATCCTTTTAGCTGTCAGAGTGCTGGTGTTCAGCAGTGCTGTTGCTGTTTTCTCATCACCATGAAGAATGTCATAGCTTGTGGGCCGGTCCATCATGCTCCTGCTACAGCACACCATTGCATTCCCATTCCAACATCTCTGAGCTGACCCTGTCTGGGCTGGCATACTGATAGCAAGATGCCCATAACCTCCCCTCTCCCTGCAGAGGGGCTGTGCCTCACTTCTGCAGCACTGAGTGGCCAAAGTCCCTCTTCCAGCCCAGGGTCCACTGGTCAGATTGATCTGGGCCAAGTTTACCTCCCACAGTGTTTGCAGTGCTGGGGACCCCAAGGCTTCTCCATGCTTCATATTGAGGGATAGAAAAGACTTTTGGGATTTTTTTACCTTTCTTGGATACATCCAGGTTACTGCACGTGCACGGAATAATGTTTCTGCTCTGACTGAGCTGCTTTATATTTGGCCAGATTTATCTTTTCCCATCTGGACAAGATTTTCATGCACAAGAAAAGGATATTTCTTAGAAACTCTTAATAAAAAGTCAGTATTGGATGAGGGAATGGGTCATGTGCCTCATGGGCCTCTGAGGAAAAGTGCCAGGAGGAGGTGAATGGATAAACACCACTGGTGAGGGTGAGCAGGAAAAGAGGAAAAGAGCATTTGGAGAAACCCTGGATTTGGAAAGGAGAGCTGGAAGTTTGCATGACTCGGGAGGCTGCATCCTTTCAGGAATCCTATGGAAGGGTCCTCCTTGTCCCGTGGTTCTGCAGGTACAGACCCAGTGTATTCCCCTGAGATGACTTCCCTTCAGGAGAGTGTCACTGCCTGGTTAGCTCTCATCCAAGAATCTGCATGGAGAGGAACAGGAGATCAGTCACAGCTGGAGACATCCTGCTGCAGGATACAGAAGTCTCTGCCTGCCAACCTGATGTATTCTTGCATCTGGGACTTGGCAGAGATGACCAAGGGTTGTCTGGCACCAGATTGTTACCTAGCTGCTCTTCCACATGGGCACAAATATTACTGACAGGGACTTCAAGCATATCTGGAGAGATTACATGGACTTTGGGGTGCTGGCTAATGGCATGGAGGCCCCGGTTGTGTCTCCTCAGTCTGGCTGGTGAAGAGGAACTGCACTATTGAGTAACTGTGACTTGTTGGGACAACTCACACAACTGGAGTGCTGTGATGGTGCAGGTCTTCAGTGAAGACTGGCAATGAGACAAGGGGATGTGGATATGTGACAGAGCAGCTCTGATATAAGGAGCTCTTCAATGGGCAGACAGCAGGCCAGGGGAGAACTTGTGGTTTGGGACAAGTAATCAGTATTTGGTTCAGTTTGGTGGCAGTTTGTTTATGACCACTTAACTGGCTTGAGGAAGAAGGCAAAGCCTTCCTTGAAGAACTTGAAGATATTTCTGGATCACATGCTCTGCTGCTTTTGGGAGATTTTAACTTCCCTGATGTATGCTGGAAGAGCACTACAGAGGGATACAGGCAAGCCAGGAGGTTTCCAGAAGATGTCAGTGCCAACTGCTTCACACAGGTACTAGATAAGCCAAACTGGGATCATACACACCCTAGACCTGTATTAACAAAGCAGGTTTGGTCATGGAGACACTGAAACAGTGGACCTAAAGATACTGAAGGAATGAAGAAGACAAGTAGCAGATTAAAGACCATGGATTTCAGGAGAGCACAGACTTCAGGTTCTTCAATTCACTGAGCTCTGTATCATGTAGAAACCAGCTCTGAAGATAAAAAAGCTTAGGCAAACTGGCAAGTCTTTACTGACAAACTCTTCTAAGCACAAACTAGTCCCTAGTGTGTGGAAAAACAGGTATAACAGGAAACTAACTTGACTAATCAGAAAACTTATGACTGAGCTACAATGCAAGACTGGATGTTGGAAGAAATTTCTTCATCAGGACAGTCAAGAAGTGGCTGCCCAGAGAGGCTGTGCAGTCTCCATCCATGAAAGTTTAAAGGTCCCAAGTGGCTGAATTCCTGAGCAAGCTGATTCAATCTTAGACTGAACCTTGCTTTGAACAGAGGGTTAGACTGGAGGCCTTCTGAGGTCTTTGGCAGCCTGCATGGTACTGTCATTATATGAAAGAGTTAACTTGGTAAGACTACCTGGTTCTTTATCATCTATGTCATTATGATCATTGAAGCCAAGAGAATTTCCATCATAACACGCTGAGTAAGTGTGAGTCTAAGGCTCTCTTTTTAGCCTTTTTATGTGCACATTCAGGAAAGCAGCAGCTTTGGAAAGTCTGGATGTTGCAGATACCAATAACACTGCCAAAGAATGCTGGAGTGATGTACAAATGCTGATGTACATCTACTAATTCTCTGTCTTTGTACAGAAGTAGTTATAAGACCTATCAATAGGTTAAAGGGATATTTTGGTTTAAAAATCCAGAATCATGGCATCACTGTTATCATCATGTTATAAAGAGAAATGAAAGGTTTCTATTACTGCCCTCAGATTCTGTATCAAAAATCAGGTCTTATTTTTCCAAGAACAGCCCTTCATGGAGTGGTGAGTATTGTTAGTTTTTCAAGGATTATAGAGTAAAGCTTCATATCAGTCCGATCTCTTTAATATTTGGAGATCAGCTTATCTTATTGGGCAGGTTGCCAAAAGTGATTACAACTGCAGAAACTCTACATTTGAACAAGGATGTTATCAAATCACTCATATCTGGAAAAAGGCCAAGAAAAACACTGACTGGGGAGAATGGAAATCATGCCTCAAAAATGGGACGAGAAGACATGGAATTATTCAAAAGCTATGTGAACTTATATGTACATCTGCCAGGTGACCAAAATTGCCATCTGAATAACGCATTATCCCCAGTGAGACCAGGTTTAGCTAAACTAACCATTCCACTAGGCAAAATTTGACATTTTCCATCCGTATAGCTTTTTAATCACGTGTGGATACCCCAAGAGCACTATAAATTCATACCTTAACTTAATGCACATTAGCCTCTCCTTTGCAGACAAGCCCTTAGAAGCAGAGGTGCCTCCTCTAGTATGAACACAGAGCTGCTTATTTAAATGCTGCAAAATCAGGAAGCAATTCATGGTCACTGTAAACAAATGGGGGTAAATACACCACTGACTACTGGAGTAGATTACTTAATTTAGTAATTAAGTCATCCATTACATTTGGATTGTTTAGCCAAAAATGCAAAAATAAATCCATAAGCATCCACTTCATGTATCAGTGTGTGCTCTGCATAGCCTGTGAGAGCACTGTGTGGAGAAGTACTTTCTCAAGTACTTACTGAAGGCTCTTTTTCCACTAATGTGAGAAAAAAGGGAAAAGGATACAAGATTTTTTGCATCCCACTTGTGCCCCACAAAGCAGCTGTGCCCAGTCATAAGTGTCAGGCCTGCAGAACACCTGGGGCACTAATGCCATCTGCTCAGGGTGGAGAGGCGTGCCAGCACCAGTGGCAGCAGGAGCGGCTCCGAGCACAGCACCAGGGGAGCACTCTTTGAGGATGGCGTGAGACTGCTGCTCCAGCCTGCCTTTTGCTAATACTCCAGCAGGAAGTCTGCACCAGCCAGAGGTTCCCCAAGGATTCAGGGGCAGCAAGGGCTGTAAAAAAACACATTACTTGGTTTCAGGCCATGGTCTGCATCTGCATAGCAAGCTGCTGTTTGCACATGGATAAATTCAGATTCTGTATTCCCTTTGCTCATTTCAATACAGTCTGTGAGTTCAGAGAGCGAACATTAAATTCAGATGTAGCTGGAAAAGATTGCCTTTTGAACTAAAACTTCTCTTTTGTTGATTCCTTCTGGAGTATATTGCCTGGATTACAGCATTTACAAGTGCCAGATTTTCAATTAATTTCACTTACATCACAATTCACGACTTAGAGATGGAATATGTGGCCAGGTCATCTATTTTATCTGCCAGCATACCATTCCAGAAAGAGAGGATATAGGCTGCTTTTCATTTGCTTCCCCAATTAGAAGGTAGCACTTTTTATATGCAAAAAATAATTCATGTGATATCTTTGTGCCACTCGAGTTCCTGCAGATTGTAATAGGTATACAAAATGGGACTCTGCACACACATTTACGTGCATCAGAAGTAACAACCAACAGGAGAGAGAGAACCAGAATTAAGTGCTTTATATGCATAAGGCATGTCTACACAAATCAGTGCAGACAGATGTGGGCTCCTCTGCAGGGTATGTTAGCTTGGGCACAGAGCTGCAGGAAAATGGCTCAATGACTTCTAGATCAGAACCGGCTCCCATTTGATCAAATCAGATCATGGCAGATGTGTGTACTTGTCTGGGCTCATCCATGTAGGCATGCCCAAACTCACCTCCAGACTTTCAAAATATCCCTGGAATAGAAAGGAACTTTTCCAGTTAGGACCTAAAATAAATATTTGCCAGGCTAACAAGCATACTTGATAAAGTGTTTGAAGTGGAGAAAGACAAAAAGGAGAGTAGAAACCAAAATTAGATGATGATGAAACAGGTTGTTTAAGCAGGACCCATTTATCAGGAAACCATGGCAGGTCTCCAGCCCAGGGTCAAGTATTTATTTTTAAACATAAAATTTAACGAGTAAAATTTGGCAGAGTTCAAGGAATAAGAGTGCAGAAGGAGAAGAAAAAGTAAAAATTAATTCCCTTTATGGGGCTTACAGACTGAGCTATGCTTTGGGTATCTTGGATGCCATTGGCAGTGTTTGTCTTTTCTGCTCTCTGACTTTTTGGGAAAAGAAAGTGTAAAGTGATCATGAACATTAGCATGATCATTGATCAAATTTACCTTAAGCCACCTAATCAGAGCCACTGTCTGAAGTCAGTGACGAGGGCAAGTCACTCCAAGAAGCTGCATTTAGGGCAGTGAGAAAGGAAATTTAACATAAGTGACATGAATTACGCCCTATGGTTGGTGTCTCTTTCCTTCTTTTGGTCTAAATCATGTGAAGTCAGGGGAGATGAATCTCATCTTAAAGGGAGTAACAGAAGGAAGAACAGTGAACAGTTCACAGAGGATTCTGCGCACACCAGATCCATCTTCATCTCTGGTGTAAGCCTAGGAGTAACTCAGTCATCAGTGAGGGTCAACATAACTGTAAATTTTGTAGATAATTAAAGGCCTCAAATTAATGTCCTCAATTGAAGCAGAATTCAGAGGTAGTACTGTTGGAAGAGGCAGACCTGCTTTTGACTATCTCCCCATCCTGCAGACCACATTCCTTGTGTAAATAAGTATCTCAGTCTATTGAGATACTTCAAAGTCACCATTTCTTTTTATGATGGTGCTACAACTCTGAGGTTTAATAAAAAATCACAATGTGTTTCCTCTGCTGATACAGATATTGCCAGATCAAATTACTAAAAAAAAAAAACCACTTCAATTGCTCCATTTAAGAATCTTAATTTGGGTTTTTCCCCTATCCAGTTTAGTAATGGTTAAAGGTCAGATTCACCTCCAGGTTTCCTTTAACAAACACAATCTCTCTGTGATGTAATCAGAGACACACTGGTATATGCAGTACTGCATATTAAAAATTTTCTTGGTAAAAAAAGCTAATGCTTGCTGGTTCCCTGTTTCTCACCACTTAGCTGACCAAATCTGCCCAAAAGAGTGGCAGATGTAGCAGCATCCCTGCGCAGGCTGTGAGCAAGGGCTGGACACAACACAGGAGGATCAAGGCACACTACAGGTCTGTTTGCCTTCCTACTCCTCTTGCTGCTCTGACAAATGAACTCCTTATGTTAGAGAAAGTGAACAATAATAAGTGTGATTAAAACAAAAGCTTTAATAACGTGCTAGAGGGGCCATACTTTCCCCTTCACTCCACAGGTGAAATTAAAAAATGTCAGTGCTGTAATGCCCTTTCAGGTAAGAAAAAGCCAGTGAGGGTGCCTTGGTAAACAGACTAGCCTGGAAAGGAAGGAAATTTGCTGTGTACTGTAAAGATGGAAAGTATTCAAATACCTGGCTGGAAATGCCAGTAAAGCACAGCAAATACAAGAAAGGGTAATCACATGTGCAGCAGCAGCAGCAGCTAATTAAGGATGCTTGGCTGTAAAGACCTGAAAGCATCACTGTGCTGAGGGATTGAGCAGCCCAGGCCTGTGTTATGGCTTGTTGTGTGTGTGATTGGTAAAGACTGGCCATGGCTAATCCCAGTACTTATCCCCTGCTCTAACTGAGGTCACTCACAGTGCTCTTTGGAAATGAAATATACATCCAGCAGTGAAACACCTCTTCACAGTGGCTGTCCACCCTTCTTCCCAGAGCAACCTCTGTGAAAATTCACAAAAAGGGTAACGTTGTGGCATCAGGAGTATTTTAAATGGGGACATGTTGTGATTAGGAGATGGCTATCACCTGAAAATCTGTGATTGTTAGAATAACTAATGTTTATGTATTCCACTTGGGCTAGACAAGCCATGTCAGAGATTATTGCAGTTTAAAAACATAAAACAAGAAATCTGAGGCAGTTGTGTTTCTCCAGGAATTTTATTCATTTTTAATGAGTGTTTCATTTATAAAGTCCAGATTTTAGTATCCTGCACAGCCACAAGACGACTAGGCCTACCTCAAACTGATCAAAATGGAATTTTTCCATTGGGTTCAGTTGACTATCCAAACATCTGTTTTGTGGTTCATTCAACCTTATACGTCAATATGATGTTAATCTCCTTTATAACAGAAAAGCTGAAGCAGTGCCAATGATTTAACTTCCTAGGAAGATGGAAGATCCTTTCTCAAGCTGTAAATCCTTCTGGCCTATGCCCAAAGTGAAAAATGTAAATCACCAGAGTGGAAACATGGCAAACATGATTTTCTGTCTAAACAAGGGCAGTCTTAACTTTGGAAATTAATCAGGCTCTTTATTAAAAACACCTTTAATGACAACGAAGACAAATCTCCCAGAAAATGACTTTGGAAGTTTATCAGTGTCTTCTTTACATATTTTTTCCAGTAGTTTTCTAGATTTGTCTTCATTGCCATTGTAGGTGTTTCTAGGCCATAAAATTTCTCTTCTTCATGAACAGAGCCAGCAAAAGCAATTTTAATGAATTCTAAGCTTTCTTTCTCTATGGTATTTTCTAAATAATCCCATTCCTTCCTTTCCCTGAAACCAAATTTTTACTCTTTGCAGAGGTGGACCTAGTGAGGGGGTAGGAGCAAGGAGCTTTATAGGCACCATCCCTGCCCCCATGGCAACCATTGTCCCACTCCGGAAGAAACCACTTAAGTTTAGAGCCAGTCCTACAGATATGAGTCATTACAGCAAAATTCCCAAAAAAATATCAAATGTAGCTCTCCATCCCCATAACTTCTTTATTCCCTGCCATTTTCTCCAATGAACAATCCAGGAAAATCCCAGCTTCCTTTGACAGGAACTTCTTCACCTCTTGAAATCTGAGGACTGTGACAAGCAAGTTTTATCATAGATGATGCAGTGCAATGCCAAAGCAGAGTTGGACAGTTTGGGATTACACACTGAGGGATATGGGACCGAGGCAAACAGAAATCTAGAAGGACTCTGAAAATGCAGCAAAACTTTCACAGAGTTTTGGTGGGGAAATGGGGTACCTGATGCAAACAGAAATTAAGAAAGTATGGCAGCATCTGCAGGGCGGAGGCACAGGAGAGGAACAGATGAAAGGAGCAGATGGAGAGCACTGGAGAAGGAGAGACAGGAGCGGCAGGGAGAGACAGGAGTGCAGGGAAGATGTGGATGTGGAGGAAGGGAATGTGGAGAGCACATGATGCCATAAAACAGCAATTTCGGCAGGAAGGTTCTTGAGTCCGGAAGGGCAAACAAAAGTAGATGCGTGACAGAGGAAGTGGGATTGTAAGTAAAATGGTTTGGAAACTGCTGCCAAAACATTATTGAAGTTTAGCAACAGGAGAGCAGCTCCTGCTCTGTTTTAGTCTAAAAATCTTGTCATGTCCTCCATAAATTCTGGCAGCAAATGCTTCAGGGGAAGGCGTAAGAGCTGTAAATGGGTGCAGTGGCAATTGCAGCTGTGCTCAGGTTGGGAGGAACAGCCCACTGCATTGCCCCACATCTGGCAGAGTTGATTTAGGGAGCTCAGAAAGGTTCCTTAGCTCCTGTATAAGAAATGCTCACCTTGGGAGACTAAGCCACTTCAGCACACATGAGTCACCCTGGCACTGTATTGTTAGAGACTGACAGGAGTTTTGGAGAATAAGGTACAACTGCTCAATTCAACACTGTTTTCAGTACACATACTCTCTGGAAATGTGCTCTATCCACATCCATACCCCATGTGGCTGTTTGACTCTTATATCTCAGCTAAAAAGAGTTCCCATGGCAATGAATGGTCTAATAATAAGTCTGTGGAACAAAAGGTTTCCTTTTATTCATCTCAGATTTCTTGCTTTTTACGAGTCAGTGACCTATTAATAGAAGGGAGAAAGAACTACTCACATCTTCTACCTAATGTAAATAATCCAGATCTCAGTTTTACTTTCACAGACATCAAGTTGCAGAGTAAATAGAAAAGGAGATTTACAGAAGCATGAGCACAGCAGGATTTTGCAATAGCAGGAACATCAGATGAATGCAATTTCTTCTTATCAACTAATAGAACCACCCGAAACACAAAAGGTGGTATTAATGAGATTAACTCCCACACAGAAATTTGATAGAAGAGAAAAATAGCAGGATAGAGACAGTCCTCAAGATTTTGGGCTGTTCCACAAATAGCATTGCATTGTTAATGCAGAGGATGAAGACAGCAACTAGAAGAGAGGATCTTCTTCATTTGCTTGTACATAAGAACATGGAAGGAAAGATGACCTGTACAAGTGTGACCATAATATGACATATCTTATAACTCTTAGAAAAAATGGAATGAGAAAAGACCAAAATAAAGAGAATGGGTTTAAGAAAGCAGTCTTCAAATTACTCAGAGATCTAGCAGGCAGGATCAATAAAGAAAACAAATGTAAGAGAGGAAGGATTACGGGAAGGTAGAGAGTCCCTGAATGTTACAGTAAAAGTCCGATCTATCCTAGTGAGGAGCACGTCTAGCATTGAGTGTCAGAGGAAAATATGGACAAATCACAAAGCTAAAAAAAGGTCAGCATGTTTTCCATCATTATAAGGGAACAGGGGAATTGCAAGGCAATTAACTTTTCTTCAGTTCATAGAAAAAGGCTGGAACAAGAAATCACAGAATTTTGGGCACATGGAAGATAAAAAACAGATAAATGACACTTAACAAGGATCTGTCATGTCAAACAAATATAATTTACTTTCTGTGTCAATGCAACAGGTCTCGTGACTTAGAAGGAGGAAGTTAATGGCACATACCTTTATTTTATTAAGGTTTTCAACACGCCTTGCATAACATTCCCACAAACAAGCCCAGAAAAAAAAGGAGTAGATAAATGTTAGGAAGAACCATTACTGGCATGTAATCAGAGATTAGTGCTCAACACTTCATCCTCAAATTCACAAAAAGTATCTGCTGAGGTTCAGCAATATCTGTACTGCATCCAGCACTATTCCAGATTTTCAACACTTCCATGGAGAGCAGGCATATGGTTTTTAATTATATGAATGACTAAACTGGGAGAAACTGCAGTGATGACAGAAGACAAGATGGGAAGGTAGAATGATCTTGACAAATTGAAGAAATTATTTGGAAGAAATAGGGTGCAACTGGAAAAGGCTAAATTAAAGGTTTTAATAATTAAATAGGTATAGCAAACTCCAGAAACATAGGAAGAGAATGCCCAATTAATGCAGGATAAAGCAGCTTGGGGTATAATAGTCTGAAAATTCACTACTAGTGGAGAATTCAGACACAAAATAAGCAACAGCTGTGTTATGATGGATACAAATGACCAGTCCATGAAATATGATGTAATTATTTTGCTATATGTGGTGTTGGTTAGGTTGTGTTCCACTTAGGTCACAGTGATTCAAGATGGATTTTTCCTCTAGGGGTTGGTAGGGAGAAGGGTTGGAGGAATTTGGGATAGTTTGGAGGAGGCTCCTGTGAAAGATGATGAGTCCTTAAATATCTCAAAATTACACACTCAAGTTACTAAACATAAAAATAATTCTTTAAATATACAAAAGTTAAGTCATAGGAAAGGAATAAACTTCTCAATGGCTGCAAAGGGTTGGATGAAAAGTAATGTCAGACATCACAGCAAGGAAAAGAGGTTACTGCTTACCAAGAAAATTTCTGCAAAGCAAGGACTGCAGCACTGAAGCAGACTGGAAAAGGGGAACAGTGAAATCTCCACTATCAGGGCTTTTAAAAATGGATCAGGTAAGCAGTTGCCAAGAATTTACTGTATTTGACTAATCTCTGTCTACTTCCTTCTTTGAATCACCCATAATTTTGCTATCTTACAACTCACACTGATTCCCAAATTATTCATAAACATTGTGAGTAATCAGGATCTTCTGCGTCTCACCATATATTTGTAATGAAAATAAGCCTGTAGTCCTACCCACTGCTTTCTGCCTCCTGTCATGGTACTACTCTGACTCTTACTTTCTTGCTATTTATCTGCAGGGGTGATACCTGACTAGATCTGTGTAGGAATTCAAACAACGTACTTTGCCTTCAGATGTTACATTGCTCTAGTTTCAATGATAGTTTCAACCAGTTCTGAGACATGGATGCAGCAATTACTGATCACTGCCATATCTTAACCCCCATGTGTGTTAATACTGGGTAACTTTTCCATTTGAAGTCCTCAGGCACACAGTAAGTTTACTTTCTTTCAGCCCATCAGCCTGCTTGAGGAGTGGAGCACCTTCCCACTTGTATAGACTATCTCAAAGTAGCAGCTCCCACCTTTTTGAGTTTGCTCCAACACCTCAGTTGTGATATTTTCCCAACAGCTTCATCTTGTCTTTGGGAACAGGTCCAAAATTAACACAGGTGAAGACTTACACTGAAATATAACTTGCCTTGTGCTCCTTCAGTTGCTTCCTTTGGACCCTGCTGCTCCCACAGTCCTGTGGATTCTTTCTAATGGCTATCACATTTGACAGACTTAAGAAAACTTCTTTTTATCTGTAGTGAGGTTTTTTTTTTTTTTAGTTATATCCCATTGAAGCCTTTGTTGATCCTTCTGATTTCCTGGTAATTTATCACCTACCATAATTTATAATCCTGTTTATTGCCCTCAGTAGGATCAGATTTCTAAATGCTGAAGGACTGGCTCAAATTACCTCTTAAATCTTGGGACTTGGCATTCCTGTGCTGTGCCTGGTTCCCTCTTACTCAATCCCATGCATATCTTCTCACTGTTTTGAACAGTATAACTGTTTTGAATAGGTAACTTTTTAGTGATTTTATTTTAATTTTAAAACTTCTTAAACTAAACTGTTCATCATATCTTTTCATGTTTACGAGAACACTGTCATTTTCTGTTTTTTTTTTTCCTCTGTGAGTCCAATTGTATGGTTGTCCCAAATTATTCAATACTCAGCTACTGTCATTTTCTTTGAATTAACTGCTGTGTGTTAATTAAGATTGAATAGAGATTAGCTTTCCCTCTGATGTGCAAGCTCTTGGCCTACTTACTCTGAGATCCAAAATTGCATCCAAGAACCTGTCTCTCTGGGGCTGATGTAAGCTGTCCAGCCTGTGGGTAGGCTGCTGAACTCCCCTGCCACTGCCTCTCTCCTGCTGCTGGGCACTTTTCTCTCTGTACTCGCTTTCCTTCCTTTTCATCTGCAGATGCGTATTTTTGCTGCGAGCTTGCCATCAATCTGGCAATGTCACTTTTCTTGGCATTCATAAGCGTTCTCTTTCTCTCCAAAGGCTGTGCATATCTGGGTTTTGCTCAGGTTGGCATTTTGTCAGCAACAGTATTGAGTTGTGTCTGCATCACCCACGAGCACTAATTCCCCTCCTGGCTGAGGGGGCCCATAGACCTTGGGCAGCAAGGGCACTCTGGCCATGGTATGCTGCTGGCCAGGATGAAACCCCTGCTTCCCCTGTAAGCTCTGGAAAAGCTTTCACTTCCCACCTCAGCCTTGCAGAGGTGAGGAGACCCTGAGCTCCAGAAGGACCTTTATGGCAATGTCCTGCTCTGGCACGGGACTGAGGAAGGACAACAGCTCAACTCACAGTGTTTAACTTGGAAAACAAAGAGTTCTTCAGAGAAACAGTTTACTGTGTCGGTGGTGCTGGGGCTGGCAGGGCTGGTGTGCCTCTATTTCCATCCCAAGCAGATGATATGTCTCATTAAGAGGAGAATACAGGCAATTGTTAATACATCTCTTTTGAAGAGTTCTCATTTTGAGAGTTAATCTCATTAAACCCATCTGCAGCAGCCTGGGTAGTCACAAATGCCTGCTCAAGAAGCTGCCATAATGAGGCAAAGCCTTTTCCCTGCTCAGCTTCCCCCGGCGTGGCCGCGCCACCGCGCACCGTCCGTCGGGCGCTGCCAGGGACACGCGTCCATCCGTCCTCAGCAGGAACACGTCGCACACCGCTCGGCACTACTGAGGAGGATGTGCTGGGGCATGGACACATAACCCTCCCCTGTCAGCTTATGGGTTACACAGCTGTTTGAATTGTTGGGAGGCTTTCCCTCGGTGGTTCTTTTATATGGTTTATATGGTGTGAAGAGAGCATTACTCTTGAAGGGACTTAAAGACCTTGGCCCGGTTTGTCTGTGGTCTTTAAAGATCCCATGACGCTTCTGGAAAGAGCTGGAGAATTAATCTCTTTGTGCTGCTTAAATTTCAACAGGGAGAATTATGTTTTGCTTTTCTATCCTTTCTCTTTCTGTGTTCTGCTTTGTAGATTCAGGCATTATTAATATCTTTTATAGCATTTTAAATGTGCACTGTGTGTGGCAATGTGAATGGAAATCTGAGGGGTTAAAGTAAAAGGAAAATCCCATTGTGAATAGTTTCTGTGCTGGGTGAAGATTGTGGTAACAGGCAAGAGGCAGTGCTGCCAGATAATATAAGGGCAAGTGTGAATATTGAATTAACTGCTATATAAATAGCAGAATAAAAAATTCACAGTGCTGTTAAGTACATAAAATATTTTTTAATTCTGATATGATTTTCAAAATATTTTTTAATTTGAAAACACTGATGCTTTCTTCAAAAGCATATTTCTTTGACATTATGATGGAATTCAGAGGATAACAGACTTCACATCTGATGTAAATACAGAATACCATGACTACATGTCATAAACCAACTTAATTTATGTCAGTATAAATGAAAGCAGAATCTGTCCTGCAGCAGCACCCACATGACAGAGTGTGGTAGCTGGTTTGCTGTCTCAAGCTTGGGCTCTTTCTCAACATTAGAAACAGTCAAATGCCAAATTTGTCACAATCATCTGGCTTTGTGTAACAGGTACATAATATCCATTAAGGAAGAGGTGATGAAATGAGAGGAAATTAAATGGAAAGACTTTTTCAGAAACAGAGGAAGGAAAATGGGCAATGAGAAAGAAATAACTTCAAAGACAGGATTTTAAAGTCCTGAATTAATTTCTAAAAGCTGTCATAGGACATGCCTGAAGGTTTTCTACAGTAATTAACAACTATAATTAAGTTACCAAGAACAGAAAGTACATCAACACCACAGGTTGTGTCTGCCCCTAAAACCAGAAGTGGTGGCACCTTCCAGACCACACTGTAGTTGCTGTCTACGCCAGTCCTAACAGCTACATTGTGCCCCAAACATCACATCCCAGAGGATGTTCTCTTGCAGGCAAGCCAGCCAGTGAGCCACACATCTCTCCCACCCCACAGATCCCCAGCATGGGTTGCACCCCTATTCAGACTCTGCTCAGCCCCACGGGCCCTCCCCACTGCCTCCTGCATGGCTGAGTTTGGGGAGCATTGTGTAGCACCTTCCTTTGCTACAGCAGACAGAGGAGTATTGGAGCCTGCATTTGGGCAGAAGACTCTTTGCCAAGCCCCACTGTGTGGGGAGAAACACACAGTGTTTCTCTGAGCATGGCTACCAGCATAAAGTGAGCTTCTAAAGCACCAGCAAAGAGCCTTAAACTCAAGTGGCATGTTCCCCCTTCTTCAGGATAGACTGTAGTAGGAGCAGGGAGGTGGAATGCTAAAAATGTTATTGCTTCATGTGTAATAAGCAATAAATGAATTTTATTATTTCTGTTAAGTCATAACCCCTCTGCTAGGTTTCAGAGCTGCTGCAACCTGAGATAGCTAGTATATTAGATAATACTGTGTCAAGGGGAAATATATGACTTCCTGAGGTTCTTACTGCTGAATCACACCCCATCACTATTGTTCAAAAATTGCCTGAGCGTTAGAACTGTAACAGATGACATTGGGAAGTTATGTTAAAGCACTGTATTCAAATAGCATCAAGTAATCACACAATGGAGCCATTCTGATTTAACAGAAGCTGGAATTAAGTTTGGAGTTATGTATCCTGTTTTCTCTTTGATTTTACATAGGCCATGACATATGACAGTTTCTTCTCTTCCAGGCAGCATGGAGGAAGTCTTCAATCTAGTGGGTTAAAAAACTAATGTGAAGCCATTACAGGAAAACCAGAAGCTTTTAAGGTAAGAAAAGCTTCTTTACTTATACTTGGGCATGAGTTTGAGACAAATGGATGTTTATTATTAATAATTTAAACACATGAGACAAATAATTATTCAATTTATTCAAATACTTGTCCAACAGACCAGGGATAACATGGTTTGTTCAGGCTGATGTGGGTCCAGGGAAGGGAGCTGTGCATGCAGCTTCAAGACCATATTTGCCTTCAGGAACCACACAAAATCTAGAGCAACCAGTACAGATAAACTTGTTCCCCACTTTTGCTTTGCAGCTCCAGTTTCCTGATGTGCATGTCTGACATGCGACAAGAGGTACACAAATGCTGGCATCTAATGGAGGGGAAGAGGGCTTGTGGTAGTCTTATTTGTCTAACAGATGGCATTTCCACTCAAAGGAAAAGAGAGAAATATCAGTTCCCAAGTGCTCAAAAAGAAATAAAGGATTATTTTAGTGTTTAGGAAACTTCCTTGGTTCACTGGGAAGATTTCACAGCTATAAACCTGACACCTTCTTTGCGTCTGGCAAAGCTCATAAGCCTTTTCTCACACATGGGCAAAAACCCACCTTGCCAGGGAAAGGGGCCTGCTCTGGCTCCCCTGCCAGCAGCCCCAGAGCCTGTGAGGGTGCTTATCATCAAAGCATCCTAACATTTAATGTTCCAGTACCAACTGACATACCCTGTGACAGTGGCTGTATAAGAGTGCCTGGGCTAAAATCAGATCTGGAATTTCCTGAGAGACATGCCATTCACTCCCTTCTCTCCAAAAGGGATAATTCAAAGCCATCAGATTGTTTCTTTTTAAAGAGACCCCTTTGCTACATGGCTTGGGCTGCTGCCTCCTCTTCAACCCATAGGAAAAGGATGGCTTTTTGGAAAGTGTGTTAATAGCAGCTCCTGTACTTCTCCAAACAGATCCTGTGCAGGCAAAACACTGCACTTAGAGAAGACTGCTCCTTGCTGCTCTTCCTCACATAGCAACCCCAATTTAAGGCTGCAGCTGGACTGGGAGGTAGTTAAACACTTCTCATCATATTGTGCAAGATGGGGATAGACTGTAAACATGGCTCTGAATGATTACACATGACATGTTTATAGCATCAAATCCATCTTAGAGCTGCTGTTGTGCAGACCTGAGGAGGGTAGTGAGAGCTGCTCAATGGAAACCATACATGCAACCATGAGAAGTGCACAGCTTCACTGACTAATGGGCAGAGATTATAATTCATGGTGTGCATGGTACTGGAAGGAGCTTTAGCTACTGAGAAATGGGTGGTGGATGCCTGAGCATCCCTGTGGATTCTGATGGGTTTGGAACTGTTGGAGCCCTAAGCGGGGATGGGAATCAGCCCTAAGCAGGGATGGGAGGGATGGGGATGCTCCTGCTGCCCACCACAGTCAGCTGCCTGGCTGGGGACTGTGTAGGACAAAGGCAGGATGACACTCAAGGCTTGAAAAAAGCTCACATTGGAAAACCACACCTTGTCTTTGATGGGAAAGAGGTAGCAGGACTGTTTTGGGGCAGACTGCTACTTGATGCTTCTGCCTGCTTTGCTTCACTAGCACTAGCTTGAAATAGAGGAGCTTGTCTGAAGAAAGCATCAGCATTTACAGACTTATTAAAAGAAAAAATGTTTATTGTGATTTTGCATAACTGACGGTGTAATCTGAGAAGATAATTGTTGGGTGTGATAGCAAACATTCCTGTTCTCTGGCCAGCCAAGAATAGGGAATTCTTGTTTGAGCAGTTATCCCTGATGGGTTGCAGCTTCTCCCTTGAGACACTGTACCATCTTGGGACACCTGTATCTCTCAAATGCAGCCCACGTTTCAAGACTCTTGCAAAGGTCAGCAAGCCCACAAAGCAGCAGTTGTGATCCTGGCTCTCTTTTGTGTGGTGTTTTTTTTTTTTTTTTTTTTTTTTTTTTTTTTTTTTTTTTTTTTAAACTAATACGGATTATTTAATTATTGTAGTGAGGACCACTGTATAGAAAATCTGGAGACCACCCTACGTGTAAGCTACAAAACAGTCAACATGGGCTTTTATCCAAACACTCAGGTGTCCCTTTGAGCTTCCTCTCAACTCTTGCTACCTCCATAGGCACAACTATGGAGTGGCACTTTGCTACCACCATGCCCATTCCAAAACCAGCCTTGCCTGGGTGAAAGCCATGTCAGGACAGAAGGGAAATAAAAGGCAGCCTATGCACTAGTGGTCCCAGTGTGTGCTAGGTTCCACACCTGCTTCAGACCAGGTCTGTCAGATAAGCAGGAGACTCCCACTCATCTGTCAATGTGCCATGGGTGTGAGACAGCTGTGTAAGCACTGTGCTGACCACAACATATTAAGCTGGTGGGAGCACAGTGTCAGACCATTATGGCAGTGGTGGAATGTGCTTGGGACTGCAGAATATAGTATATGGTCTGTGTTGGTATGGGTTTTGGGGCAAGGACTTTCTTGCATGTTTGTTCCTGACTGTGAAGACATGCTTGGTGGAGGCAGAGATGCACTCTGTGGGGTGAACTTCGCTTTTCTAAGGATTCATTTTCTCTTGTCATTGTGTCTCAGTGGTTTTCACAGAATCACTGTGGATTTCTCTTTGTTGCCTGCCACTTGGGCAGGTGCAGCCAGCTTGTCAGACCGGCTCACCTGATTGCTATTTTTTCCATGAGCTACCTTTCTTCCTTGTATCTTTGTAAAAGCTAAACATGAGTGTGAATTTTTGGCTTCTTGTTTGATAAGGCTGTCAAAACTGCTGTGTTCCCTTCCTGGTGAAAAAGAGCATAAGGCTCCTTGCCAAGTGCATGGGGGAACAAGCAATGTGTGCCAGAAAAAGCCTTTGTGCATGACAGCTTCACATCTTCACCAGCAGGTACAAATGCTGTTCTAAAGTTTTATCTCTACAGGTGCCTGCAAAGGTGATGCAGGACCCCTAGAGTTGCAAAGACCTCTGGACACGTGCTTTGACTCCATGAAGTTGCTGCAGACTTCAGGTTATCTGGGTAAGCACCAGGAGTCCACTATGATCCCCTGCATGGTTGTGTGGTTCTGTGGGTCCATCCATATGTAGGGCTGTGGGGAGAGAAGGTGCACCCCATGCTTGACAGGAGAAAAGGCTGTGAGCAAGCGAGATAGAAAGACCCATCTGAGAGAGAGTTTATGAAAACTTCCCACATTCTCTGTGTGTTATGTTTGCTAAGGGAGTAGTTACTGCCTTGTCCTTGTGTGTTGTCTCTGTCAATCTTGTTTTAATTTCTCTTTTTCCATAACATAGCAAAGAAAGACTTCATTGTGCTGTGTTTACTGTTTTAGGTACCCCGTTCAGTGAGTAAAGGCACAGAGTTTATAATTTTGGGATAAGCAAGCAGCTACTCAGTGTGAGCAGTGGAAGAGAGAGACACAAGAAACCTGTTGGTGGGGACCTGGGCTTAAGAGAAGGGGAGAAACAGGTGTTGTGGCTGTCAGTAGCTTGAAATGGGAAGATGCCATCTGCATTGGGCCACAAAACATGAAAATCTCAAGGAATGGGAAACTCAAAAAAACCCCATATATTCTTCAGATAAGATGTCTGTGATTTTCTGTGGCCATTTGTGGTAATGTGTGTGCATATGCACACCACCCTCAATAATAAAATTGCACAAGAAAACCGCTCTGATAATAATGTTTTTCTAAAACCAGGCAGCGAGACCTGCAGAAGGCTCGGGACTGCCTCCAGCAGCCATTTCAGCACAGCAGCTTCTGCATCAAGCAGGAGATGACAGACGCAGGCAGAAGTGCTCGAGCCCCAACAAGGTGCCTGGATGGGCCCCAGGCAGGATGTGCTTCCCATGCCACCCACCTCCAGCACTTGTGCAAAGGGTGAGTGGGTGCCCAGGGTGTGACATCACAACAAAGCATCTGCTCATGTCCTTACACTGCTTCAAAACACCACGGGCTACAAAGCGCACAGAAAGCTTGAAGCCATGTCCCAGGGTTTTTTCCCTAAAGCCTCCCGGGAAACCAAGCTCTTATTCCAGACCCAGACCTAGTCACATGTGAGATGGCAAACATTGAAATGAGTCTCAGATCTGAAGCTCATCTTTTTCTTGTTGACAGCATTCAAATCTCTCTGGTTTTAGGCCATGTTTTTATAGTTGTTTTCTTGTGTTTTTTTTAATCCTTTTTTTTACAAATACATCTCTGCAATTCTGAGAGATTTCAAACAGAAATATCTTATGTGAGTGTGGCAGAAGACAGCTGATTTTCAAAATTACCCTTCAAGCCAACCACAGAAAAAAAGCAGAAAGAGAAGAAAAAAAATGAGTCCTTTTCACATAAACAGGCATGAAGTTGCCGTTTATGCTGCAGTTCATGGTTTTTTATGTCAGTCCAGTATGTTCCATCAGCACTGTCAATACAAGTGTTATTTGATTAGGAAGCTTGAATTAAGTGGCTGCTCCTTAAAAAGTAGTCAATCAGACTAAACTAAGAGATTTTAATTAAGGCACTTCCTTATGAGGAACAGTAAAGGGCACTGGGAACATGGTATGTTTAGTAGATTAGCTCCTGAGAGGAGTCAGATCTCTGAAGCATTGTCAGCTGGAGGTCCCCTGGTCTGCCAGGCAGGCAGGAGAGTTTTGGAGGAGTCCTGGCCACACAGGCTGCTGTACTTGCTGTCTCACATGCAGCACAGGCAAGTCTGGTCCTGAGAGAAGCCCTGCAGCAGCTCACCCCATCGATGCAGACATAATCATGATGGCTCAGAAAGGAGCAGCAGCGCAGAGAGAGGAGTCCTCTTTAACAGGAGGAAGGAAAACTGCTGGCTTGCACAAACAGGGCCCCTTTCAGGCATGTGGACCTAGGGGACTTCATGAATGTCACAGTTCGCAAGAAGAAGGGTAAAAAAATTATGTCTGTGCTCTACAGAACAGTGTACAGGTGATTTGTTGTCAATGGTAGCTAGGCAGGGGTGTCTGGAAAAGAGCAAACTGTTCTAACAGGAGATGCATAGATAATCCTCTGAATCATCATCAGGGCCTATGGGCAGTTGCTGCTTGGTAGGGAGAAGATGAGCAGTGGAAAATTAGTGTAAAGGGTGTCAGAGGTACATGTTGTTCCAGGTGCAGCAAAAGGAAGGACATGCCACTTCCTTGGGGATTTGCATTCTCTGTCTCTTCCTTCTCCATCTTTGTTCCTTATATCACAGCAAGCCCAGCACCCATCTTCAGGTGCCAGTGACAACACCTTGCTACAAGACTTTCAATTCCTCTGACAGCTCCTTGATATCTTGCTCCTCTCACACCCTTATCCTCTCCTGTACTTACTGCTTTCAGTGTCCCTCCACTGTGACCTGGACAGAAGGCAGAAGATTCTATGCTGTTTAGAGCTATTTAAAATAATTTAAATAAAATTATTGCTTTACTGTGATAATAGAAGCTTTCCTCTCAAAAAGGGAACTAATTTGGGCCTCTTTCCTCTCTGCAGCTGCTTGTTATTCCAAGACTTGTAGCATCTTTGAGATTTCTACCTCACTGTCAAATTTGGTGGAATTCAATCAACCTGAACAAATTTATGAAGAAGGGGATACACACATAGGGATTCCACAGTTCCATAAATGAAATTACCGTATGAAATCCATCTACAAAAGAGCTAGACATAAAATGAAGAAACTGGTTTCATTTGCAAAGAATTTGCAATCTGGCTTTTGTGGTTTTCTGCAGGGGAGACTGATAAAGGTCTGAATTCCAAGCAGGGGTGTCAGCAGAGTAAAATAATTAATCTCCTCCTTTAAACGATGGGAAACATCAAACTGATTAGCCCAGCAAACTTGTACAAGGAAACAATTTTTATATCTGTACTCAAATAACAATGATACAGTTCATTCTTATAGCATGTGTCAGCTGAGGATCTCAAAGTGCCTTGGAGCTCATTGAGCACTCCTACCTCTGCTTAAAACGCACCATCTTTGGAGAGATACGCAACAGCTGCTTTGCACAAGATCTGTTGGAAATGTGGAAGACATCCATATTGCATCTTTCCTAAATGGGGATTGATCAATATGCCAAAGGTGGTGTTTTGTACAGTCAACAGAAAGGCTTGGGTGAAAGGGACATGGGTGTTACCCTTTGTGGGTTACCTCTTTTGACCTAGCTAGATATGCCTACACATCATTTAGACTGTGTACAGAGCAATCCCATGGCGCCCATGAGGATTTGGCAATGTCATGTAACCAGATGGCAGCATTGAGGACTGAAAGCTAGGATTTGTTGGTGGTGACCAAAAGTTTATCTCCCAGGATGGCTGTTTCATCACCCATGGGACACAAGTTGCTGATTTCAGTGCACTTCTCAGAGAATAAGTGATCAAATTACCAACACTGTCACCAAGGTCAGTACAATTAGCTTTCTTGCCAGTTGCTTCAGAAATTAACCCAAGGGTTGTGTTGAACCTTTTCCCACTTAAAATCTCATGGTTTAAAAGTAAGCCAGACCAAAACTTGGAGAGTTATGGAGGGTGTTGTTCCTGGACCCTTAAGAAATGGCTGCTGAAAGAATTTGGAAGTGCAGTGACAGGCAGCCACCAATGCTGATTTTCAACATCCAACCTCAGCCTTGCTCCAGCCATATCTGAGCAGTCACATCTCATGGACTCTGTGTGTGACACTCACAGATACCTTCTGCCTCACGCTGGCCCAGCCGAGGTCCTTTGTACATGCCTAGTGCAGGGCTGCCGTTCTGCCTGGCTGGGGCCCGTGCTGGGGTCAGGCACAGCCTCCTCTGTCACACCTGCCCTGCAGAACTGCAGACATGGAGCAGGGCTGCTCCAAGGCAAGGCTCATGCTCCGGCACAATCCCCACCCCTTTAGCTACCAGCACTCCAGCCCTTCATGACCCAGTACCCCACATGCACCCAACAGCCACTTCCAGTGGCAGTGAAAGGGTTTCTGGGCAGTTGGAATCAGCATGGTCTTCCCAAAAATAAGCACGCACAGGAATTTTAATATACTCATGGGTTAAGCTACTCATCTAACTTTGTCCATGCTTTTGCAAAAGGATTTTGCTGTTACTGCCCAGGAAAGCATCCTATCGGCTCAGTTTTGTACTCCTGACTGTGGCACACAAGTGGCAACCTCCACAGTAGACCATGATAACTTTGCAACCCTGCTTTTGTCCATCAAAAGGCTTATTTCCTTTGTCACCACATGTGTATGATTGCCTAAATAGAGCTGAGATCTATCTATACACCTTACAGAATTCATGCTTTACTTGGGTTTCCAGTTGTTTACTTTATTTACTATCTCTGGTTTCCAAAATCCTAAGCTCCTGCATATGCTTTTCCAAAATTTATCCCAATTGATAGTGCCACACATAAGCTTCTGTATTACCCAAATAATAACATCTGTGGTTTCTACTCCAATGGCTCCTCAAACACTCAGTGTCTGAAGTGTTTCACTCAGTGTTTGAAGTGTTTGCAAGTGATCTTACTGATTGTGTGTCCAGTTTTAAACTGCTTGCACATAACAACTAAAAGAGCTTCCTACTGTCTCTGTCTGGGAAATCTGACCTTCAAAACTATAGTCCCCTGTGCTGCCAGGCTGTTCATTAACACCTTTGCAAAGGTAATGCACTGAGAATGGAGCTCTGTGGGAAAAAAGTGGTCTCAAAATCTTCCTGTATTCAAAAGAGGGTCCCCATGGCTCAAATCCTGTTCCTTCATCATATTTCAGCTCTCTGATTCTCACTTGCAGGTGCTAAAGCTCAAGGCTGGGTCCACAATGGGTAGTCAGCAACTGTAGAAAGCAGGAGAAAGAGGTCAGGGCAAGACTTGAGGAACACTCAGATATAATGGTGCAAATTGATACCCAAAACAACACCTCCATACTAGGAAAACTTGAAGAACAAGGGATAAATGCAGCCCTTACTGGCA
This sequence comes from Vidua macroura, assembly GCF_024509145.1. Taxonomy (NCBI): domain Eukaryota; kingdom Metazoa; phylum Chordata; class Aves; order Passeriformes; family Viduidae; genus Vidua; species Vidua macroura. Next base: position 14,066,541 of record NC_071575.1, on the reverse strand, counting down.
TGCATTTACATGGTGGTAAGTTATGATCACCTAGAAGGACATTGGCAAGTCAACTAGCAGATGCCCATGGTCCCATTCATACATTTCATAAATAGGTCCTTTTTTAAAGGAACAGTAAATTTGATAATGATATTTTTTTCAAAAATGAGATTTGGAGTGGTGCAGCTAGTGATGCAAAGAAGGGAAAACCATCAGCTGTGACAGATTACTCTGCTGCAGACAGCCCATTAATGACCAGCTCTCCTGTAGATAAATTCCTTTATCGACTCCTGACACTCATGTAGAGGAATCCTCCCCCCCCTTCCCATTTTATACATGTTTCCATAGTATTCTTCTTTTCCCTCCCAGTGCCCTCTGTCTTGTGTTGAAAACATCTACATGTAAACTGGACTGATCATCAAGCTCTGGAGCTCTCTGTAGTCACTACAACAAATTACAAATTATGTGAACTGATGTTATGAAATTAATAATCTCTGCAAATGGCATGATGTACTAGCCTGTTTGCTGCATTAGTCAGACACTTTGCTTTAGTTCAGCAAAGTCCTGCCAAAAATTCTGACCACACCCAGAAAGAAATATGAAAATATTCCTCCCAGGAAAACAGAAAGCTTATTTTAGTTAATTTTTGAAATTACATTATCCAGCTAACTGGATTTGACACAGAAAAAGAAAGCAGTCTAGCCCTCCTTCCTCAGAAACAAATTATAAATAATTCAAAGAGTTTTTAAACTATTGGGCCACTACAAACACGCAGACAAATGATGGATATGTGCAATATATACAATTCCATGTGCGAATTTAGGGCTAAAAGTGAGAATAGATTCTAGACAAGCACATTGCATATCATTAACATCCCCTTTGAGGGTTTTAGAATATCAGAAGGTCAAAAAATGAAAGAAAAAACATCCCTCTTAGGTCAAACACAGGCCTGGCAGAGACTTGGGCAGCCCTGTGTCCTGACTCAGAGACTCACCTAACAGATGCTTTGGACAGAATAGAAGGAAAGAAAGCAAATGCAGAGCAATCCTACACTTCCACACTCAAGCAGGCACTGTGGGGACTTCTCAAGCTGGAGGCTTACATCTGGAGCTTGATTTTTAATAGCCACAGAGATGCTTACTGCTCAGGTGGTCATTCTCTGCATGCTGGGGAGGTTCACCTTGTAAACGGAACAGAGGAGCAGTCCCAGGGACTGTTCTGGATTGATGCAGAAACAGCTACCACCTACCCCTGCTCCTCCAGGAAGCCCCAACTTCGGGGCAAAGCCAACAAAAGTTATTATCATTAATATAAATTGTGGTGATGGACTCCCTAACTCTGTTCAGAGAGGTTATTATACAGCTATTACACTGCAACAAAATGTGACCACTACTGATCTGGGCTGGTTTGAATTAATGATCCAGAAATAAAAGGCTCTATATCCTATTAACAGTCTGCCAAGTAATGCCAAAGCCCATTACTTTGGTTTATTTGTAACCCATCAGGAAGGACCCAATGCAAATCCAGATCTGGAGTCAATCCAGAGAAACTCGAAAAGGCATCCCTACAGTCTCTCTCACAGGGCAAAGCAGCAACTACAGTGGGGAAACACTCATTTCCATGGTGTTTTGTTCACTCAGATGCATGTTGGAGGGTGATGGGGGAAAGTGACTGGGGAGACATGAAGAGGGACTTGGGCCCCCACTTTGCAAAAGCCATCTGCTGCATCAGAGCTGCAAGGTGTAAATGCAAGACAATTACCTTCAATTTCAGCTCTGGTCAGTGCACAGCCTTGTTCTGTACTTTGCTGATTGCAGCTGGCAAAAGAGGCAATGTGTGCAGGCCCTGGTGTGCACTATGGGGACAGGTCCAAGTGGGTACACCCCATCGCCTGTGACACGCAACCCCTCTCCCTGCTGGTTGATTTGAGCCAGCAGGACCCTTCAGCTGGCACAGGGCCACCACAACAGGACTGTCCCATGGCATGTTTCAACCCAGCTCCCCACCCTACTACCCACACAACTGTTGGTGCAGGGAGTGAAACTTTGGTATCACAGTGATAACTTTATGTCCTTGTGTTAATTCAAGCAATAAAGTGATAAGGGAATACCAAGAATACTGTGCTGGGAGCAAGTTATGACTCTGGGGCCATGTGCCGGTCTTGGCAGCTTGATATTAGTGATTGCCTATGAAATAGCCCAGGTAGGTTGTGTGTTGGGCTGGCAGCCCAGTCATGTGCAGCACTGCAGGTTTTCCTATCTGCTTACTGCTGGAGACTGCAACTAAGGATAAGCATACAAGTGAGCTGAGGCAATCTGAAAAAAAGAAATCACAGCTTCCCTCCCCATTGTTACCATTTGATGTGATAGGAGGAGGAGAAGGGGGAGAAAAGGCAGCCTTTCCTCCAGGCCCCCTGCCTCCTCTGCTCCTGATGCAACAGCATCACCACCTCAGCAACTGACTGCAGCCTTGATCCAGTCCAGGCTTTCTGCAGATCCCTACTGGAAGGAAGCCATTTTTCTTGAGTGTATTTCCAAGAAACAGTTGACAGGCTTGGCACAGCTATTCCTGGAAATGTTCAATAGGTCATCTTCTGGAAGAGAGTGCTGACTGATGGAATTGAACAGATCTGTTCTGCGTGCCGTGCACCGCTCGCTCCCTCTCTTGCGATGCTTTGGCACTTGCCTTTGCTCTGTGCCCAGGCCCCCCACTGCCTCAGCCTCCCCACCCACTGGCTTCAGAGGCACACCAGCCTGTGTCCGACCTGCTCTGCACCAAAGTGGCCACAGGATTCAATGTGCTGGGAACTGTATTTCCCTTCTGGCAGCAGCGCCGTGGGTTGTCTTGTGCTTCCAGAACAATTGCTGCGTGAAGGCAAATGTCCCCAGACTGTAAATCACAGAGCTGCCCCCTTTGCACACACGCACCAGTGCCATGGAAATCCTGTGCACATACAGAGACAGGCGTGTGCGTGGCACTCGGGAGCATGGGGACATCGGCTGTCCGACTGTGCTGTCCCTGCTTGTCCCTGATACAAGCATACGCTAGAGATGGGCTTTTAGCTTTTGCATCCTGTTGTCATTTGCCAGCAGCGAGGAAGCTCAGGGTGAAGTCATGCTAGGAGAAAGTTTTTTAAGGTGAGGCACTCTGGTGAGGCAAAAACCCAAGATCCATGTTGGGTGATTTCTTCTGAGCTTCTCCTGTGTTTAACCTGTTTCTGGTGATAATTGCCAAGGTAGATCTATTCCCTTCACTGTTCGTGGGGCGGATCCTGGCATCTCTTGCTAACTGAGGGAAAGGTCTTGGACAATGATCACAGCCCAACCTGAGCCGGGGCAGGTCAGGACGTCTTGTTGGCACTCTCACCCAGGGTGAAGAAGTGCTGCCATGTGCCAGGACACCTCCACCAGCACCAATGGGTAGGGTCTGGGAGCAGGGACAGTCATTCAACCTTCCTAGCCTCTGTTTACCAGTTTTGGCATGTAGAAACTGCCAAGGATTGTGCCCTCAGGGCACCAGTCAGGGAGGAAAGTTACTTCATATTAGAAAAGCACTTAAGTTTGCTCCACGCAGAGTTCCACAGCCTGGCTCTGCCAGTGTTCCAACCAGCCTGGCTGCAGACGAGGGAGACCTCAGGACCCCACTTCATCTGAGCTTCAGGGTCAAGCTTGCCCTTCTGCCCACAATAGGTATTTTATATCCATGTTCAGAGAGTTTTAGAATGGCTGGATGCTTTTAATTCTGGCCTAGATAGCTCCTTATCTTGCTGAAGGATCTTTGCTTCTGTAACAGCACAACCCAGAAGGTATGTGCTGTTACCACCAACAGCAGCCATGTAATGCTCCCTGCCTCTGTTCAGTGAGAGGAGCAAAAGCAGGGCTTGTCTTCATGTCCATCCTCAATACCTGGAGATGGATAAAGCCCTGGAAGTACAGCCTGGGTTTTTAACTAGGATGCGGCACAAAGAGCTGCCCTTGCCTCTGCATTTGGGCTGTGGCAATTCTGCAGGTTAAATATTATTTTTCTTTTTCTTTTGCAGTCTGTGAATGTTAACTAAAATTATTTTTAAACAATGCTTTGCAGGTTCTGTGTTGTCCCACTTCATGGTTATCCACAAATAATGTACTTGCACTCTGACAGGAGTTAAATTTCATCTATATATGTAAAAATATCAAGACTTTGTTTACTGGTGAGCAGTGCAAGGGGTTGACACTGAGCTCACTGTGGGGTGCACCTGCTCTGCCACATCGGCAAAGCTGTGTTTTTCCAAATCTATGCCTTCTAGTGCTTTTTTAGAGGCATTAATAAACATTTCAAATCATCATTTGTTACTGACTTAATTACTGGTTGTCACCACTCAGTATTTCAAACAGCTGACAGTGAGAAACACCCTGTCATGAGCAGTAGGCAAGAGGAACTCTTGAAAAAAAAATCTCTAAAATAAAGGAGGAGTCATTCAAAGCAACACTTCTTGGTGTCTTTGCCTCTTAGGAGGTGGACATACAGAAAAATGTGCAAAAGTATTTTATCAAGCATTCATTAATTCAATCATTTATTCTTAAAAAGCTGCTCAAAGACTGTGTAATTTTCAGGAGCTCGTGGGTGCCAGCGGGACTAGCTGCCATGCCTACCCCGAGGTCTGGGGTTCCTATCCTGGCAGTGGAGGCTGCAGTTCCATGGTCCTCCATTCTAGTGCAGTGCTGAGCAGCAGGAGGGCCTCCTGCAAGAGGAGGCTTTGCAGAGCTGTGTCCAGTTGAAGAGCACATGTTTCACCTGATCCTCTAGAGACCATTTTTCTTTATGCAAGACTTGTTGAGTCAGCAGGAAAAGCCATTTATGGCTAAATGCAAGTAGGTCAGGGTAAGAGTGGGGAACGGGTATAGCAGAAGGGGACAAGTTGTGGGGTTTTGGGTAACTGCAGGACAACTGATTGTCCTCTAGCTGAAAAAGAAATTCTAGCCTACAGTCTGGGACAGGATTCACATGGAAGATCTATCTACCAAACCATACAGTATTTATTAATAGAATATCCTTTCCTAAACCTACATTTCCTGTAGCTTGGTGTCTGCTGATGGGCAGCTAACAGTCAGTGTTGCTTTGTCATTTTGTTCAGAGCTCTGGGATTTTGGAAGCTGTTTAGAAACATCTCTTCCATTTTACTTGCCTGTGCATCTCCTCAGTATCTGGACAGCTTGTGGCTGATAGTTCTCAGTGACTCACAGATAAAACCTATTAAAAAAAACCCCTTAGCAGTGACGCACCAGATGTGCAGTGAAATTTTAAAAACATGCTATGACTTTTTAGGAATACATGCAATTAATATTAAACAGATGCCTGAAGTTTCCTGTACAGCTGTTTCTCTGTTATGTGTCATGACTTTTAATGGCACTGAGGTGAGACACACAGACATGAGGAAAAGCAAGCTGTGGAGCCATAGTTACAGCAAGCCTATTCCAAATTCAAGCTTTTAAAATTCTAGCAACAAAGGGTATAGGGGGTGGCAGGGGTGGTGGGGTGAAGCCAAGCCACTGAACATCTCACAAGGCACAAAATGGAACGTATTTGCTCAGGAGTGCTGCAAAGCAGACAGTCAACTATCCTGGTCAAGGTGACATATACAATCTATTGCTGGGGATTTTATCACCTTTGTTGGGCACCTTTTTCTTTGCTCTGAATCTTTCCTCTCAAAGATCTATTTTTGTAGCAGGGATCCACTCTGTGTTTTTACACAGCTGGGACTAGAACTCGATTACAAGGCTGCATTTTGTTCCAGAATCCCTCTTGCTGTGCATGAACTGTTTAGACAAACAGAGTAGGTATTTTTCCAAGGAAGCTTGTCTACCAAGTTTCAATTTCCTTTTATTGGATACATGAACTCTTTATTACCCCCAGAAAGGCTTCCCTGAAATTCACCTTATCAGGACGTCCACAGCTGGTGAGATGGCATAATTAATGCAGCAGCCATCAGCACTGGCAGCCAGAAGCATCGGGAGCTGACAACATCCTGTCTCAAAAATCTGTACTTTGGTGGGAGGTGGGGGCATTGATTAAATTGACACAAGGGATGGGATCTCAATTAATGTACACACCTATGGATCAATTATAGTCACTGGGGAGAGAATACATCTCATCCTAGGAAAAAAGCATAAGAAAAGATAGATGAATTGCACCCAAAAGGCACTGCCTTCTCTCCCTTGACTGTGAAAGGATGTGACAGGGATCAGCTCTGACGTAGGTGTCACTATGGAAGATGTCTAAAGTTAGATGAATCCTTTGGCTTTATAACACTAAATGTTTGGCCAAAGCTAGTCATCTATACTCCTTCAACAGTCAGTGGAAAAGAGATCCTTCTAGAAGATATCACGCACTTCTACCTGACAGGTGGGCTGAACTGCCTGCCAATAGGGCCCATCTTCATTCTGCTGTCCACAGGAGAAATGCAGGAGACATGCCTGCCTAATCGTTAGCTGAATGTCAGTGAATCTGGTGAAGGGTTGATGTCAGGTCTCCATCTTGTAGGGTTTCTTTTCTTCAAGCTCACATCCTCCTCATTCTCGACCTCAGTAAGGGCACAGCTCATCTTTTGGCTGGCACAGTGCAAATGTGTTGGTACCTTCACGTTTCCTCATGTATCTTTTCTGGCTCCAGGGTTAAGCAGCTACAATGACACAGGAAAGCCCCTGGATGATAAGCAGTTCCAAACTAGATATTCTCCAGTCCCTTACATATATGATGCAGTTCCCCTTCCCATCCACTGCCCTCCCTCCCACGGGGATCTCCTGTGCCCCCAAATTTCTCCAGCAAGAGCTGCTGTCATTCCCTGTGTCATTTTGGAGGCTTGTTATGGTTCTGATATTTGCTTTCTCACTATTCATTATGCCTTCTGCAGAGAGTCACAGCCAGTTTATCAGTTACCAGGAGCATGCTTTCTGGGCTGAAAAGCAATTTCCTTTTCTCCTCTTATTGCAGGAGCCTAAAGAGAGTTTGATTTATGCCATCAGTTTTAGATTTAAAAATCTTCAGCTTCACCTAGGTACATTTCCTGGAGATCAGCAATGCTTAGTATAGTAAGCATTTAGTAATTCTTAACAGATGAGCAATTCTGTTATGCCATATGATCATCTCTTATACATTAGGTCTGGATTTTTCCTACCATGTTAGCTATAGCCACTGTCAAACGGTGTCACTCTTCTTTTCCTCTTTCTCCTACCAAGTTTATGATACCAGGAGAGGTCACAGCAATGAATGTGGCAACCCCACATTTGCCTCTTCTGATCAGCTGCACTTCTGGCTTGCTATTGTGCAGCACTCTCACTTTGTTGTAGTAATAGCTCTTAAAAACGTAAGTGTTCATCAACATGCTCATGTAGGAGAACACAATGGCATTATCTGAGAAATGAATGCCAGGGAAGTGGCATTCACCACTGCAGGGATGGCTTAAACCCAACTGTTGCTGGATTTCTGCAGGGCTCGTCAGAAGTATGAGTCATTGTGGTTCACCCTGAGGGTCTACACAAACCCACACTGCCCATGGTGGGGGAGGCACAGTGGTACTGGCCATGCATCAGGCCCAGCTTGGGCATAGAGCAAAGATGCGCCGTAAGGAGTGAGCAGGAACACATCCTCTGTACTGGGCCTAGCACTCACCCCTTACTCTCTTCCAAGTTTGGAACAGGTTGCCCAGGGAGGTGGTAGATGCCCCAGTCCATTCAAGGGTCAGGTTGTACAGGTCTTTGAGCAAAATGGTCTAGTTGTTTCCCAGACGATTGTAATGGGCTGGACTAGATGGCCTTTAAAGGTCTCTTCCAACCTAAACTATTCCATGATTCTATCATTTTATAAAACTTCAGAGAACAACCTGCATTTTTTAAATGGGGCAGTTGAGAGAGATTTTGAAGCAGCTGATACTTCTGTTAAGCTAATTTGGTTCCCAAGGAAGCAGCTACTTTGGTCGCCAGTATATTGAAGCAAGGCTGTGCTTTGACTCACAGGTCCCTACTAGAGCTGGGCAAGCCCCTCACAGCCTCAGACCAAGCAGGTTTCTCCAGCCAATGGAGCCTGACCTTCCTATGACACCCTCCAGCTCCACCAGAACTGCACCCAATAGCTTGGGCATTTAGACCTGTCCCCAACCCATGGTGTGAAACCATCAGGAGGACCTGGATGGGATGGCCAAGCCTCATTGTCCAGCCCTGCATGGTGCATGTGCTGATGCTGGCAGAGCACTCCTGTCCCCTGTGTGGTAGCACACTGGGGACTCTGCACCCCTCGGCTCCTGCTGGGTGAGTGGCAGCTGTGCTCAGAAGTGTTTGCTGCTGTTGGCTGTGCTTGGCCAAGTGCCTACTGGTGCTTCTCTTGGGGGATGGCTGTGCTTCATCACTCATGGCCTGTCACCTTGCCAGGATGCACGCCTTGTGGGATTAGCTTTTGGAAATCGCAGCTGGGTGCCCTGTGAGCAATGTCCCTTCTAACAGGAAAGCATGTTAAACCCTGGGCCATCCTGTCAGCTGGATTTCAGAATTAAATCTGATGTGTTGGTAGCGTCTGCCTTGGAAGAGAAGAAAAGAGAAAGAAAAATCCTACTTTCTGTGGCATGTGCTGGCATCTAAGGACAGGGGACCAGCAGGCAGGGACCTGGGGCAGCACTGGGAGAGAGCTCTCTGGGAGCTCTGAAGCATATTCCCTCCTCTCTTATTCTTGTCCTCTACATGCTTATGCACACACATCCCTCTCTGACCTGCTTGCTATTCCCTGGCTTTACCAGATGCACAACAGCTGACTCACCAGAGGCCCATGCTGACATGGAAGCAGGGAAACCAACAACTCCTCACAAGGAGCCCAGTCTGCAGCTGAAACAGAGAAATCACAGACCTCAAACTCACAGCTAACTGATCAGCCTGACTCAGGACTTCATTTCCACTGTGATTTTCTCCAGACCTTTGTTATTAGTCTTGCCTGCTGACATTATGTGGCTCTTGCTTTAGACAATTAGTTTCAGGGGTTTAGTGGATTTCCTTTTTTCAGAGTTCTGTGGGACCCACATACTCAGAAGTGGGTGAGAAAACCTAAGTGTATCACAAGGACGTAAACCTCTAGTTGCTCTTCAAGCCCATGTTGACATGCTTTGTACCATGACTGAGAAGCACAACCATGCTCCTCAGAGCTCCTCTTTGCTCTGCAGAGGTTTTTGGGGCTCCACCTGTTTGCTGTACAATGGCTACTTGCTTTGACAACAACCCTAACTGCGCACAATCTCAGGCTCATTATGCCTTCATCGAACTTTGCTCACCAAAAGTCTGCATCACTATACAGCTGCAGTCTGAAGTGGTTTCTCAAATGTTGCAAAGTCAGGGCCAGAAATGGAGAGCAAGAATATGTAATTATTGAGGCTCATTTCACATGCAGACATCAGACCCAATGCCACAGAGAGTCCAGTGAGAGGCAAGTAAAATTCCTTCAGAAGGTTTGGTTTCCCAGGTGCCTTTGTGGCTTGTTTATTAATCCTGAGATTTTTCTCAGAAGTCTTTATTATCCAGAACAGGGGTGTGTGCTGTTTGCATGCTGCTTCTTGGAAACTACTGGGAGGCAACTTACTGGGAGGTAATTCTAGATGGGAATCTGAACCAAAGGTGTTGCTTAAGCATTTCGAAGAATAATTGAGCACTTGCTATGCCGTTTGTTTAATAACCTGAAAGACGGATCCTTATCAGAAGTCTCCACATGCTCTAGTTACTTAATTGCATTCTTATTTAAACAAAGCCTATCAAATATGTCCATAAAAATAAAAGTACCTCATAAGAGGCAGTTTCACTGAGGTGTGCCTACTCTAGATTATTAAATTGAATGCTATCTTCTCCTGCTAGTATATCTTTATATCCTTTTTTTTCCAGGGTGCTGTGTGCCTGTTGGGCGTTCAAGGGCAATGACTGTGCCGTGAGTCCCCAGCACTACTCCTGTTAAGGTGCCATGGTGGCAGATGTGGTTGTTAGCTCATCCTGACTGGTCTCAACCAAGTGGAAACATTCCCAGCCCTTTCCAGGAGTTCACAAGGTGAAGCTGGGAAGCTTCACCCTCCTGATGGAGAAAGTATCACTAAAAAATCAAAATAAACATTGAAGCAGTGTAAGAATCTCTGTATGCCTGCTTCCTAGAGAATGGTGTTCAGTGTACATGTAAAAAACCGCAGAAACACCCCACTCTAGTTACCAAGGAGAACTGAATGATTCTCTTCAGGACAACCCAAAGTTAGTGGTGCAAAGATAGACAAGTATAATAAATAACAATAAAATAGCTAATGATTGAAAACACAGTGAACAGTGACATGCAGAAGTCGCAGGTAGTAGAATGATTGCACATTTTCAAAGTCAGAAGGGCTAATATTTGAGGCCCACACCTGAGCTGCATGCCACTGGGCAGGCTAACTTAAGAGCTGCCAAATGACCAAGTGCAAGCATCCCAATAGCAGGGAAAAATTTCCTCTACCAGCACAGAACCCAAACCAGAGAGGAAGTGTGGGACCAATTCTGAATTTAAGAAAAAAAGAGATATTGTTAACCAAAAATTAATCCTGACTCCAGAATTAGATCTTCAACTAGGAACACTGCTGATGGGCACTAAGCTTGAGCAGTGCTCCTAGCTAAGGTGTTGTCCTAACCTGTCCTGAGCCTGTTCATGGAGGTGACTCTGTCATGCAGGAACAGGACCTTGGGCAGTTAAATATTATGCCTAGGCACTAGTTCCTCAGGACAGCCCTCACAAGAGAGAGAAGTAACTCACCAGTCAGTGAAATGGCCTTTGAGCATATGCTGCAAGGAGCTGTTAAGGTCTCTGTGCATCTTCTCCACTTGAATGAACTTGTTGCTGGTGTAGTGAAGGTCTGGCTGTCATCCTGAGAAGCCAGTGACCTCTCTGCACAAATCTCAGCAGCCACAGCAAAGCACAGAACCTATTCTGCCTCTGCCCCAGGGTCTAATGGGTTTGTCCCTCTCATGGCCTGAGGCCAGTTCAAGTACTTGGCCTCATTTGATCCTGCCTGCCCTTTCCCAAGTCTGATGGCAAGGGCTGGTTCTGTGTGGGTCAGATGTGAAAGCTGTAAAAAAAGAACAAAGAAAACCCATAGATTGCTAATACATTGTGCTTCTTTTGGGTCAACAGTGGCTTTGCAACCTTGGTCTCAAGGTGGAAAACGCCATGAATGTATTAACAGTCTCCTGAGCCATCAAATCCCAGGTTTTATGAGATTATTCTCATTCCAAAACTCAGTATTTTATCTTGGTTTTGGAGATGTACCAATATCCTTTGCTGAATGGCTCCACTTTTCTATTTTTCTTTCCTTTTTGATGGTACTTTGAAGTGCATAGTGAAAAGCAGTACTTGTGGCAATGAAAAGAGGACCCCATAGCCTAGAATGCTTACTACAAGCACAAAACTCCCTTTCCTTTTGATTGCCTCAAATCCAAAAAGACTGCTTTTTCAAAAGGAGATAGTAAAAGTACCATGCTTCAGCAGGTTCCAATTAAAGAAGGCCTAATCCAAAGCACACTGAAGTTAGTAAGAGACATTTTTTCTCTTTGCTGTTGGGGCTTGGAGCAGACATTGGCTTCAGAAATGGTACCTGTATTACCTACAGATATTTTAATGCAGTCTCTTCCTGCAGAAGAGACAGGAATCTTCCTGTGCTATCATCAGCTCTACCCACCAATTTCACAGGGAAATTGCAATTAATCTTTTTTCACAACTAAAATGCTCGGTTCAGAAGTGAATTCTGCTAAAACACATACTAATTTTTTTAATCTGCTTATTTTTGTTTCTGGCAAATGCTCTTTTTTCTTAGGTCATCAGTTAAAAAAGACACTGCATTCAAGGGGAAAAAAGCCCAGTCACTGGATTTACTTTTAGATATTAGATGACAGTAAGATACCTTGAAAGTTAAAATTATTTTCATTTAGGGAAATCTGGACAAAGATTTTGAATATTCACTGTAAACAGACAAAGGTTTTATCAACTGCCCTTTTAGCTCTACTTCTGCTATGTCTTGACATTGGTCTATGTCTATGGATAATATGGAAGCTTATAAACAGATTAGCTCTCAGAGACTGTTTTCCTTTCCAGTAAGAAATAAAATTGGTGGCATGACCACATTTAGCATGAGATGAGCATGCCTTTTATTTTCTGTGAATATAATATGACATTGTTCATTTTTCCGGACTTTTGCAAAATGTTTTATTCCACAGATCAATGACTGTCATAAAATATGACTCCAGATGGAAATTTCCCCCACTATATCTGGGAGAAGTGGCTCACAGTTGACTGCATTTTCATTTTACACTCCAACCACTCTTAAATGCTGGCAGTCTGACATGCTTATACCCTAAGATCCTTCCTTTGTGATCATTCATACAGCTTATGCAGGTAAGAATTAGTGCTCTTAAGTCTTGCCACACTAAGTCTTCACCTGTACTTGCAGAATACTAAACAGGGTTTTTTTTTAGTTTTAGTTTTTTTAATAGAGCTTCTTTACCACTTAGAAGAGTTAAATGGGATGTCAGAATCTCCTCTGGAGATCAAGGAAGAAAATCAATGACAACTTCTTCAAAGGAAGTTATGCCATCTGTTTCACTGGAAGCTCCAGCAGTGGCTACATTTATGCTTTCCTATCTTGGAGCTCCTAAACTCTGCCACAACTAAGTAGATACCAATAATACCAGTTTCACTAGTGAGGATTTTTCAACATTGGTTAAGAAACCTGAACACATCAGAGAGAAGTTTCTGCTGGCTCACCTTTGCCAAACTCACGCTCCATCCCAAAGCCCGAAGTGGCTGCACACCTCACCACAAGTGATGGAACTGGGGCTCCCCTGGAAGTCAGCCTGCCCCCTACACCAGTCCTGGAAGCACACCGGGCAGGGAGGACAGGAGCTCCTGTGCAAGTCTCCTGTCATCACCCAGACTTTGGCACAAGGGAGTTTCAGGCAAAGGGAGAGATGGGGAACCTCACTGAGTTGCCTCAGTCCTGAACAACACTCAAGTCACAGGCTTGTCCACGAGATTTAAATAACTAACATTTGGTCTTAAATTAGCAGAAAAGAATAAACATTTTAAGATCTTCTGAGTATACTATGAGAGAATAAGAGGCCTTACTATACATCTGAAGAATTAAATTGTCTTAATTGCATCCTTGTGCAAAATAAAGCATTACATACAGAAGAAAAATATTTTTAAGTGAATGGAAAAATCCACTGGGTTAAAGGAATACTACTGTCAGTTAAATGTATCCCTGCATTTGTGTAGTGCAAAAACAAGCTTTAATAAAAATGAAGAGTCTAACAGGAACATTTACATGAATTTAAAAATATCAGTAATGGAAACAATCTCATAAAACAAGTAAACCTCTTCCTTCAGTATTTGCAACTCAAGTATTACAGCATTCATTTAGGCCCTGGGAACATGAAAGCAACTATAAATTATTAACTATATGCTTTGCTCTACAATATGAGAGGCCAGGTTTTATAATCCTTGTCCAGCTGTGGCTCCTATAATTTTAGTACCAGGTGCAAGGGTTGTATCATTTAGCCCACCTAATGAAGATTGAGAAATTACCTGATAGGATACTCACCCATCAGGTTTCCAGTGGCCCATAGTAGATACTCAGACAGATATCTGGCTTGAAAGGAAGCCTTATTTGGCATGAAATTTCATATCTACTGAAGGTCGTTTTCATAACCATTAAAAAGACTCTAAGTATATAAGTTATGGATAAGCTGACATTGGCCAACCCTATCCTGGGCTGCATCAAAAGAAGCATGGCCAGCAGGTTGAGGGAGGTGATTCTCTACCTCTTCTCCACTCTCATAAGACCCCACCTGGAGTGCTGCTAACAGCTCTGGAGTCCACATACAGGAAGGACACAGAAAGTACTGGAGTGAGTCCAGAGAAGTGCCATCAAGAGGACCAGAGGGCTGGAGCACCTCTCCTATGACGAAAGGCTATGATAGCTGTGACTGCTCAGCCTGGAGAGGAGAAAGCTATGGGGAGACCTTATAGCACCATCCACTACCTAAAAGGGGCCTACAAGAAAGCTGGAGAGGGACTTTTTACAAGGACATATAGTGATAGGACAAGGAAGAGTGGCTTCAAACTGGAAGAGGGTAGGTTTAGATTAAACATTAGGGAGAAATTCTTAATTGTGAGGGAGATGAGGCACTGGAACAGATTGCCCAGATATGTTTGGATGCCTCATTCCTGAAAGCGTTCAAGGCCAGGCTGTACTGGGCTTTGAGCAAACTGGTGTACTGAAAGGTGCCCATGGCAGATGTGTTGGAGCTAGATGATCTTGGAGGTCCTTTTCAACCCAAACCATCCTATGATTTCATGAAATGAAGACCATGAAATGCAAAGTTCACCTAGAGAAGAAGGTACCAGGGTCATATGAGTGTGCCCATTACATTGCTTTACTGCCCAGACTGGTTGCCTCCAGGGAGCACTGTGCTCATTCTGAGTTCACTGGGGATGAACTGCCTTGAAGGCCAATCTGTGTTCAGACTTGGTCCTTGTTGGTTCAGAGCAAGATAAGGTACTTACATTTATGACACCAGGAGTCAACGTCTTCCTCTACATCACATTTTCAGTAGTTCCTCCTGTCAATGATCTCTAGCTTTTTTTCCTCCAAACTGCTGCCAGGAAGACTGCTTTGCCTCTCTTCCCTAATATGCAAACCATGCTCCTGTCAATCTCACTGTCAGAATTGCTTCAAAGTCCTCATCTCACTCCCTGTGCTGGGCTGTGCTCATACGAATTTGCCAAATGTCTGTACACCTGCTCTGGGATGGTTTTCCACCTAAAAAAAGAACATGTTGGCATTAAAGCAGCATGAAAAAGAAAAAAATAAAACCCAAACCCTAAATTGATTTACCTTGTTTAACTGGAATTTTTTGATATAGTTAATCTCTGGAAGTAGGATATGCCTAGTTAAGATCTGAGTGAGGTATAACAGTATCACAATTTACTGAAGGTCAGAACTCTATACAGAATATTAAAACCAAAATATTACCAGATTGTTTCAGAACCTGCAGGAGCCAGATCCTGCCAGAATATATTTTCTGTTTCCACGCTTCTAAAAACCAAGGCATATAGGATTTCTTTTAAATCTCTTTGTCTAATTTCCCATGTATTTCAAAGTTTGCATATAAGAAGAACAAATTTTTAAAAAATGAAAAGCAGTGAAGTTCATTCTTGCCCCAGTAAAAACTTCAGACAAGGCTGTTAAGCTGTGAAATTAGAGCAAATTTTGCAGGATGGGAAGTTTGGCAATGACTCTGTAGATGAAACTGCCTAAAGTAACTTGCTCATAAATAGACCTAGAAACTCAGCACCAAAATTCTGTTCTTCATTTACTGTACAGCAAACTGGTCAGGGAGAATTCAAATGTATTCTGCCTCTTATCATTAGGCCTCCGAGAGCATCTGGTCACTCCCATTGCCTTTGGGTATCCTGCAGACTGATCCCCCTTTGCCTGGTCAGCAAAGATCTCAGTATTTTTTCCCAGCAGGAATAAAATCTCCATGACAGAAGGCAAGAAGAAGAAGAGTACAAGCTTCACTGTTTTTCTGCATAAAATCTTATCTTCATTGGTGGTACAATTACACTGGCAAAGAACTGAGGATAGCAGTGTCAAAGCTGCCCCCACTAGGTGCAGAAAAGCTGGTAGAAAGCCAATGAGCCTGGTGGATGGCTGGAGGGAAGCTGGAGGGAGTGGGAAGTTCATCTTGACCAGAAAGGACCTGCAGAATTCACTACCCTGTTGGGTGTGCAGTAGTCAGAGCAATGTGCCTAAGGATGCTTGACCTCACCGTGAAACAAGGTTGCCTGGATATCGAGCACAGTTCAAAGACTCTGCAGGCACCCAAGGTCTCCCAGTTTATTAGCAGAGACAAACATGGACAACTCAGAAGCTGTCTCCTTTTTTAGGCTGCTTCTTGCTCAGTTTACTTGGTCCTTGCCTACTTCTGGTCACTTTTCACTGTGTGTCTTCCCTGAGAACTCCCCACCTGTGACAAGGCATATACACATAGGGCCTGCCTGCAGAAACCTACACCTAAATTATAACAGCAGAAACCCTCACAAGCACACTACATTCCTGCTACTTCCACTTAGGGCCTTTTTCAAAGGCAGACCAAAGTGGCAACCATCTATCCTAGCAAGAAACTGTATGTGCTGAAACTTTTATAAATGTGAAATTAGCCACCTGCAATAACTGTTGTAAAATTGTTAAATTAGTAATGGTGATTAGTCTCATTTCTTGCTGTAATATCAGGGAACTAGCATGAAACAGCAGTAAAAAGGCTCCTACATAGTCCAGAAAATAAGTTAAACCAAGTCTTATTCCCGCAGTGAAATCGAAAACCTTGCTGAACTCACTGCTTGCAAGAACTTTGTCACTCTATATCCCCACTGAAATAGCACAAAGGGGAGCAGGAAAGAGTGATCCATTTTTTTAATGTCTGCTAAAAATTAATCTGGCATGAAAAGAATTACAAGTCACAAGATGCCACAGAAAACTGGAATGTTTAAGCTTAATAAAATCACAGTTGCCAACCCCACTTTTTTTACAGCTTGAAGCATCCAATCTTCAACATACATTTCCATCCTCTTTACTTAGTTTAACAAAATATGTGAATGCTCTGAATAAATAGCATGGCTTCACTCAAGCATGTACTGTATCACTGAAGGATCCACCTCCTCTGCCATCAGACTGGAGTGCAGACTTTGGATTGTTGCTTTTTTCCCCAAACGCTGTTTCCACAGGACAAATGCAGCTACGATCTGTGACTGCAGGTTGTGTGGGTGATTGACTTTACATCGATAGATGTCAGTATGGGACAAACCCAAGCACAGAGCTACATGCTCCCATTCAGGTCCCAGCCTCCTCGCCAGCTTGTTCAACTGCTGATCTGTTGGTGACATCTTCAAAATGCACGGTGCAACTTCAGTTAAGTCTATAAAAGAGAAAAAAAAAAAAAAAAAAAAGAGAAAGAAAAAGAAAAAGCATGTGTGTCACTAGGCAATGCTGCAAGAGTTAACAGGAGACTTTGACAAAGGAGGGAATAAGCATGAGCAAAGCTGAGGTGAAAGAATTAATTAATTAAAGAAACAGAATACATATTTACCTAGAAAAATTAATTACATAATCAAAGACTTCCAAAAGTAATTCTAGATTTAGGGGTAATAAACAAGAAAGATTTTCAGGGAACCTGTTTCCAGCAGCCATCATCCTCAGGGATCCTGATGTGCTTGCACCAATATGATACAGTGACAAGTAACAAACATGGGACAGGTAATAACTTATTACCCATATTCTGTGATTCCATTTATACATTTCAGAAATAACTTTAACTTATTAACTTAGTTAATAGGTATTACACTATTTTTTTTCTTTTTCTGAGGGTTGTTTGCAGGAAATTCTGTCCTAAGATGCTACTTACCCTTTCTGCCCTGTCATATATGGCAAACTCATCTTGAGGAGACCAGCCTTGAGGGCTTTTCCTCTATTTGAATGAATCCATAAGCATGGTTCAGGTGAACCCAAATGAACAGGGCATCAACACTGTTCACAAATACAAAATATGCTTCCTTATCCCTCAGTTCTCGTTCTCAGTTCTTGTAACACTCCTGAAATCGGGCATGAATGTGCCACAGCTCCATTCATCTGACCTCCTTGAAGATGCTTTCAGGAGAATGCAAGGAGGTCCCATTTTTTCTCAGAGATTTTTGCCTGATGTTAAGTCCCTTAGGATTGTTCACATACCCAAGAGAATGCACTCTTTATCCAAAAAGATGCTTCACATTGAACTGGTACCTGAGGAGGGCAGGATCAATACAACTACTAAAACAGCCTTCATAGGAAGCATTAAGATAGCTGTAATTGTCAGCAGTAAAAATCGTGTAGGGACTGAATCAAGCTTTTCTTGCCTACACAACTGATCAGTTTATGTGTTCCCTAGGACAATCTGAAAATTAAAAGAAAACCCCAAAAGTATTAATACAAACAGTGTTAGCAGCCAAATGAGAATACAGTAGTATTCAGAAACATGCTGTGTGGGATCCAGCTCACCTAACTACAGGTAACACCTCCTGAACTAAATATGCTAGGATTAATTATTACTGAGAAGAGAAACAGACACTTCTAAAATACAAACTTTCATTGGAAAGAAGATAATAATTAGATTAGAAAATAAAAAGAAAATAATTAGATTAACTAAACTCCTCTAAATATGCACATTTCTCTCCACTGATTGTACAAGGAGCATTGGGTATAAGCTCAAATGTTGATATTGATGCTGTAAACAGCCAGTCACAGTGGAATGATTCTCTGCCTCTAAGTTCAAACCATATGCCAGCCTTTAAAAAAGTGCATTTAGAAAAGCAGCATAAAATACCTACAAAGCATATTTGTTTTCCAATAGTCTTTCTGATCAAAAGCTGAAATGAGGAGTCAATGCAGTCTGCAATTGCTGCTCTACTTCTCTTGCTAAAGATACTGCAACAAAACACAGGCAAGATATCCCCTTGAAAAATGCTGATTAGAGCCTGTTGGTCTGAAGCAGCAGACTCCCTACAGAAATGCTGCTTTGCAAAATCTAATTTATAGCTCCAATATCATGCTCACAGTCTCCACTACAGCAGAAGAGAAACTCCAGAAAGCACCATTCCTTCATTTTATCAAAAGTAATTGTTTTTGCATAGAACACCCAGAGCCTGCAAATGCTTGTACAATTTCAGCCAAATAATACACAAGAACTATACAAAGCTGCTTTGAGTAAAGAGAAAATTGCTTTCTCAAGAATATTTAGGTCTCTTTGATCTTTCTGTCTCCAGACTACCAAAGGAATCTGGGGCAAGCGCTGGTTTCTGTGGATAGGGCAGAGGATGCACAACTTCTGAAGAAGGCTGAGCAATACCTGTGGGGCTGCCCTATGCTGTCACATCAGATGTGATACCAGTTTCACAGGTAAGCCAGGACAAGGCAGTACCTTTCATGAATGCAAATAGTTGAGAATAAAATAAATATAGCTACACTGTGCTGTCATCAACAATACTTTTTTATATTAAACCCTTTCTTTGGCTTATGGTCAGCTACTGTGTACCCACAGCAGTAATACCTGCCAGTCTGGGCTTTTTGCTCTCACACTGAAGTTTTCATATGTCACGTGCACTAGCAGAATGATTTTATGATACTGAAATGTGATCAAGCAGGAAGGCCTAATAATAATACATGTCAGCCTTTGTCCATCCAGCCTTTGATATTAGGCAGGCTTTTTTTACTACAAGTATCTTGCCTTCAGTCTGTTATCAACCCTTTAATAAGGATCAGAATAAAACCCATCCAGGAGATCTTTTCATCTTATGCTACCATCTGATTCTAATATGGATGTGGAAAACTCTGGGACAGAAGCCAAATGTTAAATTTAATACAAAGGACTGGTATTTCAGTCCCATTTTATTTCCTGTGATAGTTCATTTTCAGCTCGGATACAAAAACACTGAGGAAAATTTGAGATAAATATTACATGACAGGCAATGTTATTTAGAGGTATAGAGAAATATTTAGCGAGATCTTTAAGTTATGACAAATGCAAAATCACAAAAAGATCTGGATATGTTCTAGGATTAATGCTACTCCTAATTTAATAAACATAATGGCATTTCAGGTGAAATAGAAATGAATTCTCTGTGTTCATGCCCAAACTGCTTTGAATATATTGCAAAAATATTAAAGATACCTTTTTTTTTTTAGCTATGTTTACTACAAACTCTCATTTATAATCTCCACTTGTCAGGAACTGCCTGAGGGGAGTAATGAGATTAGAGTAAAAGTTTCAATTATGCAGATCCTGCAGTTGCATTTGAAAGGTACTTTTAGGATACTGAGACTTCATTTTTGCAAAAAAAACCCAAACAAACAAAAAAAAAAGTCAAGTATTTCTTGCTCTAGGTGGCTCAGATGAGTAGGTGTACGTGCTTCTGCCAGGCATGCACTTCTGCTTAGCAAAACGAGGATTGCACTGTTAAAATGGGAAGACATGGAAGAAATGGGGCTTGGGGCACCCCCAGAGGGGGTTGAGGGTTGCTCTGGAGAAGGCAATTTGTGCTGCTGTCACCTCCAGAGAGAGCACCAAGTGAAACACTGTGTCCAGCTGTGGGCACGGTCTAGGCTGTGAGGTGCCATGGCCACACGCTGCAGAGATTTAGAGGCTGAAGTCTTGCTGCTCATGCTGAAGCCACTAAGATCCTGAGGAATGAAGAGCCAACAGCTCTGTGCTGGGGAGAGAGCCAGCCTGGAGCAGAGCTTCTTTCCTGGGACCACCAGCCAGCTGGCTGGCGTGGTTCTTGGGACCATGAAAATCCCCTTCCATAGGGCTGGAGATGGGAAGGACACTCTCCGCTCTTGTGAAGCTGTAGCACGAGGGAATGTGCTTCTCCCCATTGCTGGTGAAGGAAGCTCATCCACACTAAGCTTTATCCTAGTTGTTCCAGTTAAAAAACAGGAGATGTTGACAACTTCTGGCCTGTGTGTGCATCTGTACTTCCAGACCACTGCACAAACCAAGAGTTACAATGGTGCTGGTGAGTGTGGACAGGAAACAGAGCTGGATATAAATAGTATCACAGATACAGACCAGACAAAACAGAGTCACCCAGATAAGAAAAACACGTGGGCAAAGGCAGACAGTCACCATTTTGCATTTCTTTTTCTTCAGAACCTCTATAGCTTTAAGTAGGAGACTCCAAGAAGATCAAGCTCACCTCAGCTGTGTCCCACTTGGCACAAATGGGAGGATGTAAGATAAAGTCCACACAGGAGACAGCAGCCAAAAGAGCTGAGGCATTTCTGGGTGACCTCCAAAGCACCCAGTTGATTCCTCAGAACTGCTGGGGCCCAAAGTGCCTTACAGCTTCATCTAAAGGACCCTCCTCCATGTGCGTGTGACTTCTTTGTGCATGACCAAAAGCATTTGTTGGAGTTTCAGAGAGACTTCTCCCCTGCAAAGTCAATACATTTTAACACAAACCCAACTTTTTGGCTTTTGCTGTGTAAAAGGGGCTTGGATGGAAATTGCACCTGAATCCAAAGTACTGAAAAAGTCTCAGTCAGTTCCTGCCTAATCCTACAAGAACAATGCCACAGGCAGTTCAGGAGACAATTGAAGAGTCAGTGATATATTATGGCCCATCTTTTATCTAACAACTAATAAATCTGTCTGTTGGGAAAGGTGTTTCTGCAGATTGGTCTCTGCTTCCAGCACCTCCTCTGTATTTCATCTGCTTAAAGGACCATGTACATACTGGCTGGGTAAGACAGAAGAAGCCCTGGAAGAGGAAATGGGAATCCAGCTATGTCTGAGCTGCACATTCTAATGCTGAGGTGCACAGACATACTCCATTTCTCCTTCTCCTGGTAAATCATTACAGAAAAAATATCGAGATTTCCCTGGGAAGGGTCAAGAAGGCTTTCTAGCCTCCAGTACAGCACCTGCTTGAGAGAAAACTCTCCTGGGAATCAAGCAGTATGCTGAAATGAAGCATGCAAGAGCCCTTGGCAGGAATAATGCTAGGAAAATGCTCTAATTTTTATATAATCACATCTGAAACATGTCAGTGAGTCTGGTCTTCAGACCCTGCGTAACTGGAATGGGACTGTAAAGAGGAGGAACTGCTTGGGCATGCATCTGGCCTCAGCCTCTCCCCCTGCTAGGTGTATGGAGTCCTTCGTAATCTGGACTCAAGACGCTAACTGTTGTTCACTTTATCCTCTTATCAGATCCTAGTCATGATTTCTGAAGAGTTCAAAGCAAACATTTCAGAGTCCCCTTTAATCATCTTTTCTGGCATCTGGAGAACAGTTCTTCCCTGAGAAGTGGTAAAGTTAGATTAAGAGGTTATACAAGCAGCAAACCAAAGAAGCCTCACTTCCCCTGCAGGATGTGAATCCTACAGCTGACTTCAGGTCTTCTCCAGCTGCTTACCTGTTCTCAAGACACTCATGAAACTGTTCCTCTTCTCAACAGCAAATAGACAGGCTTCTTGATTTTGGACAAGAGGTTCAGAAGCTACTAGGGGTACATGCATACACAAAACACCCCACAGCAGAGGAGTGCATGGCCCTGGTTACTAGAGGAAGTTAAGCTAAAAGGGACTCTGAAGCTCCTCAGAACCATCATGGCCAGCATGCCATCAGTGGCAGGTGGGGCACTTCAGCTAAAGGAAAACATACATAATAATGAATCTAGTGTGAGGTTCTGCTTCCCTCCAGCCCACTCATTCAACTAGCCTGAGCCACAGACCCAGCACTGGGTACAGAATGGGCATGGTTGCCAAGGCTGTGTGCTGTGTGTTTTGGCAGCTGTGCTATGTTACAGAAATTACTTACTGACTGAATGCCACAATAGTAAACAACATGCATATAAACAGGTATATTTGCTTTAGAGTAAAATCCCCTTGGAGTGAGCAAAACAGTGGGAGTGTGTAATGAAGAAAGACAACACCTGGCATATCAGGCTGGGACACGCTGCCATGAGCAGCGAGGCGGGGTTGCAGAACCTGAACTGAAGGACACTATGTAACACTCCCACTAATGGACAGACTGGAGATTTCTAGAAGCTGCAACTGCCCTGAGCTGCCAGAGATGCTGGATGAAAGGGACAGCAGAGAAGAAGCATTTTGAGGGATCCCAGTAAGTGCTACAGATCACTGAAGTAAAATACAATATTATGGTGGAGATCCTGGTGAGAAGGATGGAAGAAAGACAAGTTGTTGGGTAACTGCAGGGGATGGCTTGGCTTGATTTGTTAGAAAAGAAGATGGGAAGTTACAGTAAATTTCCATTTGTACAGCTGCTCTGCTGCTTTTATGTTCAGCTGTTCTCTCCCAACACTATATTAACAGGTGAAACTGCAGGAAAATGCCTGTCCTCTTCCTACATCACATTCAAATTAATAAGCCAACCTGCAGCCATGAATGACTGGAGTGCCAGACAGGAGAATTTAATGTTTGTTTGAGTAGTTATGCTTCACAGTTTCTGTAACTTGGTAACTTTTGATCTGAGGAATGCAAAATTATGTATGGAGTTTGCATGAATAAAACCAACTTCGGTCAATTAGTGATCATAAAACACTAACTCTTAAGCATATTTCTGTCATGGTAATTTACATTTCGAAGTATCTTAATTAAATTACGAAAGGCACTAATCAAAATGAAAGCAAATATGAAATACATTTTTAAGACTGGCTGCATTCTTCCTCATTGTGCTGGTTTTTATGACTTGCATTAAAAGATACTAAGTTCTCTGTCTTATTTTTAACAAATTGCAATCTACCAATCTATATGACAGCCAATATGAAGAATAAATTGTGACCATGATCCTTTGGTAACCAAATCTAGGGCACTTCCCTGAAGTGAAGAACAATCCACCCGAGGTACCAAATTCAGCTCCTACCTGCCAGAAGCTTGCTGGGATTCTGCATTAGTGGTGTAATTAAAAAAGTACATATATCTTCATTTGTTGGCAGCTCTTCTCCTCTGTGAGCTCTAAAACACCACACTTTGTGACATTAAGTACATTTTGGGTATTAGGGTAAGAAAAACAACATAAAATTTTGTAGATCTACAGGCAGTTCAAGAACACAATTGTTTCTATTTTGGCTCAGTACCAGCAGCTAATTCATATATTCTTTATCACTTGCTAAGGACTGCCTAGTAGCTGCAGATGTGGAAATAGACTGCTAAAATCTGAAACATAAACATTCAGATTTCATGACCAAAGTTTTCAGTTGTATTCCCACTATTCAGCTGCAGCAGCTACACAGTTACCTTGAACATTTTTTAATCTTTCCGACAGGTTTTGTACCTCTACAGATCTCTGCTATACTGACAATCTTCAGTACTAATCTATATTAAACAGATCGTCAAAGAAGTCTGTGAATGAATCAATTCTCTTTTCAATTTCCAACCTTTTCAAGCCATATGAAGCAATCCCTGTGTTTTAAGGAACTGAAAGATTGGGTTTTCACATTTTTGTTCACATTTTACTGGAAAGAGCAAGGAGGAATTTTCAGCAGTTAATGGTGTGGATGTTATTTTGTCTCCCATGAAAATAAATTAATTACAATCCCACACAGTATTTCTCTGCTGCTACATACCATGAGATCAAGTAATTAATTTCATAAATAAATGGCAGCTGCAGATGCAAGCAAGGAAAAGAGCACATATGCAAAGTAAACAGAAACACAATATTATTATATTATAATAATATAATGTCTACTCTCTTTTTAGGCAGGATGACTCTACATTACAAGGCAGCATTAGATTTAATAATACTGTGGCTTTATAACTTGCATTTTATGTTGCTCTAAACACTGAAGTAGAAGTAAAATTTGCTTGATATTTCCTATTAATTTCTATATTGTTATACATAAGTGAGCAATATGCATGAGAACTGAAACCACATGACGGCATCTTTGCAGTGTACCTTTGATATAAATGCATGAACAGGTTCAGCATGCAGCAATACACTAAGGGAAAAAAGAAATATCTACTCAATTGTTAGGGTCTGTGGAACATTCAAGCTTTCAGGAACTACTGGACAGCACAAAGACACCTGCTAGTCTGAAAGAGTAGAGATGAGAGTTTTTGTTTTACAGGCCAGCAGTTACACCAACAGTCAACCCTACAAATAATGCTGAAAAAGCAAATTCTGAAGTATGTCACTGCATTTGTACACAGTTTTCAATGCTCTGCAATTCCTAGTGAATTGAATGGTGCTTGATAATACAGAACTTTCAACCATTAATTATAGATCTGAAGCCCACAGACCCATAATTTCTTAGTCAAGTTTCTTCTCCACGCTATCACAAATAAAAATAAATGGTCAGCAGGTGATTGCATGAAGTTGTGATGATCATAAAATACATTCATATTTGTTGTAGACTTCTCATGGTATCATAGGAGGCAAATGTTTATCCTTGTGGGTTGGGCAGCTCTGACAGATTAATTCACCCACTCTAAGTGAAAAACAAAGTTAACTGGAGCAATTAATGATTGTTTTGTCAGCGAGGTGACAAAACCATCATGCAACTTTTGTCAGGGGATTGGAAGCTAACTTCTTTTGACAGACGTTACTTGAATGCTTATTTTGAAAAGCCTGAGCTGTCTTTCAAAGAGCTGAGGCAAGTGTTAATCCCGCTGCTCCTTTGCATGCAAGAATCAAAGACTCCTTAGGCTTTTAATCTGCTGAGTACAATAAGTAAGTAAACATTTTTTACTAGCAACTCTCCTATCAAGTAATCTTTCTAAAGACTACAGCATTTCGGCAATAAAATCATGTGCTTGAACTTTAGCTATCAATTTTTTTTTCATGCAACAACAACAATGACATTGCCAGTATGAAGGACTGTTTTCTCCTAAAACAAAACTAATCACACATGTTTCCCTTGCGGGACTTAAACCAAATGTGACAATAAGCCATTATATTTAGCCTTGATAGAACTATTCATTCCTCCTCAAGATTTTTTTTTTTTTTCCTTCAAGTTGGCTCTTCTTTTTGCTTTGGCTCAAGTCATTAGAAATATCAGAATCAAAGATCTGCACAACAGATGGAGCTCGGTTGTGAAGAATGCCTTTGGCTGGTGAGGATCTTTGCCTGGCAGGTGTCAAACCAAAATTAATACTGCACATATTATAGCAAAGTGAGACTGCGTTCCTTCCTGACCACAAACATGTATTAATAGAACAAGCCACACAGAGCAAGCTAAAACAGTACTATCATTCTGCTAAATCCCCACTGTTTGGCATTTTATTTAATCACTTATATCCATGCAAAACAAATAAACAAAGTGCAACAGGTTAGTTTAGTGTCTCTTTAAAGACATAGGTGTAAAAGACTTCACAAAATGCCATAAGCAGCATGGATATAGACCCCTGCTGGTTTCTTTTTTTCTTCCATTTTTTTGTATCAGTGCTCTAAATGCTTATGAACTTTAGTAGACTTTTTGACATTTCAAAGTCCACAGGAAAAAAAAAAGGTAGTGGTATTAAAATACAATGCTCACCTACCATCAGTTGCTATGCCTGGATTGCCAAATGCAATTCAACAGCCTGAGTAAGAAGACAGAGCTTTACAAGAGTGTCAGGAAGGAGGGCTTGAGGTGGCATCACCTGCTTCTCTCCATTCTCAGATGAATGGGAGGCTCAGCATCACAACCAGCCCTCTCAAGTGCCAAGTCAGTTGAAGATACACAAGAAACCAATTTGGAATCTCATGGCTGGTTGCACAGATCCATACTGTCCAACAGCAATTTTAGCTATCCAATAGAGCTGTAATTTTAGAAGGTCACAGCCACAAGACTCAGTTCTCTGTAAAGCAAATGTGAGATTATATTTGTGTGTGTGCACATACATTTATGTATGTATGTATGTATGTATACACAAATCCCCCTAATTTTTCAAAATCTTAATTAAAATATATGAAAGTCTTAGATACATGCAAGTCCAATTCATTCCCTTTTAAAAATTTCATTTCGACAAATTCAGGTTATGGATCTGTCACTTGACCCTGGTATGAAAAGGGTGAAAATGGGAGCGTGGGTGAAGTAATTTCTGAAACTGAGGTCCTAACTCAGAGAGCACTTTACACCAGCAGGGACAGGATGAGCACTTCTTTCCCCTTCTTGAGTCAGCAGTGACATAACACCCTGCACCACGTGCTCAGCGGCAGGGCTCGTGGCTGCTCTGTGACATGGCTGGTGCCGGGTGACACAACACGCTGATCCTGTGCAGTCATTAGAGAACCCAAGACAGCATGGAAAGTAAGGCGATGACTCACAGCTGCAACCATGCGCTCGAGGGCTGAGGACCCAATGACTTTTCTACTCACTCATGAGTAGCATTTTGCCAAAGGATCTGAAGTACATTCAAAATTAAACAAGGTATTGGCAAATATTTGCATGACTTAGGCTATTTGTAGAAGATTTATGCTAATATTAGTGTGATGATTCATATGCAAAACCTAAACATCTGAAAAAATATTTTGCTTAAACAATTAATTTTCATGTCTCATGCATAGAGAACATTTTCCCTCATAGTTCTGTAGTCTACTAGCTGCCAGACTTTGATTCAGAATTGAAATGTCAATAATTTTGGCTTTTGTACCTAACTGTGGTAGTGTGTTTTGTTTAAAGTTCATGTCTGCCCCCTGTTTTCCTCCTTCATTCCCTCCTCTCCCAAGCTGCCAATCTTCCCAGGGTCCTCCCTAACCCCCTCCATTCCAAGTTGTCAGTCCTCCCCTTTCCCTACCCCTTTCTCCAGAATGTTCCTTGTCAATCCTCCCTATCCCTACCCTTCCTTCCAGAGTGTTCCCTGTCTATTTTGTTTAATCTGGCACCCTATTTGTTACTTTGTGTTATTCCACTCCCCTACTTCTCCTGATAGGTTTACAATAGTTTAGTCCCACCTTAAACCACTCCCCAGCTTTACCCTCATTGGTTAATGTTCCTGCACCCCTCCTCCTGAGTTAGTGTATAAAAATTTCTGTTCACACCCCCCCCCTCCCCCCAAGTCTTGTCTTGGGGCTCCATCTTGTCCATTCCGATAAATAGACTCTGGTTTACCCCAAGAGCGTGTCTTCGTTATCTGTCCCTGTGCCGACCCTGCCCATAACTGGGACTGCAGAACTCGCAGGGGGGCGGTCGTGCCCCTGCACTCACTGCCCAGCACGCCCCGCAACGGCACGCTGCGACACCTAACAAATCAGAAATAAAAATGTTTTAACATCGGAATGAAAAGGCTAGAAGATCGGCAGACCTTAAATATTTCTTTTACTTGGTTTGGGATTTTTGCACAGCTATGTATAGTCTAAGTAAGGCTGAAACAAAACCAAAAGGCAAAACTAAAAACTAGACAAATCTCTTCTGTCCCAGAGATGCAGAAATACAAGTGATGTTTGTGTCCCTGAGGGAACCAAACCTGAAATCCTGCTACAAACAAGACAGCAAGGCTGTTACTGCCTTGACAACTGACATCACAGGAACCTCTCAGAGGTAACATTGGAAAGCCAATCATAAAAAAGGATTTTTTCTTTGCTTAAGCAAACATCTTTTTGGTTCTACAAACTCAGAAACAAAGAAATCAAGAGGCTTTTTTCATGATGTTGAAAATTTAGCACCAGAAACTGTAAACAACATCTTTCCTTTCCTTTCCTTTCCTTTCCTTCCTTTCCTTTCCTTTCCTTTCCTTTCCTTTCCTTTCCTTTCCTTTCCTTTCCTTTTCCTTTCCTTTCCTTTCCTTTCCTTTCCTTCTTCCTTTCCTTTTCCTTTCCTTTCCTTTCCTTTCCTTTCCTTTCCTTTCCTTTCCTTTCCTTTTCCTTTCCTTTCCTTTCCTTTCCTTTCCTTTCTCCTTTCCTTTCCTTTCCTTTCCTTCCTTTCCTTTCCCTTTCCTTTCCTTTCCTTTCCTTTCCTCCCTTCCTCCCTCCCTTCCTTCCCTTCCTCTGGTTCCCCTTTGTGGAAATGCACCACATCAGCATATGAAAACCCAGCTGTGCTGGGATTTTTCTTTTCAACCACACAGTGCCCACCCACCTAACTGGGCCTTCCACTTGCACTTTAGCGTGTGGAAATATCCTAATGACAGAGGGTTCATGTGCAAGTTTACAAGCACCAAGTGCAGAAGACAGATGAAAATTTGGCTGCAATTCTTTGGTGTTCTCATCTTGGGAGAGTTGAGCTTTCTAAGTCTGTTACAGAGCCTAGGAATTGTATGCTAAAGCCACAAGACTAAGCTATTTAAGTATTTTTATTCAGTCTTGTTGATTGAAAATGGGAGCTTCTTATCTACTCAAAAGATGTTGACAAGAACGTGAAGGCACTGCTACAACTCAGGCTTTTTAAAACATGCTATTTACTAGGCACTACATAGTGATATTTATACTGTATTTGAGACATTTGAGAACTTCAGGCACCCCATGAAAAAATCCTTGCTTGAGGCATCTTGGCATTTATGCATTGTCCAAAATTGCCAAGTTAATGGGAACAGTCAAGCTGAAAACTGTAAAAAGCCTTACTGTTTTCAGGAAGCTCTGTGCAGGCAGATTGGGAGACTTGGGACAAGTATCCTTAGATCACTTCAAGAAGCCACATCTCCTTTTTAAACAATCCAGGTCTAAAGCATTTGACAAAGACACTCAACAGACCCCTCTGTAAACTAAGCAAGGAAAGTAGAAGCCATTTTTAATACGGTTCTTTGTGTCATGCAAGTATTTCCACATGAAAGTAGAGAAACTCAGTCAACCAAAGATGCTTGTGTCTGTAAGTAAGGCAGGAGCACAGATTTTACAGGGAGCAAGTCTGTTTGGAACAGCTGAACAAAAGCTTGATGAAGGAATTTCAAACAACATAGAAAAAGGTCTCAGATACACAACTGAAAAAAAACCTGTAGCTCTGTAAACCCACAGAATACTCTTTTAAAGACCCTAAGGAACACAGCTTGAGAATATCTATCAAGTAAGATCAGAGCTATATGTGGGGACAGCAGGAGGCAGCTGAAGCAATCTGCAGCACAGCTCCAGTGCTCATCAGTCTCTGACCCTGAGAAAAAATATAATTACTGCATGAAAGTGCACATTAGACCAAACCAGAAAGCCCAGGAAAATACGTATCTCTGCTAGAAAGAGAAGGTGAGAACTCCTCAGGTTTTACACAGTGGTCTACAGCTCTGTATGTCCCAATCCAATATACTTTCTTTGGCTGACAACACAGCTGTGGCTTTAATTTTGAAGTCCACATTTTTTCTATGGGAATAATGAAATATAACATCTTTGTCCTGTTCAACAGAAAAACAAATCCATCTCTATTTTTTTATTCCTCTGCAGCCTTAATTTAATTGTGCAACATTTGCTTTAGAAACATACTTGAAGATGTTTTAGATATGACCTCATTTATACACCATCCTAGGCTTTCCAGGAACTCTGAACCATCAGCCTCCTAGCCTGTCTTGTCTGTGAACTACTGTCTTTTATGGTTCCACACTGTACTGTCTGGATGCTCCCCATGTGACTGGCAGGGAAGATGTTCTGCAAAATAAAAACACTTAGGGAGGGGAGTTTGCAGTCTCAGGTGTGGGTTGTGAAAAAGGCTTTGTATCTATTAGGTTATGTACACAGAGTTTGCCATGATTATGTTCAAATAACTCCAAAGAGCTGGGCCTACACAGGTGAAAAAGGAAGAGTACCAGAGGACCCAACAGCCCAGCAGCTCATCTATACTGGATTTCCTACTCATGACCACAGCTTTGAAAGGTGCCCATCTTCAGATGCTTATGGAGCCCTGCTTCACCTCTGCAGTTTTAATCAAAGACTTAATTGACCAGGTCCCAGAAAGGTAAATAATAGATTGTCCCAAATCTTGAGTAAGGAGCTGAGCATACTGGAATGTGGAAATCCACTAAGGTATTGATAACAAAAGGGAGCAGACAACCAAAGGGGTCAGTTGCTATTTGAGCTGCAAAGGCTGAAATGTTATGGAGACAAATATGTACATATCTGCATCTAACCTCTACTCTGCCTGCTGCTTCACATGGAATTTTAAGGCATTGGGCTTAATATGGAAAAACATACCTTTGAATCAAATTCTGATGTCTGCATTTACACAAAGTGATAGTTTTTCCAGGACAGTTCACAATGTAGATTCCTTTTGGTCTCTTACTCTTAGCACTGACTTAGTCTATTCCCACCTTCTGCTGCCTTCTGAATCTCTCTTCTCTTCCCTGCCTCATGTTGCAATTGCTGGAGGATTCTGGAGCTGGGACAATGTGCTGCCACCATGTCCACCCACCACAGAAAGGCAGCTGGTCTGTACCCCAGCCCATGCTAGGCAGGCATGCAGCCCTCCTGCTGGATAGGTGGACTTGTCTGTCAAAGGTATGTTGCAAGTTTTTCCATGACAAAAATCCCCTCCTACTTCTTTTTCTCTTCCTTCTCCAACTTCTTCTCTCCTTCCCTCACTTTTTGAGCAGGAAGGAGAGTGACACAGAGAATAATGATTTCCTCAGCTTCTGTTGGAAAAAACCCACAAAAATTTTCCACCAAGAGTGAGCTTTTTCTGGTTTGTTTTGTTTGGTCGTTTTTCTGGTTTGGTTTGGGTTTTTTTTTTTTGTTTTTTTTTTTTTGTTTTTTTTTTTGTTGCCTTTTTTTTTTTTTTTTTTTTGCCCAGTAAGATTCAGAAGCCATATATTAAATTTAAAATTTCCTAAATAAGGGTCCAGTTAATACTGTCATTTTGTGTGGAAGGTAGCAGAGATGTGGTACCTCTTTCACTTAGCACAGATTCCAGCTGTGTGGCAAAAGGTCAGCTTGAATTTTTCTCTTGAGCTGTATCTTTTCAAACCTCTTCTCAGAGTTCCAGTTGTATAAATCAAACCCTGTATCTCAGGGTAGATGCACAGCTTGTCAGGCTTTCCTTCTGCCAGTTGGCTCTGCACTTCCCAGTGTTAATTCCCACTGCCTCCACATGTTCAAGAAGGAGGGAGGAAAGCACTGGTGAGCAAGGAGAGGACTGGAGTAGCCAAAAGCTGCAGAGGCTTCCCATG